>NC_092372.1:131087039-131392039 GCF_030028105.1 Mobula birostris
GGCACGTCCTTCCTTTGACAAAGCCATGCTGACTATTCCTAATCATATTATGCCTCTCCAAATGTTCATAAATCCTGCCTCTCAGGATCTTCTCCATCAGCTTACCAACCACTGAAGTAAGACTCACAGGTCTATAATTTCCTAGGATTTCTCTACTCCCTTTCTCAAATAAGTGAACAACATTCACAACCCTCCAATCCTCTGGAATCTCTCCCATCCCCACTGATGATGCAAAGATCATCACCAGGGGCTCAGCAATCTCCTATGAAGTTGGAACTATGAAGGTGTTGGCAGTAGATGGGGCACTTCCAGAGTTGATGAGGTTGGTGATGGTGCGGGAGACAGTGGCCTAGTGATTCTGTTCAAGGGGTAAGTAAGAAGAGGTGTCTAGAATTGCCACCTGGCCTCAGCAAGAAGATGTCAGTCCGCCAGACTACAACAGCGCCACTCCTCCTTCTTTGTGAGTTTATGGTGATCCGGGGAATAGTTCAGGGAGTGGAGGTTGTGTGTTCAGAGGGGTAAATTTTGAACGGCAGAGAGGAGTGCTTCAATTGCGATAGTTGCAGTTTCAGAGATTAAAAAGATCCAGAACAAGCAGATAACGAGAGTGGGATGTCAAAGAAGAGGAAAGAGTTGAAGATGGAAGAAGGGGCCATTGGTGCAGGGTGCAGAATTTTTGCCAAAGAAGTGGGTTCAGAGCTGGAGGTGACAGAAGAAGAGCTCAGTGTCTTTGTGAAGCTCGCTGAGGTGGGGGTGCAGGGGGAGAAATGTCTTGTCCCTTGTAGAGGCCAGAATGTTCCACTTCAGAGACAGGGAGGTCAGAAAGGAGATGGCAAAGACATGGCACGGATTAGCTAGCGTCGGGGGGGGGGGTGCAGAGAGTTGGGGGAGTCAGAGGAGAGGAAATAGTTGAGATGTACAGGGAAAGTAGGGTAGGAGAAAAATGGGGATTCAGCGTAATGAAAGGCTGAGAAGGGTAGCGTGGAGCCTGAGAAATGAGGTTGGTGGGGAACAGTATTTGGAGTAGGAGAACCGTGGGGCCCAGCATCAGTGAGCAAAGCCTTGGCCTGGAGTTGCTGATGGTGGATCTGTGGTCTGGAGGCATCCGGGCCCATAGCAACCAAATTACAATTAGTATTAGAATTTGAATCACGTTAATATCGCTGGCATATCTTGTGAAATTTGTTGTTTTGTGACAGTAGTACATTGCAATACATAATAAAAACCATAAATTACAATGAGTATATATAAAAATAAATTAAATAGATTGTACAAAAAGAGAAGGAAGATACTAAGGAAGTGTTCATGGATTCATTGTCCATTCAGAAATCTGATGGTGCACTGGAAGAAACTTCTCCTGAAATCTGAGTGTGTGTCTTCAGTCTCCATGACAGAAGCAATCAGAAGTGGGCATGTCCTGGATGATGCCACCTTCTTGAGGCATCGTCTTTTGAAGGTGGCCCAGATGTTGGGCGGACTAGTGCCCAAGATGGAGCTGGCTGAGTTTACAACTTTCTGTAGCTTTTTCCAGATCAGTGGCTCCTCTACGCCAGACAATAATGCAATCTGTTAGAATGCTCTCCATGTCACATCTGTAGAGGTTAGAGAGTATCTTTGGTGACATACTCAAACTCCTGATGAAGTATAGCCATTGTTGTGCCTTTTTCGTAATTGCATCAATATGTTGGGCCCAGAACAGGTCCTCAGAGATATTGACACCCAGGAACTTGAAACTGTTCACTATTTCCACTTCTGAACCCACGATGAGGATTGATATGTGTTCCATCGACTTCCCCTTTCTAAAAGTCCATAATCAATTCAGGTCCATAATCAGTGTAAGGGTGTTGTTGTGGCACCACTCAACCAGCTGATCTAGCTTGCTTCTGTACACCTCCTCATCACCATCTGAAATTCTGCCAACAACAGTTGGCAGACAAGTGCAAGGTGTTGCACTTCAGTAGGACCTACAGTAAGGCAGATCTTACACAGTAAATGTTAGGACACTGGGGAGTTTCGGTTATGGTTACGGAACAGGCTGTTAGGGATATAAAGAAAGCTTTTGACACATTGGCCTTCATAAATCAAAGTACTGAGGACAGGAGATATGATGTTATGTATGAGATATTGGTGAGTCCTAATATGGAGTATTGTGTGAAGTTTTGGTCATCTACTATAGGAAAGATGTAAAGAAGGTTGTTAGAGTACAGAGAAAATGTACAAGGATGTTGCTGGTTCTGGTGTAGATTAGTTATACAGAAAGATTGAATGGGTTCGAAATTTATTCCCTGGAATGTATAAAATTGGGAGGAAAATTGACAGAGGTATATAAGGTTATGAGTGGTATAGATAGGGTAAATGCAAGCAAGCTTTTTCCACTGAGGTTGGGTGGGAGTACAGTGAGAAGTCATTGGTTGTGAAAGGTGAAAAGCTTAGCAGAACATGAGGGGAAACCTCTTCACTCAGAGGGTCATGAGAGTGTGGAATGAGCTTCCAGTGCAAATGATGCATGCGAGCTTGATTTCAACATCCAAACTATCCAACAGAGAAGTTTGGATAGGTACATGGATGATAGGGGTATGGAGGGCTATGGTCCCAGTGCAGGTTGATGGGAGTAGGGAGTTTGGCATGGACTAGATGGGCTGAATGGCCTGGTTTTGTGCTGTTATTTTCTATGAGTCTATGATCTTATGACTCTAATAGTTGTGTCATTAGCAAATTTATAGATGGCATTTGGGCTATGCCGAGTTTCACAGTCGTGGGCATAGAGAGCCTAGAGCTCTGGATTAAGCATGCGTCTGTGTTGCCAGTGCTGTGTTGTCAGTACGAAGGAGATGCTATTTCCAATCTGCACAGACTGTGCTCTCCAGTGAGGAAGGCAAGGATCCTGTTGGAGAGGGAGGTACAGAAGCCCAGGCTAAATGTTACTATTGTCCACATGATCCAAAGTCATTTGGAGAGCCAGTGAGATTGCATCTGCTGTAGACCTGTTGTGTTGATAGGGAAATTGCAGAGGGTCCAGGTTCTTGCTTAGGCAGGAGTTGATTCTGGCCACGACCATCCTCTCAAAGCACCTCATCACCGTAGATGTGAGTGCCATTGGGCAATAATAATGGAGGCAGCTCACTCTTCTCTTCTTGGGCACTGATATGATTGTCACCCTTTTGAAGTGGGTGTATGAAACAGTGAGAGATTGAAGATGGATTGAGTGATTGGAGACTGCAGGATTCATGGCTGAAGGCAACCAAGGCTGTTGGAATCAGAGTTGCACAGGTTTAGACATGGTGGTCAAGTCTAAGTTGCATATGAGGGAATGGGTATTCCAGTAAACAGGCTCAAAATTACAGATCTCTACTAAACTGCCCAGTTCGCACTACATGGCACCCTGTCAAGCTCCAAGAGCAACACTCTGTTAACATTGATTACATATCTTGACAGCTGCCTATCAGTAAAGAGCAGCTTTGATGATGAAATTCACCACTACCTGGCCTGGTGTTGGGACTGTTATGTTTGTTCTTCATAAAGACAAACCTGGTATGTGTTAATGCTAAAACATTTTATTTACAGAACGCTGTTCAACACAGAGTGTGTGCGGCCAGCTCACCAACATTCTCTGGTTCTGGGTGAACGACCCGCATTACCCACTGGGATCTAAAGTTCTGTATTATGTACACACATAATAACACATCTTCCCCCTTTAAAGAAAAACAAACACATACTATGTCCTATGGCAAGTTTTGTTGGGCTTAATGGCCTGTTCTTGTCAAAAATTTCTAATGTTCTAATGTCCTCATATACCTGCAAAGAACAATACTCCATAATAACAAAGGTATCTACATTAAATTCAATTGTATTGATCAGTCTGTGAGGTGGGTTGATGATGCTTTTTGGTCTGCTGTTAGTTTCCACAGGTGTATTGCTTTATTTTACTGCATTAATATTAGTGTCTTTCTGAGAACTCTGATCAACATGTTCATTTTCCACATCTGCTGCCAAGATCCTAGCTGTTCGTCTCTGTTCTTACTCTTGCTGTGTGACCATAATTTGCTCCATGTGCTCCACAATGGAGCCTTGGACTACATCCATGTGATCAGTGATTCTTTGCACAAGTTCCAACTAATTCTGTCTCAATTCATAGAGCTCCCTCTATTGACTGTGTATCATAGAGAGCAGCTCCTTCTGTTGGTTTGTGTAGAACTGTTGCTTTTGACCTTGGAGACTGTGTGGTCTCCCCATGTTCCTTTTTATTTTTCCCCTTCAACTTTTGAGAGGACCATGGAGGTATTTTTAATTTCCAGTCTTTAACTGGAAGTTGATGAGAAACAGATTTTGAGCCACAGCTGCATGAAGTGGAAGCAAGAATGGCAACCTCTTCATCATTGCTCATTCTGTTCAACATTGGCATCCTGACTGTCATGCTGGCGTCGCTGGTACAGATGTCTATGGAAGGTACAGTCCTTGTGCTTCTCCTGTGTAACCTCTCTGGAACACTCATGGATGCTGTTATGAGTTTCTCGAGATATATTAGGTAAGCATCCAAGCCCCTCAAAGACATCAGTGTGCTCTTCCTTGCGTGTACAGTGGTCATCTTTGAAGCCGCTATGAAAACTCTTTCCACCAGGTTGACCTTTTCACATGCACTCAGACCTAATATTGGCTGTACACTCTTTTCAGTTATCAGTAGCTGTGCCTTTAGGTTCTGCCTCTTGTGCTTGAAGGTCACTTTACAACTCGTTTTACTGGGAAGTTCTCTCCATGATATCCTGTTACTTTTAATTTCACTGGGTACATATTGCTCTTTACTTTGAGAGTCTTGTAATCATCCATAGATAACAGATTCACCTGGGCTCCAGTGTCAAGCTTGAATGGAATTACTGTCTCATTCACAGTCACTAAACAATCCATTCTGTCTTTGCAGCACCAGCAGTCTGTAGAGAGTACACAAAAACTTCCTCCACTTCCTCAGCAGCAGTGTGCACCTTTCTCTTGGTAGCCCTAGCTTTGTAGCACTTTGCAGAATGATTCTTCTTCCCACAATTATTGCAGGGATTTCCATAAGTAGGACCCATCTTTGGGATGTGCCTAGCTCCACATTTGCTGTTTGAGCTTTCCTTTTTGCTTTGCTGTTGCTTTGGGAAATGCCTTGTGCACTGCTGCTCAGTTTCATAGCCTGCACTGTAGTGTCTGCTTTGTGCTTGTGTGGTTTCTGCCGCCCTGCACAGCCTTTTCCAGACTCAAATCTTTTTCATGGAGCAATCTTCCTCTGAGTCCATTACCTGGGATTCCACAAACTACTTTGTCTCTAACGAGCGAGTTTCTCAAATCTCCAAACTCACAGGACTTACTCAGTGTGTGAAGCTCAGCTAAGGATTGATCAAAGCCAACACCTTCTTTCTGGCCACAGGAAAATAACTTATGTCTCTCAAATATGATATTTTTACTTTGTACAAAATACTTTCTCAAATTTTGTCATCTGAGTATCCAATGTAAAGGATGTCACGTCAATTTGAAAGCTGTTATAGATGCCCAAAGCATTTTTGCTAATTACATGTAGGAAAATAGATGCTTCTAATTTTTCTTCAACTCCTGCATGGGTGCAGCAGGACTTAGGTTATCGATGATGGGAACTCTTAGCCTCTCACCTGAATTTCTTGGTGAGTTTCAAGACACAACATGCTCTCTTGCCTCGCTGGTCGACCTCACTTACTGCTAGCACCTTTCGTGCTCACACAGTCTTTTTCTCAGTGGCACATGGTATTCATGTACTCTTCGCAATTAGACCTCACACTGATTTCTGACACTATATTTTGTTTGCTCTTAATGAAGACAAACCTGGCATGGGTTTAAAGCTAAAACATTTAATTTACACAGCACTGTTCAGCACATACGACCAGCTCACCAACGTCACTGCCGGTTCCGGGGTGAATTACCCACACTGCACACTGGGAACTGAAGTTCTTTTTTATGTAGACACATAATAACACAGGGACCTCTTATTTTCACTCAATATTGGATGTCAGAATTGTAGTCAAGTTTATGGATGATAGTGGAGGGGCATGTAGTGCTGAGGAATTAAGGAGTCTGCAGAAGGATTTAGATAAATGAGGAGAATAGGCACAGAAGTGTCAGGTGGAATACAATGTAGGGAAGTGTACAGCCATGCACTTTGGTAGAAGGAATAATGGCATAAACTGTTTTCTAAAGGGGGAGGAAACTCAGAACCCAGAGGAGCAAAGGGACTTGGGAGTCCTTATGCAGGATTCCCTAAGGGTTACCTGGCAGTCAGTGGTAAGGAAGGCAAACTCAATTTAGTTTTCGTTTTCAGAGGACTAGAACATAAAAACAAGGATGTAGTGCTAAGCCTTTATAAGGCATTGGCCAGACTGCACTTGGACTATTGTGAGCAGTTTTGAGCCCTTTATCTAAGAAAGGATATGTTGGTATTGAAGACAGTTCAGAAGAGGTTAACGAGAATGATCCCGAGAATTAAAGGGTTAATGTATGAGAAGCATTTCATGACTTGGGGCCCGTACTTGCTGGAGTTTAGATGAATGAGGGGGGAATCTCATTGAAACCCATTGAATATTGGTAGGCCGAGATAGAGCGGATGTGGAGAGGATATTTTCTATAGGGAGGGAGTCTAGGGCCAGATGGCACAGCCTCAGAATAAAAGGACATCCCTTTAGAATAGAGTTGAGGAGGAATTTCTTTAGCCAGAGGTTGGTGAATCTGTGGAAAACATTGCCACAGATGGTGGAGGAGGCCAAGGTATTGGGTATATTTGAAGAGGAAGTTGATAGGTTCTTGATAGTCAGGATATCAAAGGTTACAAAGGTACATTTAATGTCAGAGAAATGTATACGATATACATCCTGAAATTACGGGAGAAGGCAGGAGAACAGGGTTGAGAAGGATGATAAATTAGTCATGGTGAATGGCAGAGCAGACTCAATGGGCCAAATGGCCTAATTCTGCTCCAATTTCTTAAGTTCTTATATGCTAGTGCAGCCTTTGACCTTCTGAGGAAAATCTGATTAAAGGTCAAAACCTCAAATGCAACACACTTCTTGTATGCTTTGAAGACATCACCAATCTGCACTCAGCACAGCCTGGAGAGGTAACACCAGAAAGATTCCAAATACATTGGCAAGATAAATGTCAACATCCCTTTCAAGCCAAAATCTCCAGCATTGAGAGTTACTTAGCTCCAAGTTATGTCTCAACAAGAGATCATTGGCAGAGCAGAGGAAACACATTAAGAATGTTCTGAATTTTTCCTGAGAAAAAACATGTATCATCTCCGTGACACGAGGAAATCTGCAGATGCTGGAAATTCAAGCAACACACACAAAAAATGCTGGCGAACACAGCAGGCCAGATAGCATCTATAGGAAGAGGTACAGTCGATGTTTTGCGCCAGGACCCTTCGTCGAGACTATCATCTCTTTGATGTGTGACTGTTCAAACTGGAGATGCATCAGTGGCATTATCAAAAACTTAGTATCTCTTTGTGACCTCATAAGCCTGCATCACCGTATCCCCTTGAGCAGAGTAACTATCTGAAAAGAGTAAGCATATTCTTAAGTATCCCTGTTGTATCAACCTCTACCACTACCACAGGCAGTGCATTCTAGACATCTATCATGCTCTGTGTAAAATACCTACCATTGACATTTTCCCTAAATTTACTACCTCTCACCTTAAATTGATGTTCTCTGATATTGGCCTTTGCTGCCCTGGGGAAAGGCATTAACTCTTCACTCTATCTATGCCTGTCACAATCTTACACAACTCTATTAATTCATTCTTCATTCTGCTTTGCTCCAAAGAGAAAAGCCTGAGCTCATTCAACCTTGTACAGTTGTTGACATAGAGGCAACATATACGCTTTGGTTCAGTGCCAGTGCCATAGATTTTGCTCTCCAAAACGGCATTCTTCACTCATAAACTTAGATTATGAAGACACGTAGCCCCTCTTATTGTCATTTAGTAACGCATGTATTAAGAAATGATACGTTATTTCCTCCGGTGTGATATCACAAAAACACAGGACAAACCAAGACTG
The DNA here is from genome assembly GCF_030028105.1 of Mobula birostris. NCBI lineage: Eukaryota > Metazoa > Chordata > Chondrichthyes > Myliobatiformes > Myliobatidae > Mobula > Mobula birostris. The sequence goes on from NC_092372.1 coordinate 131,095,102, forward strand.
AAAAAACTGACAAAACCACATAATTATACATATAGTTACAACAGTGCACAATACCATAACTTGATGAAGAAAGTCCGTGAGCACAGTAAAATTCAAAGTCTCTCAAATGTCCCACATCTCACGTAGACGGGAGAGGGAAGAAAGACTCTCCCTGCCATGCCGACCACAATCCGACTCTGAGTCATCCGAAAACTTCGAGCTCTGATCAGCTCTCCGACACCGAGTACTGAGCGCCATCTCTGTCCGAGCGATTCGACCTCGGGGAATTTTGAGGCCTACCCTCCGAAAGATTCCTGACCACACAGTAACGACAGCAGCAGACGGGCGTTTCAGAAATTTCTCCGGATGTTCCTCTGTGCTTTCACGTCTATCTCCATCAAATCAGAAATTGTCCACAGCCTCTATTTAACAGATACGACATCATTTTTCACCAGAGAGCTGTGCACGTGCAGTGCGCTGCCATCTTCTCCTCCCGCCTTTCTCCTCCCCCCTCTCCTTCTAACTTAGCAGGTACATTACCATTCACTTTACTTAACTTAAAAAGAAACATCCAAAATTCAAGATTGTTTATTGTCATTCTTCAGTACGCGAGTGTAAGAGAGAGCAAAATGTTTGTTACTCTGGATCCGATGCAGCATAAAAAACACACAATAAGCATAAAAACACAACTTAAAAAAACAAAACACGATAAATGTAAATATAAAAGCAATCCTATAAAACACAATGTACAGGTAAGTGTTCTGTACAGAGACTAATTGTATGTACATAAGGCGCTACTAGGTGATGTGCATGTAATGGTGCTGGGGTAGGTTAACGTGTGATTTGTTGATCAGCTTGATGACCTGGGGGGAAGTAACCGTTTTTAAGACCAGCGGTCTTGGCACAGATGCTGCGTAGCCTCTTCCGTAACGGGACTGGAACGAAGAGTCCATAAGCGTAATGGGTGTGATCCTTCACGATGTTGCTAGCCTTTCTCTGGCACCTTTCTGTACGTGTATATACGTCCTTGATGGTGGGTAGGCTGGCGTCAGTGATGTGCTGAGCAGATTTAACTACCTGTTTTGAACCTGCCTGTTGGCTGCAGTGCAGCGTCAGTACCACCAGTGATGCAGCAGGTCAGGAAGCTCTCGAGTGTGCATCTATAGAGGGTCATGAGTATTGGTGTACAGAGACCAGATCTCTTCAGCCTCCTCAGAAAGTAGACATGCTGGTGAATTTTCTTGACTGTCGGGGGTATGTGCTCTGGGACCATGAAAGCTTCTGTGAGGTCTGCATTCGCAGGAGTTGGAAACTCCTCACAGTTTCCACTGCTGTGCTGCTGATGTGAAGAGAGGTATGAACGATGTGGGTTTTCCTGAAGTCAATGACGTCTCCTTTGTCTTGCTGACATTGAGGAAGATGTTATTTGCCTGGTACCAGGTATTGTGTGTGAGCAGAGTACACAGCAGTGGTCTCAACCCACAGTCCTGGGGGACACCTTTGTTGAGAACAATGAGAGGGAGGAGCAGTTGTGCGTCCTGACCGTCTGAGGTCTGTTGCTTAGGAAGTCCAACAATCAGTGGAACTGTGGTGTATTGAGACTGAGAAGTAGGCAATTTTTCACCAAGGTATGCTTACCTGAAATTGAGAAACAGCATTCTGAAATAAGTGTCCTTGCTTTCTAAGTGTGTCAGGGTCAGAGCATGACTGGGTCGGTAAGCATGTTGGTGAGTATCCAGTGTGACAGGAATAGAGTTTCTGATGGGTGCCATTACCAGTCATTCAAAGCACTTCAGTATGACTGGCATCAGTACCACTGGGCAGTAGTTGTTCAGCTCTGAAATTGTAGAGCTCTTTGGTACAGGGATAATGGTGGCTGATTAGAAGCAAGTGGATACAGCGGCCTGGATAAGTGAAGTGCTGAAGATATCTGCGAAAATATCAGTGAGCTGGTGTGCACACTTCCTGAGCACTCAGCCTAGGATGTTGTCTGGGCCAGCAGCCTTACAGGTGTTGACTCTCTGGAGAGTCATTCTCACATCTATAGTAAATTGATGTCAAATTGACATAATATGCATGTATTTTCCTTTACAAACATTCCATCGGTGATAATTTTGAGGCAGCTCACCCTGCTCTTCTTGGGCACTGATTGTGGCCCTTCTGAAGCAGGTGGGACCCTCTGACTGCAGCAGTGAGAGATTGAAGATGCCCTTGAATACTCCCACTAGTTGATTGGCACAGGTTTTTAATGCCCTACTAGGTTCACGATTAGGCCTGATGTCAGCCTCTGAGACCGAGATCACGGGGTCACCAGGTACTACAGGGATTCGCAGAGTTGTCGTTCTATTCTTCCTTTCAAAGTATACATAAAAGGTGTTGAGATCCTCTGGGAGTGAAGCATCACAGCCGTACACAATGTTGGGTTTTGCCTTGTAGGATGTAATAGTCTGCAAACCCTGCCAGAATTGACGTGCACCCAATTCTGTCTCTAACTTGAATCAGAATTATTTTTATACTCTTAAAATAGCCTTTCATAGGTTGTACCTGGACTTTTTTGTATAGTTCTAGATCAGCAGTCTTGAATGCCACAGATCTAGCCCTCAGTATGCTATGACTCTCCTGGTTCATCCAAGGCATTTGGTTTGGGTATGTCCAGTATGCTCTTGAAGGCACACACTCGTCCACACATGAAGTTGGTGACAACTGTCGCATATTCATTCAGATTCAAAGATGAATCCCTGAATATTGTCCAGTCCACCAACTCAAAGCAGTCCTGTAATCACCCCTCCATCTCCATTGACCCTACCTTCTTGGTCCTCACCACTTGTGCTGTCGACTTTAATCTCTGCCTTTAAAGTCTGGTGATCAGACATTCCAAAGTATGGGCATGGAATGGCACGATAAGCATTCTTGATGGAGGTATAGCATCGCTCAAGTGTGCTGGCTCCTCTGGTGTTATGTTGGTGGTAGCTATTCAGAGACTTCTTCAAGCTGGCCAGAATGATAGAGAAGGCATTATGCTATGCTGTTTTGTGACTGCTGATTATGGTACTCACCTCCTCCAGTGCCTGCCTGACTTTGGCCAGAGGTGGAACGCACACCGCTACCAGGATGATGACGGAAAACTCCCTAGACTGTTAAAATGGATGACACTTGACTGCTAGGTGTTCCAGGTTAGATGAGCAGGACTAAGACAGAACATCCACATCTGTGTACCGCAATGAGTTAATCGTAAAGCATACTCCATCTCCTCTACCTTTAAAAGACTCAGACATTTTGTATTTGCAGTGAATGGTGAAACCCTCAGGCTGCAGGTCTGCATCCAAAATTGCCATAGTGAGCCACATTTCCATGAAACAAAGTACACATCAGCCCCTTATGTCCCTCTGGTAATACAATCTTGTTCTGAGGTCTTCAGTTTTATTTTCCAGAGACTGTACATTCACCAGCTGTCAGGAGTGGTGGTTTCAGGCCTCTGCATTTCAATTATACCCATAGCTCAGCGTGACTTCCATGCTTCAGCTTTCTTAAAGGGAAACTGCATTTGTGACCTGAGTCTGCCTACTTTGAGGATTGAGAGATTATTTAAACGTCTTAAAACGAGGTTGCTTACTGCAATACCCATGTAGATTTCAGCTGAAGTAGTCCTAAATAGGAATATTTAATGATTCTCACCAGAGTTGCACAATAAAGGCTGATTTATACTTGTGCATACTAACTTACGCCGTAGCCTACGCAAGTGGGTTACGCCGTTGTGAGCATTTATACTTGTGTGTTGGTGTGCCTGCGCCACTCTGCAATTCACAACCCAAACACTAGTTGGCGGTGGGGTTTCTATGCCACTGTGTTGAGTTTCTTCGTGTTGAAACTCAACACGACGAAACTCAAACTTCAAACAATGGCGACTGAAACTGAAGGAGGGTGAATTTTCTGTGCTTGTCCGGCCAGTGAGAGACATGGATGAGGAAATGCATTTCAAATATTTTCGGATGTCGGCAGGTATATTTGATGACTTGTTTCATCGTCTCCAACCATTTATTTCGCATCAGTGTACACACAGTATACTCAGAGACTGGCAATCACCATTCGGGTTTTAGCTTCAGATGGAAGTCAATAGGCTGTAGCAGCTAGCTACATACTGGCATCAAGCGCAGGGTCCTCCATAATTTTGGAGGTCTGTAAAGCTTTATGGAAAGCATAGCAGCCAGAGTTCCTTCCCTACCCTTCAGTCACCCAATGGGAAGCTATTGCAGCGTAGGAGGAAATACGATCCTACCAAGCGGACCAATCACAGATGTTGGGTCTGCGTCACCGTAATGCGTAGTTACATTTTGGGAGGGGTACACGTTAGGCTACGGCGTACATTTGACGCACAAGTATAAATCAGCCTTAAGAGTCACCACTTGTTGACATAAATGTATGAAACTAAATACCTATGTATATACCCACTCGGTTTTTCTGACTCTCCTTGAATGGTCAAATAAGAGAAAAGGTAATACCCGGAAAAAGGAGTCGACACTGGCCAGGCATTCTTCATGTTCCTAATGTAATCTGTGTTTCTGATGGGCTCTCCAGAGTTGTCGCTGCCTGTACTCCCAAAATCCTCCATTTTCCTTTTCCTTATCAGATCAAGAATGAATTTGAGTCAGTTTCATTGTATGAGTTTATCAATGAATCTGGCCCAAGGCTACCAGCAGCAGTGTTTTATTTCTCTCTTCGCCAGAGCTGTAACAAAGGTAATTTCTTTTGATCCCCAGAGGGTCCCCAGAGCCTGGCTAGGCTTCCCCTTAGACCTTGTGGGAATCTAGAGTAGAAACAGCAGAGGCCTTGATAGAGGTATTTAAAATGTTCTCAGCCACCGGTCAGGTGCTGGGGGACTGTTATTCAGTCTGATGTTGGTCAAGAAAGGCTCTAAAAATAAGATGAGGAATTATAAGCTGGTGAGCCTGATGTTAGTATTGGGGATAGTGTATTATTGGAAGATATTCTAACAGGACAGGGTATATAAGTATTTAGATAGTCAGGGCATAATTAGGGATAGTCAACATGGCTTTGTACAAGGTAGGTCATGTCTAACAAATCCTCAGAGTTTTTTAAGGAAGTTATTAAGGAAAGAGAGTAGACATTGCCTACATGGATTTCAGCAAGACATTTGACAATATCTTGCATGGGAGGTTGGTCAAGAAGGTCAGTCACTTGGCATTCAGGATGAGGTAGTAAATTAGATTAGACATTGACTTCTCAGGGGTAGCCAGAGAGTAGTAGTAGATGGTTGCCTCTCTGACTGGACGCCTATGACTAATGGTGCACTGCAGGGACTGGTGCTGGATCCATTGTTATTTGTCAATGGATGGTCATGTTATAAGCTGGATCAGCAAATTTGTGGATGACACCAGGATTGGGAATGTACTGGATGGAAAGTAAGAATATAAAAGCTTGCAGCAGGATCTGGACCAGCTGGAAAAATAGACTGAGAAATGAATTTAATGCAGGCAAGTGTGAGATGCTGCATTTTGGGAGGACAAACCATCAAACCATAGTGGGACATACAGAGTAGGGCACTGCAGAGTGCCGTAGAACAAAGTGATCTGGGAATACGGATCCATAATTCCTTGCAAGTGACACCACAGACATATAGGGTTGTAAAGAGAGATTTTGGCACATTGGCTTCATAAATTAGAGTACAGGTTATAGGAGGTGGCATGTTATGTTGAAGTTGTATAAGACATTGGTAGGGCCAAATTTGCGGTATCGTGTGCATCTCTGGTCACCTACCTGCAGGAAAGATATCAATTAGGTTAATAGGGCACAGAGAAAATTTACAAGTATGTTGCTAGGAGTTGAGAAAGGATGAATAGGAAAGGAGAATGAGGGGAGATTTGTAGTGGTTCACCAAATTATAAGGGATATAGACAGGTAATGGGGATTCATTGGTTAAGGGACAGACAGAAGGTTCTGTGTATTAAAATAAGATTCCCAGATGGTATGTTACCTTCCAGTGACAGGATTAGGGATATCTCAGATTGAGTGCGCTCATTATAAAGGGAGATATTGAGCAGCCAGAGGTTATGGTCCACTTCAGTATCAATGACGTAGTCAGGAAGGGTGACAAGGTCCTCCAAAGTTAGTTCAGGTTCTTAAATGCCAACTTAAAGGACAGGACTTCCACAGTGGTGAACTCAGGATGCTAATGAAGTTAGAAATAGGAAGAGAATACAGATTAACATCTGGCTAAGGAAATGGTACAGGAGGAAGGGCTTCAGATTTTTGGATCATTGAGCTCTCTTCCAGGGAAATTTGAAGAGTACAAAAGAGATGGTTTGCCCCTGAGCTGGAGGGGTCCATCACTCTTGAGGGAAAGTTTGTCAGTACTGCTCCAGGGAGGGGATGGGGAGGTGGAGGGAATTAAACTGGAGTGTCGGGGAACAGAACCAGAATGCCAGGGCACTTAGTGGAGTGGATGTGGGGAAAGTAGATCTTAAGCCTACGTACAAAGTCAGGAACTGAAAGGTTGAGCAAGGTGAGTTGCGTCTTTTTCAATGCAAGGAGTATTATAGGTAAGGCAGGTGAACCTCGAGCATGAGTCTGCATGTGGAATTATGATACGTCAGCCATTAGTAAGACTTGATTGTAGAAAGGGCAAGACTGGCATCACAATGTTATGCGGTTCTGTTGCTTTAGGAATGATAGAGAGAAAGGTATTTAAGGGACAGACTAGACATTACTCATCAGGAAAAGGATCACAGTAGTGGCCAGACAGAACAGACTCAAGGGCTAGAGGGCTTGCATAATGAGTCTATTCACGCTGTGGTCACTTTATTAGGTACCTAGTAAAATGGCTACTGAGTGTATGTGATCCATTCACTTTAAGGTTTGTCATGTTGTGCATTCAGGCAGAAACCTCAAGACCATAAACTAAAGGAGCAGAATTATGCCATTTGGCCCATCGAGTCTGCTCCTCCATTTCATCATAGCTGATCCATTTCCCTCAGCCCCAGTCTCCTGCCTTCTCTCTGTGTCCTTTCATGCTCTGACTAATCAGGAATCTATCAAGCTCTGCCTTATATATACCCTATGACTTGGCCTCCACAGCCACCTGTGGCAATGAATTCCACAGATTCAACACTTTCTGGCTGAAGAGATTCTTCCTCTTCTCCGTTCTAAAAGGACGCCCATCTATTCCGAGGTTGTGTCCTCTGGTCTTAGACTCTCTCACCATAGGAAACATCCCCTCCACATCCACTCTATTGAGACCTTTTAACATTTGATAGGTTTCAATGAAGACACCCCTCCTTCTTCTGAATTCCTGTAAGTACAGGTCTAGAGCTTTCAAACCCTCCTCATGTGATAAGCTTTTCAATCCTGGAATCACTTTTGTGAACCTCCTTTGAACCCTCTCTAATGTCAGCACATGTTCTCTAAGATAAGGGGTCCAAATCTGCTCACAAAATATTGTGAGGGAGGTCTCAACAATGCTCTATAAACCCTTAACATTACATCCTTGCTTTTAAATTCTAGTCTCCTTCAAATGAATGCTAAAATCCCATTTGCCTTCCTCACCACAGATTCAATCTGGAAATTAACCTTTAGGGAATCCTGTACAAGGACTCCCAAGTCCCTTTGCTCCTCAATTTTTGTATTTTCTCTCCATTTAGAAAATAGTCAAACCTTTCATTTCTTCTACCAAAGTGAATGACCATACACTTCCCAACACTGTATTCCATCTGCCACTTCATTGTCCATTCTCCTAACCCTTCTGTAGGCTCGCTACTTCTTCAAAACTACCTGCTCCTCTCCCTATCTTCATATCATCTGCAAACTTTGCCACAAAGCCATCAATCCTGTCATCCAAGTCATTGAAATACAACATAAAAAGAATCAGTCCCATGTGGGCTGGAGATTTTCTTCCCTAGACTTACACAGCCGAGGAAACCAAAGTGTTTCACATACAAAATGATGAAAGGGATAGATAAGATAGAGGCAGGAAAGTTGTTTCCACTGGTAGGTGAGACTAGAACTAGGGGACATAACCTCAAGATCTGGGGGAGTAAATTTAGGATGGAGATGAGGAGGAACTAGACTGGTGAATTTGTGGAATTATCTGCCCAATGAAGCAGTGGAGGCTGCCTCAGTAAATATATTTAATACAAAGTTGGATAGATTTTTGCATAGTAGGGGAATTAAGGGTTATGGAGAAAAGGCAGGTAGGTAGAGATGAGTCCATGGCCAGATCAGCCATGATCTTATTGAATGGTGGAGCAGGCTCCACAGGCCAGATGGCCTACTCCTGTTCCTATTCCTTATGTTCTTATGTTCTAAAAATAAGTTGTGATAGAAGATAATTTTTGACTGGGATCCCCTCACTGCAAAAGGACTGGATGACATAGAGTTTCCTTAATCAATATACAGTGTATTGGCCCTAATAAATCAGAGAAAAGCCAATTTGAGGACATCTGATAGGATTTGGCAGGTGTAGATTTAGTAGATTGATTTCTGGCAAAGGGGATGCTTGATAAAGGGAAGGCCTTAACTATGGTGAGTACAGAGTCTGTATGCTCCTATTGGAATAATAGGTAAGTCTAAAAGATTTAGGGAACATTGGTTGTTGAGGAATGTTGAGGAACTGGTTTGGAAGAAGAAGGAGGTGCATGGCAGGCAATGAACAAATGAGGAAAGGGCAACAAAGACACATTTGCTCTGGCAGATGATGTGAAGGAGAGTCCCAGGGCTTATGCAGATATACTAAAAACAAAAGAATAGCAAGAGATAAATTTGGTCCTCTTAAACCAGAATGCCGGGGTAGCTAGTGGAGTGGTTGTGGGGAAAGTAGATGGTGGTCATTTATGCATGGAGCCAGGTGGGGGTGAAATTAAATGAATATTTTTGCACATGTATTTACTCAGGAAATGGACGCAGATCCTCTAGAACTGAGGCAAAACACTACTGAGGCAATAGACTATATCTGGATTACAGAGGAAGTGATGCTGCTTTCTTGTGGCAAACCTGGATAAGTGCCCAGGTCCTGACAAGATGTCCCTTGGACTTTATGGAAGGGTAGTGCAGAAATTGTAAAGACTTTGACAGGGGTACTTAAAACGTCCTTGGCCATGGCTGAGGTGCTCGATGACTGGAAAATAGCTAATCTTGTTCAATTGTTCAAGAAAGGCTCCAAGAATAAGCTGGGAAATTATAGACTGGTAAACCTGATGTCAGTAATGGGTAAATTATTATAATGTATTCTAAGGGACAGATTATATAAATATTTCGATAGTCAGGGACTGAATAGGGATAGTCAATATGACATGGTGCGTGGATGTTTGTGTCTAGCTAACCTTACAGAATCTTTTGAGGACATTATCAGGAAAGTTTAAGAAGGAAAGGCAGTGGGTGTTGACTGTATAGATATTAGCAAGGCCTTTGACAAAGTTATGCATGGGAGTCTGTTGCAAAAGATTCAGTTGCTTGGCGTTCAAGACGAAGTATTAAATTCAAATCAACATTGGTTTAGTGGGAGAACCCACAGGGTGCCTATCTGACTGGAGACCTGTGACTAGTGTTGTACTACATGGTATGTAAGGTCCTTTGTTGTTAGTCATCTATATTATCGATTTGGATGATAATGTGATAGATTGGATCAGCACATTTGCAGATGACACCGAGATTGAGAGCATAACAGACAGTGAAGAAGGCCATGAATGCCTACAGCTGGAAAAATTCACTGAAAAATGGCAGATAAAACTTAATGCAGACTAGTGTGAGGTGTTGCACTTTGGGAGGGAAAAACAAGGTAGGACTTAGTGAATGGCAGAGTGCTAGGGAGTGCAGTAGAACAGGGGGATCTGGGAATACAGGTCCATAATTCATTGAAGGTGGCATCACAGTTAGGATCATAAAGAGAGTTTTTGGCATATTGACTTTCACAAATCAGTGCATTGTGTACAGGAGTTGGGATATTATGCTGATGTTATATAAGACGCTATTGAGGCCAAAGTTAGGGTACTGTGTGCACCTCTGGTCACCTAACTACAGGAAATATATCAGTAAGATTAAAACAGTACATAAAAAATTTACAAGGATTTTGCCAGGACTTGAGAACCCGAGTTATAGGGAAAGGGCGAATAGGTTAGGACTTTATTTCCCAGAGCACAGGAGAATGAGGTGAGATTTGATGGAGATGTGCAAAAATATGAGGCCCATAGACAAGGTAAATCAAGCAAGCTTTTTTCCATTGAGGTTGGGTGAGACTGGAATGAACGGTCATAGTTTAAGGGAGAAAGGTGAAATACTTCAGCGGAACTCTGAGGGGAATGTCTTCACTTAGAGGATGGCATGAGTATGGAACAAGCGGTCAGCGGAAATGGTGGATACTGCTTCAATTGTAACATTTGAGAGAAGCTTGCAGAAGTATACAGATGGGAGGGATATGGAGGGCAAAGGTCAAGGTGCAGGTTGTTGGGACCAGGCAGAATAACAGTTTAGATGAGCCTAAGGGCTTGTTCCTGGAAGAGGTCTTCACCGTCAGGCAAATCTGCACCTCAATCCTGCAAAATCTTGGCTATTGTACCGACAAGCGAAGTTCCTGAGGCACGTGTTGGTGAGCAGAGGGAGGGGCAACTGACCTGGAGAAGGTAGCGACGGTCAGGGAATGACCCACTGCCCCTGCAATGACTCCGAGCCGCAGCTCCCTGGGGCTGGCATCGTACTACTGCCGGTTTATAAAGACCATTAGACCATAAGACATAGGAGCAGAATTAGGCCATTCAGCCCATCGAGTCTGCTGTGCCATTCCACCATGGCTGATTCTAGATCCCACTTAACCCCATACACCTGCCTTTTTGCCATATCCTTTGATGCCCTGAACAATCAGGAAACTATCAACATCTGCCTTAAATATACCCACGGACTTGGCCTCCACCACAGTCTATGGCAGAGGATTCCACAGATTTACTACTCTCTGGCTAAAAGAATTCCTTCTTACCTCCGTTCTAAAGGGTCGCTCATCAATTTTGAGGCTGTGGCCTTGAATTCTGGATACCCCCCACCACAGGAAACATCCACCCTGTCTAGTCCCTTCAACATTTGGTAGGTTTCAATGAGATCCCCATGCATTCTTCTGAATTCCAGTGAGTACAGGCCCAAAGCTGCCAAATGTTCTTCATATGTTAACCCCTTCATTCCCAGAATCATCCCTGTGAACCTCCACTGGACACTCTCCAATGACAACACATCCTTTCTGAGATATGGGGCACAAAATTGTTGACAATATTCTACGTGCAGCCTGACTAGTGTCTTATAAAGGCTCAGCATTATCTCCTTGCTCTTATGTTCTATCCCCTTGAAATAAATGGCAACAATAGGTTAAAAGAACACATTTGTTCTATTATTCATCCAGATCAAACAGGCTTTACGCCAGGTAGACATATTTATTTTAATTTGCGCCATCTTTTCAATATTTTATATACAAACCATGCAGAAGAGGCTGTATTCATCTCATTAGATGCACAACATGCGTTTGACCAAGTGGAATGGACATATATGATGTTTGCAGTTAAGAAATTTGGATTTGGACCATCCTTCATTAAATGGATTGAGATAATTTATTCACACCCATCTGCTTCTATTATCACTAATCAGAATATTTCCTCACCTCTTGCAATTCATCGTGGGACTCGTCAAGGCTGCCCCTTTCTCCGTTTTTGTTTGCAGTTATCATTGAGCCACTGGCTGTTAGCATCAGACAGGACCCTTTGATATCTCCCACTGATATGCATCATCTTTCCTTATACACTGACGATGTCCTTTTATATATCTCCAGCCCACAAACATCAATACCCGCCCTTTTGACTCTGATTAATAATTTTGGCAGTTTCTCAGGTTTCTCTATTAATTGGGATAAGAGTGAACTAATGCTAGTCACTGCAGTGGTTATACTTTATACTTCATTGTCGCCAAACAATTGATACTAGAACATACAATCATCACAGCGATATTTGATTCTGCACTTCCCGCTCCCTGGATTACAAATATTAAATATTAAAAATATTAAAAATAGTAAATATTAGTAAATATTAAAAATTTAAATTATAAATTTAAATTTATAATTAAATTTAATTAATTTAATACAGGAGCAGGTTAATACAGTGTATTTACAGTCCACTCCCTTTAAAATAACATGATAATTTTTCCTATCTTGGTGTGACTATTACAAAAAGCCCAGATGATCTTTTGCAAGTGAATTGGCGAAACAAAGTTGAGCAGGTTAAGTGCAATTGACTTTTGGAAAACCCTTCCAATTTCTTTGGTGGGGAGGGTTAATGCAATCAAGATGATTGTACTGCCACGATTTCTTCATCTTTTCCAGTCAATTCCATGTTTTATTCCTGTCATATTTTAAGCAATTGGATCCAATTATTACACAGCACCCTTCATTTGGAATTATAAAGCCATTAGAAATACTAAATAACACTTGTCAAAGCCCAAGGAAGCAGGTGGTTTTGCCCTACCAGACGTTAAAATGTATTACTGGGCTGCTCACCTATCCATTCTTGCATGGTGGAAAAAAGGCCCACCCTCTACCTCAGACTCGTGCCCAGCATGGTTACTCATAGAGCGAATGCTTTGTAAGAAGACTTCCTTACCAGCTCTCCTTACTAGCCCCACTGTAGTTAATAAGTCACATTTTAGTAACAGCTTCGTGGTTGGCAGCACTATAAGAATTTGGAAGCAGATTCAACTACACATTAAGGCCCCAAAAGCTTATATTGACACTCCGATTTGTGACAATCATTCCTTTTTGCCTGGCCTGAATAATACTGTCTTTTCCACCTGGAAACAGAGAGGCATCTGCAGTGTAACAGAGAGGCATCATTAGCGCAGTTACAAGCAGTTTGCAATATCCCTGCATCTAGTGATTTTAGATATTTATAAATTCAAGATTATGTTAGGAAATATATACCTAACTTTGAGGTTTTAGACAAACATGAGTCCTTGGAGGCAATAAATAAATTTGATCCTGTTACTCGTAGTGCGGTACCCTATTTTTATCAGATCCTACATAATGGAGCTCGGGTGAATACTGAAGGTCTTAAACAGGCATGGGTGGATGAACTGGGTATAGAGCTGACAGAGGAGGTCTGGGATGAGTGTTTAAAGAGTATACGTGATTGTTCGGTCAACATCAGACACAGACTTATACAGTTTAAAACATTACATAGACTCGATTATTCCAAAGAAAAGTTGCATAGTTTCTACCCTGATGTTATGCCAGTTTGTAGTCGATGTAAATCTGTGAACAGTAACTTGTCACATTCATTCTGGTCATGTTGTAAGCTTTATGTATACTGGAAAAGTATTTTTCACTGTTTCTCTGAGGCTTATGGGAAACGATGGGAACCAGACCAGCTCATAGCCATCCTTGGAGCAACAAGCTCCCTATCTTCAGCCAATAAGTATGAAAAAGCGGCTGTATTGTTTGGCATGGAGATTGCTAAGAAGTTAATCCTGCAAATGTGGAAAATGAACTCTGTGCCTACGTACAATCTGTGGCTGAGAGAACTGGCAAATACTTTACATTTGGAGGGACTGAGACCATGTAATGAAGACAGAGGGGACATCTTTGAAAGGATATGGGGCCCTGTATTAGCTTTCTTACGGGGAATGGACTGAGGTTTTTTGGTGCGGTGCACCTTTGCTGTGTATGTTGACTTTTGCCTTTATATTTTTCTCTCTTTTGCTGCTCAATAGTTAATTTGATTTTGCTATGGTTGTGGTTTTTGTGGATGTGCTGTGTTTTTGTTTTTTTTTGTTTGTTAGTAATAAATAAAAATATTAATAATTAAAAAAAGAAAGAAAGAAAGAAAGAAGTGGCAGCATTGCATTTGCCTTCTTTACCACAGACTCAACTTGTAAATTAACCTTCTGGGAGACTTGCACAAGGACGCCTAAGTCCCTCTGCACCTCTGATGTTTGAACCTTCTCCCCATTTAGATAATAATCCACAGTGTTGTTCCTTTTACCAAATGCATTATTATACATTTTTCAACACTGTATTCCATCTGCCACTTTTTGCCCATTCTTCCAATTTGTCCAAGTCCTGCTGCAATCACATTGCTTTTTCAGCACTACCTACCCCTCCACCTGTCTTCATATTATCCGAAACCCTTGCCACTATTTTCCAAATCATTAACAAGTAATGTGAAATGTAGCCATCCCAATACTGACCCCTGAGGAATACCACTAGTCACTGGCAGCCAACCAGAAAATGCCCCCTTTGTTCCCACTCATTGCCTCTTACCTGTCAGCCATTCCTCTATCCATGTCAGTATCTTTCCTGTAACACCACAGGATCTTATCATGTTAAGTAGCCTTATGTGTGGCACCTTATCAAGTGCCTTCTGAAAATCAAAGAACCCTAACAGATTTGTCAGGCAAGAGTTCTCTTTAAAGATACCATGCTGATTTTGACTTATTTTATCATTAGTCTCCAAGTATCCCAAAACCTCATCCTTAATAATAGACTGCAACACTTTCCCAAACACTGAGGTTAGGCTAACTGGCCATTAATTTCCTCTCTTTTGTCTTCCTCCCTTCTTAAAGAGTGGAGTGACATTTGCAATATTCCAGTCCTCCAGGACCATGCTAGAATCAAGTGATTCTTGCAAGATTATGACCAATGCATCTGTTATTTCTTCAGCAACCTCTCTCTGGAATTGGGATGTAGTCCATCTGGTCCAGGTGACTTATCCACCTTAAGACCTTTGAGTTTGCCTAGCACTTTTTCTTTTGTAATAGCAATGGTACTCACTCCTGCTCCCTGATACTCACGGACCTCTGGCACACTGCTAGTGTCTTCTACAGTGAAGACAGATGTGAAGTACCCATTAAGTTCACCTGCCATTTCTTTGTCCCCCATTTCTACCTCACCAGCATCACTTTCCAGTGGTCCATTATCAAGTCTCACTTCCCTTTTACTCTTTATACAACTGAAAAAAAACTTTTGATATTCTGCTTTATATTATTGTCTAGTCTGCCTTCATATTTCATCTTTTCCTTTCTTATAGCTTTTTTTGTTGCCTTTTGTTGGATTTTAAAAGCTTCCCAATCATTCAAATTCCCATGCACTTTTGCTACCTTATATGCCCTTCCTTGGCTTCTATGCAGTCCTTAACTTCCCTTGTCAGTCACGGTTGCCTACTTCTGCCGTTTGAGAACAACTTCTCCTGTGGGACATAACTATCCTGCGCCTTGTGAACTATCCCCAGAGACTTCAACTACCTCTGTTCTGCCATCATTCCCACCAGTATCCTCCCCAATCCACGTGGGCAAGCTCCTCTCTGACACTTCTATAATTCCCTTCATTCCATTGAGACTGATACATGTGAGTTATGCTTCTCCATCTCAAGTTGCAGTATGAATTCAATCATATTATGATCACTGCCTCCCAATGGTTCCTTTACATTAAGGACTTCGCCTCCATTGCAAGTTCCTTGCACTGTTGCCTGGACTGACACCTGCACTGTCGCTTTCAACCAGCCCGGAGCTGCGCTTATCCACACCCCAGTGCAGGTGTACCCCAATCCAGTACACCCCTTCATTGTTGACAGAGACGCCAGCAATGGGGAGCTCAGTGCCGTTCTGTCACAGGAGGGGGACCAAGGGGAACGCGCCGTGGCGTACTTCAGCCGTACCCTGAGCTGCCCTGAACGGAACTATTGTGTCAGCTGCTTGGAGCTTTCGGCCATGGTACAGACCCTCCGTCACTTCCACCTCACCCTCTTCGGCTGACAGTTCCTGCTTCGCGCGGACCACACATCGCTGGGCTGGCCGTTCAGTTTCCACGGTCCCGAGGGGCAGCTGGAGGCTCTCCAGGACCACGATTTCAAGATATAGCACCATGCCGGAAGGCACCATGGCAATGCTGACGCCCTCTCCCACCGTCCCTATGAGGCCACCGAGTGTCGCTATTGTTGCTGCCTTGAGGAGTGGAGTCAGGGGCAAGCGGTAGTGGCGGCGCTTCAGGTGAGGTAACCTCCCCACCATCGACCACCAAAAACTACGCAGCGAGCAGCAGAATGATCCCATGCTGGCCCGGGCCCGGATGAGGGATGGCGGCCGGAGTGGGCAGAGGTTTCCATCCTGGATCCAGAGACCAAGCCTTATACTTTCAGTGGGGAACGCTGGAGGTGCGCGATGGGTTGCTGTTCAAATGATGACAGATATTTCCTGCAGCTGGTAGCTCCCTGGGGGTCGGTACACGGGTTAGTGGGGCCAGTCAGTTTGGAGTTGCAAAGTCGTTGGACAAGCTGTGTGAACGCTTCTATTGGCCTGAGTATGGAGCTGTTCGTGCACTGCCGCAACGCTTTCACGTTCCAAAAGGGGCCAAGCCACCAGCCTAGGACATCAATGCAGGAGTACCTGGCAGGGGCCCCAGTGGAGCGAGTAGTGGAGGACATTCTGAGCCCTTTCCTCCACACCGATACCGGGAAACACTATGTTCTCATAGTCATGAATTATTTTACAAAGTGGCCAGAGGTGACTGCATTCCCAGACCAGAGCACCACCAGCGTGTTGAAAGACTCATGAAGGAGCTCTTCTCCCATTTTGGTGCCCCAAAGAAGCTCTACAGCAACCAGGGGTGCAATTTGGAGAGGTCTACAGGTGGCTGGAAATCACCAAAAGAGTTTCACCCCGCACCCCCCCCCCCCGGCTTTGCCAACAAAGTGATGGGCCAGTGGAGCTTTTTAACCACACAATCTGGCTACACAGTTTGCCATCCTCTTCAGCCAGCACCAGCACCACCTACCCCTAGTATTGTGGGCAAACCAGACAGCAGTTCAGGAGAGCACCAGGTGTACACCAGCTCTGCTCTTGTTCGGAAGGGAGCTGGGCACGCTGGTGGATCTAGTGTTTGCCCCCCGCTTCCCAAGCCAAAGATTCCTGGGGAACCCGGATTGGAGTACCAGCAGCACCTCAGGGGGCGCATGAGGGCTGTTCACAATGAGGGTCGGTATGACCAAAGTGCAGCCAGCGGCCACCGGAAAAGGGCTTATGGCGCCCGCAGCCGAGGCCTGAGTCGTGGAAGGCAGTCTTGCTGCACTGGGACCAGCTGGCACTGTATCGGCCCTTGGCCGCCACCAACCCAGTGAGGCTGAGGGAAGAAGGTGACACTCCAGTTGCCCTGCCTCTTGCATCACCAAACAGTGCCTCCCCTGGGGGAGCTCCAGACACCCCCCAACATCCCGGGCAGTGGCGGCAACCACCACCGTGACTTTTAGAACTTGTTGTAGACTCCAGAGGTGCCAGGGATGACTGACCCCTCCGGTGGGGGCAGTGTGGTGTTCCAGGGGCGTGATCGACAACTCGCCCTAGTATTCCTAGCAGTTAGTGCTACTTATTGTTCTTGTTTTTCAGATCTGCTTTAGAGAAGATTTGTTGTTCAATTTCTGAACCTAGACAATATTTTTTAACATTGTGGGGACCTTTTTTGAATTATTTTCATAAATTTTGATTTGCTATTAAGCACAGATGTTGGCTAACAATATGTTTTACTATATGATAAGGAATTTTTCCATTTTTTTAACCAAACAGTTGTTCTTTTTTCTGGTAGTGGGTCTAGATTTTTTTTTGTATAATAAAAGTATATCTTTTCAGTATTATGTTTAAATCTAATGTATATGGATATGGGGTAATGAAACTATATTTGTGATTCCAATATATTGTAATCGATATATGTTATATATCTTACTGTACTCTGTATTCTTTTATGTAAGAAATCAATAAAAATATTGAAAGGAAAATGTGCTAGTGGTGTGCGTGTTCAGCAGAATTATGGTGAGATGTTTGAGTTCCTTTATTGTTACATTTTAGCTCAGGTTATACAATTGTTCACTTGAGTGTTTGTATGCCATCCTGACTATAACTGAAGTGTGTAATAATTGCCTCCCCCCCCGCCCCCGTATGTGACTGAGTTAGTTCTCACCAGCTATTGCTCTCTGTCTATGATTGTGCTTGTCACAATTAAAACAACAGTGGAGATAAACGAGCTTTTCTTGTCTGTCATCGTGGACCAAATGCTGGCCACGGTATCAGACTGTATACATCTTCGAGATTTGTCTTCTTGCAGGCAGCTACAAAACAAAGAAACGGCCACACAACTCACACAACAAAGACCATCAAACACGCAGTGTGCAAAAAAAGGAACAGATCGTGCAAACAATAAAATAGTAAACAAATAAAACACGGAACATGAATGGCAGAGTCCCCAAAAGTGAAAGGGAGCACAGTCGTAGAACCAGTTCAGCGCTGAGTGAACACCGGTTTAAATCACGCAAAACTTAAACAAGAACACGTGGAATGTGAACTGCCGAGTCCCTGAGAGTGAGCCCACAGCTGCAGAACTCGATCAGTGCTGAGGTGAGTGAAGCCCATCCAGGAGTCCGATGGCTGCAGGGCAGCAACTGCTCGCAAACCCGGCAGTGTGGGACTCACGAATCCTACACCGCTCCCCCCCCGCAACAATAGTAATGAGAAGAGAGGGAGACTGGTCAAACAGAGGCAGACAGCACTGAGCACCCGTTTGTTTTCCGCTCTTGTCCTCGGTGCTTTTAATCTTGCTTCGACATTTTAATCGGCGCAGAGTAATGGAGCCAACCACAACTTCATCTTCTGCCATCAGGCCTTGATGCAGCTTCCACCATCCCCCGCCCCCCCCCCCCCAGTGATGGCTAACCCAGCTGTACCTGCACTCTCGAGAGTCTAGAGCCGAATCCCCCAGGAGATTGCAAAAGCACCAGATCATTTAGTTAGTTCAAAAGTACGTCCTTAAATGGGATGTTACAGACTGCACAAATCCAGTTCTGAAAACTAAGAAAAAAAATGCCTTCTGCCAATAAGCTTTGATGGCCTAACTAACCAAGAACCTATCAATCTCTGCTTTAAATATACCCGGTGACTTGGCTGCCACAGCTGACAATGCACTCCACAGATTCACCACCCTCTTGCTAAAGGCATTCCTTCTCATCTTTGTTCTACTAATGGTCAGCCTTCTATTCTGAGGCTGTGCCCTCTAGTCCTAGACTCATCTCCTAAAGGAAACTTCCTCTCCACGTCCAGTATGTCTAGGCCTTTCAAGCTTTAATAGGTTATTGCTAGCCACTGCAGCTTTTACCTGGTAGGTTGTTCCCTCTCAAACTGTATCCAAAGTGGGAGGAGGAGAAAATAGCAGCATGACGCAGTTCGCAGCGGCCACTCTGGTGGTGATATCTGTTATTTGTCAAGTAGGGTGCTGTGCATAATCCTGATTTGATGGAGATGGACGTGACAGCACGGAGGAACATCTGGTGAAACTTCTGAAATGCCTGCTTCGCTGCTGCTGCTGCTACTGTGTGGTCTAGAATCTCCGGAGGAGAAGGCCCCGAGTCCTCGGCTTTGCTTGTTGCTCAGCGGCCGGGGTGGAGTCGAAGCGCTCGGTGGAGGATGGTGCTCAGTGCTCAGTGTCGAAGGACTGGTAGGAAGTTCGAAGTTTTCGGACGGACTCAGAGTCCGCTGCGGTCGAGTGCTTCTAATGGTGCTGCATCAGCAAGTTTGCAGCACTTGGAGTTTCATGGCAGGGAGAGCTTCTCCCTTCTACCGTCTGTGTGAGATGATGAGGCTATCGGGGCTTTAAGACTTTTTTTTACCGTGCCCATGGTCTGCTCTTTATCAAATTACGGTATTGTTTTGCACTGTTGTAACTATATGTTATAATTATGTGGTTTTGTCAAATTTAGTCTTGGTTTGTCCTCTGTTTCTTGTGATATCATTCTGGAGGAACATTGTATCATTTTTTAAATGACAATAATCAAGGACTGAGTGTCCTCATAATCTAATCTATTATTGAGGGGAACAGCCACAAGGGTACTCTGTATTGCCTGCATGTTCCATTTCTCTCTCCTGACAGTCACCCAACTACTTACCACCTGCAATTTAAGAGTGACTACCTCCCTGTAGCCCTTATCTATCACCTCCTCATTCTCCTAAATAAACAGTAGGTTATCCAGCTGCTGCTCCAGTTCCCTAACCACTGAACCTGGATCCATTCTCACTTTTCTAATTCGGCACCAACAGACAGAAAGAAATTTACCAGAAACTTATCTTAGCCTCCAACACTTCTCACCAAAGACTCTTGAGTCAAAGTCTCAAGCTCTCCACTCTAACACTGGCCCAGTCACAAAATGACCTCTCCCAATATGTCTGCTCCACTTAATCTCTTGCTTCCTCTTATGGGCCTTTGCCAGGTGCCTAATAAATCACAATATCTCAAGCCTACTGAAAAGTACAACTGGTCCTGACTGCATTTTAAAGTTGAGACTCACTCCTTCAACAAGTGACTGCTCGCAATACTGTATATCAAGCCCACCGAAGCAAAGTGGGAGAACCGACAAGAAATCAGGGCTGTTTGACCGCACGAAGAAATTATTTAAAATAAACTCCTGTATGCTTTTTTAATTCACTTTCTGAGACATTTTTTGAAGAAGTTTTACTTTTTTTCTGTTTTTCCCAGCAGCATTTGCAGTCATTTGCATTACCTGAGCACTGCAGTTCCAAAAGCGTGATTTAGAAATGGCACAAGAATTTTCATTTAAAGAATTTTTGCTTTATTTTATGTTAAAAATCCTTTGAAATTTATGCTCAATATTCTCCTGAATGTGAGGAAAAGTAGCTTATCAGATGTGAAAAGGAAGTCAAAATTACCTCAGACAAGAGTGGCCTGCCTAAAGATCTGAGGAAACAAATACCCCATCAGTAGCAAGCCCGTGTCAGGAGTTCTGTGATGGTCCAACGTGCAGAGGGAAAGACATAGACATTGAATACAGATATTTCACTGGGTTTTAATGAGAACTGTGCAGAACAACATTCTGGACCAACAGGGCACTAACTAAAACACTCAAAAAACACTAAATAAAAAATTGACACTATCACTGTGACTGGAAAGCAGTAACCTAGAACTAAGTTAATATCGCTTGTTTAACAGTGTCAATCTAAATCACTAATCTTTCCAGAAACATGGGCTAAGGTAAGCAGGGAACATAATTGTCACTGTGTTTCAATGAAGACTTGACAAGACTGAAACGAAAGGAGAAGAGTTAAGTCGTTCCACCCCATCTCAACTGCAACAGTGTAGAACTTTACTGCATAGTCTCTTACTGACCTTCTGCCTTGGCACAGGTCCATGAGTTGATGGGTAGCCTCCTAACCTCATACTGGAAGATCAAATACTCTCTTGAACTTGACAACAAATTGTTGAAAAGACTGGGGTGCAGGGCATTGAATAGGCTGAGTGGGAGTCCGTCTAAGAGATTCACAGTGTAAACCAATTTACGCGTTTCATCACCGAGTCAGTCTGGCTGGACCTGGAAAGTCAGCTCACACTGTAAAATTTCTGCAGCTCTCCAACTTTCTGCCTAGCAGAGGAATGCTCGGTTCAGGTCCAAAGAAGCGAAGGGAGTTGGGGTATCTGTGGCCGAGACTGAGACGGAGGAGGAGGGGGGTCGGGGGGAACGGGGCTGGGGGTTGCTGGTGGAGGTGTCTTGGCAGAGAGCTGCTGAATAGTGGCAGTGAGAGCATTAAAGGCTGCCATCCGATTCTGGCTGTCTGCTGTGAGTTGTTGAACCGCCGTCGCGAATGCTTTAACTTCTCTCACTCGACCATGAAAATTCAGGGGCCAGTTTCAGCTGTTCTCTCACTGCAGGGTCCATTCTGATGGTCGTCTGGCCCAAATGCAGAGGGGGAGACACTGACACGGAATGAACACTTCACCGGGCTTTAATAAGAACTGTACTGAACTAAGGAAAATAATGAACACCAGGCCAACAGGGCTGCAAGCTAAGAACTATCAAGCTAACTAAAGCTATCACTGCATCTCAAAAGCAGTAACCTAGAACTAAATTAATACCACTCCCTTAACAGCATCCATCCACTGCAAATCTCTCATCTTCTTTCCCAGAATGTGGACTAAGGTAAGCAGGGAGCGTGCTTCAATCAAGACTTGAGAAGACTGAAAGAGAAGGAAGAGAGTTAAATACAATTACAGTACATAGAAATCCAAATTGGCTGGAATGTGTCCGTTCTCACATGCGTGACTACCATCTTCTTTCAGCAGTCCACGTGTGAGAGTACCCAGGTTCCACAGCAGTATCTGCAGTTGTGACGGGTTGCTTTTGGTTTCAGACTTGCAAGCACATGCATGCAATTGAAGCTGTGAGAAGCCAGCATCCCAAGGCATCTTCAGTGTATTTTCTCAGGGTTACCTGTCTCTCAGCTGGAATTGTGTTGTATGCTGTGAAAATCATGTGGGCAGAAATGGAGAGTACTCACCAAATATATTCACAGCCAAAAGCCCCCATGACACAATTTTCTGTCCCAGTAGTAACTATTACCATTTATTTCTGTTTATACATTGCTTAAATATTCAATCTGTAATGTTGTGGTGTCAGGATCCTGATCAAAATTTCGAAGGGAGGGAATGCAGGACACTATTCTTGAGCCTAGAGACAATTTCCAACTCTCCTCAGGCTCTTGTGAGGTACTCCTCTTTGGATCTGCTTCTACGCCAACATCAGGAAGTATAATTCATATCCCTCTCCACCCTCACAGGCCTCACTGACTGCCGATTTCCTGTTCTTGGCAGGAGGTGTTGACAACTTTTTTAAGCTTACAATTGCAGCCATCCCATAATCACGCACAATCCTTGTACTTGTATTCATGTCTGATAGAGATTCTATTAAATGATTGTTCAAGCAATTTTTTGACTGTATGAGAAGTTCTGAAATTGTTAATCAGATTTTTTTTCCATTGTAATGTGTTTCATATGAGGCAAATCTTTATTTAAACAGAGCAGGAGAGTTGTTGAGAAACATAATTACAAATAAAAGCTAATTGAAAGATTTCTGCAGGTCCCTTTTCACACACTTAGAACAATGATGACTATTCTTGATCAGGCCTTGACTCTCCAATTGATGGTACATCTTGTCCCTCAGAATTGCCTCAAGTAAATTCCCTCCACCTGCAATTAGTTTCATCATCCTATGGATCCTGAGCCTGTCTTTGAACAATTAAACAACATTATCCACCCTTCAATCTTTTGGAACTTCACCAGTGGTGAGGTAAATATCTCTAAAATGGCTGCCGTAGTCTCTTCCTTGAACCAGGGGTGCACTGGGTCAGCCCTTGAGGATTTGCCCATCGCAAACACTCCTTCCTCATAATATGCAAATGATGCAAGACCCCACTACTTATTACCCTCATTTATTTGGCACCCAAAATATTCTCCTTAGGAAACACTAAGGAGAATTAAAAATTCAAAATTTCAGCCATTCCAGCAGCTTCACACCTAGGTGGCCCTCAGGTCTTTAAGAGGACCAATTCCTTCCCTAGTCACCTGCTGTTAATATAACTGAAGAACCTCCTAGGATTATGTTTAACTCTGCCTGCCAAATTCATCTTATACCCTCTTTATGCCCTTCTCATTTCCCTCTTTAGTTCCCCCAATGGATCATTTGCACACAGCTGCCTAAACATGATATACACATCCTCCTGCATCTTTACCAGAGCCTCAATATCTCTCAACAGCCAGGATTCCTTGAGCTTGGTATTTTTTGCCTCAATGCTAACAAGAGAATGATGGCACGGGACACTTGATATAATGCTGTTAAAAGCCTTCTTCTTGCCAACAGTTTCTGTGCCATTAAATCAAGTAACCTAATCAATCCTGGCCAGATCCTGCCTAACACCAACAAAGTTGGCCCTGTTCCACTTCAGGCGTTTAACCTGTGTACCTGCTCTATTTTTTCCATAACTATTTTAAACTAATAGAATTGTAGTCACTGAACCCAAAGTGAACCCAACCACCATTTCAGTAGAGCCTTGGAAAGAATCTGGTCAGTCCCATAAGACAGCGATCACAGGAGAACCAAGAAAGATGACTCCAAACCTTGAATTTCTCACTCTTTTGAGCCTACTGGAATCAAATACAGTGCTTACTCTAGTTCTCATATCCAGGTTCACATTTTGGAGTATCTGTTGGGTGTTTAGAAGTTGGGTATGGATATCCATGTCTCAATCAAGAGGGAATTATAAAAGGAGTCCCCAAGTTGAGAGTGAAATTGGTGGGTAGATAGGTGACTCAGAGTTGATCAGTGTTTTGTCCAGGCCAAGGCACCTCCTTCTGGAGCCCACCCCCAACAAATATTTTTCCTTTTAGCTCCATTCACATTGGGTAGAGTGGTTCTGCCTAAATACAAGTAGGTTTGATTTGACCTTAGTGGATGCCACCAGTAGATCCTCCTCTCCCCCAAAAACCTTCCAAATGACTCTTCTTCTATGTGTCAGTCATGGTTATAAGCAGCACTGGGGCCCCACAGGGGACTGTACTAGCTCCCTTCCTGTTTATCCTGTATACCTGAGACTTTAGATGCAACACTCAGTCATGTCATCTGCAGAAATGCTCTGAGAACTTAGCAATAGTTGGGTGTATAAAGGGAGGACAGGGGGATGAATACAGGACCCTGGTGGAGGATTTTGTCAAATGGCGCAAACTGAATCATCTGCAGCTCAACATCAGTAAGACAAAGGAGATTGTGATGGACTTTAGGAAGACTAAGCCTGCACTGCTCCCTGTTACTACTGATGGTGAGGACGTGGATGTTCTGAGGATCTACAAGTACCTGAGGGGTGCACCTGGAAGACAGACTTGAGTGGAGCACCAACACAGAAGCTGTGTACAAGAAGGGCCAGAATCGCCTTTACTTCCCAAGGAGACTGAGGTCCTTTAGCGTATGCAGGCCTCTTTTTCACAAGTAGTCTGTGGTCGCCAGTACAGTCTTCTATGTGGTGGTGTGCTGGGCAATGAGATCAACGTGAGTGATGCCAACAGGCTCGATAAACTGATTAGAAAGGCTGACTCTGTTATAGGAGTCAAACTGGAAATACTGGAGCCTGTGGTAGAACAAAGGACCCTCCAGAAAATCCTGGCAATTCTGGACAATGTTTCTCACCCTCTGCTTGCCACATTGGCTGAACAGAGGAGCACTTTTAGTAATAGACTAAGACAGCTACACTGCTCCAAACAGCGCTATATGAGGTCATTCTTACCATCGGCCATTATCCTCTATAACGAGTCAACCTATAGTTGTGGAAGTGATGACCTTCCTCCTGTTAGACTGGTTGTGGTAACTTATTTTTATTTATTCTTCTTACTTCTCTCCTAATATTTGTATATCTGCAAACTTGCAATGCTACTGTGATACTGTAATTTCCTTTGGGATCAATAAATTATCCATCTATCTATCTACCTTCCTTCCCTTCATTTCAGCTTGAATCACTGGCGCTGCATTTGGTTCTGCCACATTTGCAGCTTCAGTGGGGATCCACGAGAATCTTGTGGTTTTAAAATATATTAATTGGGAAAGGAATACAGATATTATAATGACATGCTTGCATCCATTTTATTTTCATAACACATTCCCACATCTTTCCAGTTTTTCACTTTCCTGTGGTGAAATGCTCATTTCTCATTTATCATTTTTTTTAGCTTATACCAGTTGTACCTACCATTGCCAAATTCCCACATCCCCAAAAAAGACAACATTACTGCTAAAGCAAATGTGTCTTATGGATTTCCCTGGAATGCTTAACAATGAGTAATCCTTTCAAAGAAATTGTTGATAGCATTTTGATCTATTGGCACACTAATATGCCCCAATTACTCACGAGACAATACTGCACAAAATTTGCTGGTAGTCGTCATAATTCTAACAACTCTTTTCCGCCTCCACAAATGCTTTCTAACCTGCTGAATGTTTCAGCATCTTCTGTGAGATAAAGATACATAAACTAAAAATAAAGACTTCAGGCCACAATTATGTTCATCCTGAAGAAGTAATACATGTTTCAGAAGCTGCAGAGTATTAATTTGTTGAAATTTTAAGAGGTAAACTAATTTGCTTACTATTCTGCACCTTGAGATTGGCCTTGTAATTAAATATAAATTGTAGCGAGAGAATGGCCGAACGGTCACTATCATATATTCTGATTCTGATTCTGACAATTTAGAGCACAAACGTGTCCAGAAAGGGTCAAACTGGCCAAGGCTCGGCAGCACAATCCAGAATTCTTTGAGAAGTTTATTAAGCCTGATTATTTTACATAAAATAATATAAATACAAAATCTAAAACTAATCTTGCAGAATATACAATAATATTAAATTATATAAAGTACTACAAAAGGCTGTGCACTAAACTGATGTACATAATCTAACTGCTTTACACAAACTCCGAGACTTAATTGTAATTTCAACTCCCATGTATTTCTCACTAACATGTCTGAATGAAACTGGAGATCACCTTCAGCAGCTTGTTCATATCTGTGGAAGTTCTCAGCCAGCTTTCAGTTTCCTCAATGACTTGCATAATCACACTTTCATTAATTCCCAACGATTTTCAACACAATTTTGCCCAGCGATCAATCCAAGCTGTCTGCTCCCATGTGCATAGCTCTGTAGCCTTGTCGAAATTTTCTGAAATTTGCCCTGAACCCTCTCTACTTTATAAAACAAGAATCTCATCTATGATAATTGGATTGACATCATCCATCACTCCTGTCTTTGACTGTATCAATTTATCTTAACCTTGCTTGTTTGAGGTATGGCTCCTTCTCACTCCAGTGTCAGTGGGCTTGTTCATTGTCATCTCAAGGGAAGAAAATTATGTTTGAAGGAAATCAAAACAAAACTGCTGATTCTTGAAATCTGATATTAAAACAGAAAATCAAGTCAGACAGCAGCTGTTCAAAGAAAATCAGAGCTAATATTTCAGGTTGAAAACAATGATGAAGGGTCTCATGCTTTGATCATTATTTTTTAACTGCAAAACGTAGAACTAAATGATAGAAAAATACGGGGGAGACAGGGAGAATGTATAGGCTCTATTTTTACTCCGTTGAGGCGCACCAATATGACATGGTGACATAATGTTTTATGTCTTTCACGTATTTCTTACATATAACCAGTAACAAGTTAAATAAGCAAGCAAAGAATGCTAAATCAAACAACATATTTACAATATGACTCAAATATTACTGAAATATTGAATACACAACACTCCTCTCTTCTTAGCTATAAACTCTAATTCAATATAGAATGCATCTCAACTCAAATATGTAACGAGTTCCTCTCTAGTCATATATATGTATAGAATATATAACATAATAAAACTACTATATAGATATCCACAGCATATGGAACTTTAAATTGTTCCACTCAAGCCTGAAGACTTAATCACTCTGGAGGATATCTTACTCTTGCGGGATAACGTCTTTTCCGATGGGGTGGGGTCATTCTGTTTGGCAGGAGAGACTTGTAGCTGTGAATAAATATCAGTTTTGGGACGCACTCTATGGTGGTTGTAGGAGTTGACTCTGAAACTGCAGGAAGTGGTTCTGACAGCTCTGGACACCTTTCTTCTCCAACAGCTGGGGCTGCTCACTGATTAAATATTCTGAAACACCAGAGGCTTCTCAACACGTCAAAAGTGTGCAAGGCTGTAGTGGAGGCCACTGGAAACACTCCCCCTAGGCCAAAGGAAGAGGCATCTGCTAAGACCTTGGTTGCTTTGTTCAAATCAATAAACGCTAAAGATGTTGGAGAGGTAAGCTCTGCTTTAAGTGATGAGAATGATTTCTTCTGTGGTGCGTCCCAGGTACAAACATTTCACTGAGAGAGGACGTCATGTAGTGGCTTTGTTTTCTATGCCAAATTTCCCAGCTTGTTTTCCGTGCCAAGGAAACTGCAGATCTCTGATACATTCGTGGATTGTTCCCTGTTCTAAACTCCTGCCTACTTATCTGAACCTGGTGCACTCCCTCTGAGGACAGTTGGTGGCCTTAGAAATTCACCTTCAAATTTGCAGATTCACATTTCTTGCTGTTCAGGGTGATTCCAGTCTTTTTCAGTTTCTCCAAGGCAGCTTCCACTCTTTTGTCATGTTACTCATTTGAGCCTTCAAAGATGAGTACAAAGTACATGTGGCAGACTACTCCTTCCAGTCCCTCAAAAATTTGGTTCATCCTCATCTGAAAGAGTTCATTGGCTGATGAGATGCTAAAAGGGAGACTATTGAAGGCATAGCATCCATATGGTCGATAAAGGTTGCGAGTTTCTGTGACTCAGGAGCTAAAAGGAGCTGCCAGAACCCTGAGTTTGCATCTCCCCTGCTCCAACCAGCATACCCAATGTGTGCACAACAGAGGGCAGAATAAACTTGTCCCCTCTCACTGCATTATTCAATCCTGTGATCAACACAGATCCTCACTGTGTCATCAGGCTTGGGAACAGGGACAATGCCCACACACCAGTCAGTAGATCCATTCACTTTAGTTACGGTGTCCAATGCCTCTATTCTCTCAAGTTCAGCTTTGATTTTGTTTATCGAAGGGACTGATGTATGCCCTGCTGTGGTCAGAGAGTAGGGCATCACTCCTGGCTTTAGTCAGATGAGGTATTCTTCATTCAGTACACTCAGGCCTGTGAACAATTCTGGGTACTCCTCCTGCCACTGAACATTATTTAGCTCATCCAATCTTGCAATGAGGTTCAGCTTCTTGATGGCATGTCATCCCAGTGGTGGTGAGAAGAGATTCTGAACGACATAGACATCCTTTTTAACTGTCTCTCATTTTTACAGATGAAAATAGTAAACATGCCTTTCACACTGAACTTATGGTTCCCTGGCACATGAGCACTTCCTTTGTTGGGTTTAGCATAATGCCTGTTTTCTTCACCAGTTTTGTGAACAGACATTCGGGGATGCCGGTGACATCTGCCTCTGTGTCCATTTTGAACATCATGGCCTCATTTTGCAACTGGCCTTGTCTACGTGAATCTAGAGCCCCTAGGAAAGCTCTCTCTTCAGCTGAATCATGGTCTTCTTTGACCTCCTGCAGAACTGTTTTGAGTGACACTGGCTTTTATGATGGCCAACTCAACTGCATTGGTGGCATTTCACTTATTTTGCTGGACAGAGCTCTTTGACATAAAATGGAGACTTGCCGCATCTCCTGGAGTTGGACATTTTACCTGCTCTGTGTTTCTCTTGTCTGTTTTCTTTGAGCTGAGCTCTACTGTCAGCTCTTTCTGTAGTCTTCATGTCTGTACCTTGTTTGAACCCTTCTTTTTGTTCAGCTTCTCGCTTTACCGCCGCATTATTTTCATGCCTGAGTTTTGCTAGTTGTTGACACACATTCTCACTCTGCCTGACCATAGTAATAGTTTTCTCATGTGTGTGAAGTGTATCTGTCCAAAATGTCAACTGTTTATTCATTTCTATAGACACTGCCTGACCGACTGAGTTCCTCCAGAGTTTTGTCTGTGGTGCTCTAGATTTTCAGCATTTGCAGAATCTCTTGTGCTTTTGTCTGTTTATGTTTTTTTTTGTAAATTCAATTATGTTAATTTTTTTCTTGTAAATCCCTGAAGAAAATGAATCTCAAGTTAATAAATTGTATTTTGATATTTTCCCTTTTCCCTTATGCACTGTCCCATTTCCTTAGGAAGATAAGTTGTCACGTGTGTCTCGAGTTGCTCTAAAGCAGTTAACAACTGAGGCAGATTGCCTAAAAGGACATTCTTGCAGGTATGAGATTTGTGAAACTAGTCCCAAAGAAAATGAACAGGCTAAGAATGCCACGGCTAATGTGTCAAGTATCTTTGATGATGCTAATGCCTGGCATAGTATTCGATTTTGCTGCAAATGGTAAACATGGGAGGATCAGTGATAATTTTATACTGAGACTAATAGATCTTTTTTAACCAGGTTAGGAAAAAAAAATCAGCAAGAATGCATTTAAATAAAACAATCCAGCATTTAAAGGGTCTGACATGTGTATTCTAAAGGCAGTTTATATTCTTCACACCAAAAAAAAAAGAAATCTCGCTCCATGCCCCTATGTTCCATGACAAATCAAGGGGTATTTTAATCAACTCTGTCAATGTTAGAGCTGACACGTCCGGGATAAACTGTTTCCTTCTTGTAACCCTTGTGACCCGACTCATGAAAATTTACAAATCCACATTTCCACAGCAATTTTTATTGCAAATCCACAGCAGCAACTATGGCTCCATCAAACCTGCATTCATCTGCAAAGCTTTTGGGACTGTTAATGTTCAAACTGTTGACTGATTGAAACCCAATCTGGTTTACAAACTGCTGATTAAGCTGACAACCTTTTCCATCAAATCATCCTTTCTGTTGTGTATTTAATATTTCAGTAATTGAGTAATTTTGTAAATACCTAGTTTGAGCATTCTTTGTTTGTTTACATAATTCATTATGGGTTATATGTAAGAAGTATGTTAATGGCATATGTAAGTCATTACACCACCATGTCATATTGGCACACCTCACTAAAGTACAAATGAAGTGTACACTTTCTCCTAGTCCCCCTGTGTTTTTCTTTCAATTAGTTTTATATTTTTTGAGTTACAAATGTAACAGTGGGGACAAGGAAGTTTAAATGAGCCTGAGATGACTATACCTGTTGAAGTGCAGCAAGACATCTGAGTTTAAAAAAGTGCAGTGAGACAGTGGAGTTAATGAAAATGCAACGTGTTTGTTTCCTTGCCAGGGAAGAGAAAAACAGTGAATTTTTTTAAAATGCTGAACTACAATTAAATTCATGGTTTCATAAACAGTTAGTACTTTGTGTTAGTAGACATGAATTAAAAAAAAGAGCAGAAATGGCTGGTGACATCAGAAGGATAGACACATTTGATTGCATACGAAATAACTGTTTGATGTATGTTGATCAATTCACCACATGCACTGAAATACTAGGGACACTTGTGTTAGACAATGGTCCACAATTCAGCTTCTCAGAACTCAAAGCCTTTGCTGGGCTCTATGAGTTCAAACACCAGACAAGCATTCCACAGTACCCACAGGCAAATGGAGAAGTGCAAAAAGCAGGGAAAACTGTTCAGAGTCTCCTACTGAAGGCTAAAGACCCCTACAAGGCACTGCTAGCTTATCATTCCACACCTCTTGTGAATGGCTACAGTACAGCAGAGCTGTCAATGGGTTGGAGTCTGAGAACAAGCCTGCCTGTTTTTCCTTCCCTTCTCCAACCTCACTGACTGGACTTAGACAAAGTGAGAAATTTTGAGACAACACGGCGTGAGAAAACAAAAAGCGTGCATGATCTCAGACATGGAGCAAAGTCTTTGTCACCGCTCAGGAGTGGTGAAGCTGTTTGGGTTTCAGACCAATTCACCAAAAGAACGATAGCCCAACAGCATGCTCCACGATCATCAGTGATCAGAATGGCACAAGATGAAATCAAGCAGAACAGGCATGCGTTTGTGCACCTTCAAAGTCCACGAAAGGTAGAGAAAGAAATAGAGCGGCCTGATCATCTTGACAAGGACCACTTACCTGAGGTGGACACATCTGTTCAAGAATCTCCATCCGCTCCAACATTTCCAGGAACCTATACCAGATCAGTTATAATGTTGGCAGTTCTTTTAATGTTTCTGTAAGGAGCATAAATTGTGTGCTATGAGTAAAGTGAACTCAATTTAAATGACTATAATTTCAAGACAGTTCTAGAGACAAGAAGTGCATACCTAGTTTCTCATTTTTTTTCAATAAGGGGAGATGTAGAGGTAATTAATAGAGTTATTCCTATGTCACCCAGTTAGCCAGTCTAACATGGGAGGAGTTCACATACTGTACAACCAGGGTTGTTAATAAAGTTCTGCACACAGTAATTGGTGAATTGAGAAGCCCTCAGGTTTAATAGCACAATTGTAGTTATATTCCAACGTCTCTCCATTCTACAACACACGCTAGGGTCTTGTTGTTCACTGTGAAAGTCCTTCCTGGATTTGACTATACAAATGCATCACCTGACACTTTCCTGAATTAAGCACTCTTTGCCATTCTTCAGCTCCCTTGCTCAGCTAATCAGGAGGATCCTACTGATAACTTTCATTGTCCTCAATACCATCTATTTTGTATTTCATCTGCATATTAAGGTTTGTTATCTGTCAATTTACTAAACATGCTTTGTATATTCTTATCCCAATCAATGATATAGATGACAAACAATAATGGGATCATCACCAACTCCTGAGACACACTACCAGTCATGGGCCTCCAATCTAAGAAACACCTTTCACCATCTGCTTTCTACCACCAAGCAACTCGTATCCAGTTAGCTAGCTCTTCCTGGATTACATGTCATCAACCATTCCAGAGCACCCTACCTTGTTGAACCTTAACACCAAGCCTACCAAGGTGCAATGCTGTTAAACTCCATCTGCTATTTCTTAGCCCATATCTGCAACAGATCTATATTGTGCTGTATTATATGCCAGTCTTCTGCACTATCCACGACTCCACCAATCTTGGTATCATCCACAAACTTACTAACCCACCCCTCTACACTTTCATCCAGGTCATTTATATACATCACAAACAGCAGAGGTCCTAGCACATATCCCTGTGGAACACCATTAACTACAGACCTCTAGCTTGAATAAGTCCCTTCAACCACTGTCCTCTATCTTCTATGCGCAGGCCAGTTCTGAATCCAATCAGCCAATTCCCTATGGACCCCGATGCAGCTCAACCTTCTGGATTATCCTCCCAAGAGGGACTTCTCTGGCTCTCCCTAATTAGGCCATAGGTTTCCAAATGTTCATATATCCTATCCCAAAGAATTCTCCAGCAATTTCCCTCCAACATATGTGAGACTCACCGGTCTAGAGTTCCCAGGATTTTCCCTTGATCCTTCTTAAATAGAGGTACAACATTAGCCACTCGCCAGTCCTCCAGTACCTCGCCTTTGCTAAGAGAGGACATGAGAATGATGTTCAAGGTACCAGCAATCTTGTTTCTGGCCTCCTTCAATAACCTGGGGTAAACCCATCAGGCCCTAAAGCTTTATCCTTTTTAATACTCATTAGGTAGCCCAACATTTCCTCCACCTTGACCTCTAAATGATGTAACGTATTTATACACTCAGTCCTGATCTCCTGGTCTCCATGCCACAGGAGGGAGAGATGGATTGTTTGGCCATCATACCTTAATAGTCAGGAAATTGTTAAGGTCTCACCATATCATCCCCACTTGGCACTTAACTGAACTCAATCCATTGTACTTCAAGATGTTGGGCTATAAATTTCAACTGATATTTGATATTTAAATGATGCCCAATACTAGTTTTGCTATCAAGGAATTGTAAACAATCTGTTTTATTAAAAACTAACCATCACAAAGGTTTAATTTTGAGAAGAGCCACACGATTCACAGGAAGCAATTGCTTCAGTAAATGCCAAATCATAAGGCAGAACAACTAATATAGCTTAATGGCTTTTCTCACATTTTTCACATTAATCAAACTGAATATCCAGATTTGTAAGAGTGCTTTGGAAATTGATTCTCTTTACAAATGCCCTTCTGAAATTGGTGTCACTGTAGAGTTTGATTTAGAATGAATAATGGGCTAATAGGAGAAGGAAAACTCTGATCTCAAACCTCTGCTGTCTTGCACACAAAGCAAAGGCTTTGGGCATAAACCTCGACGAAAAATCTGGAGCCGGTGTCCCTAAGGCAGTCCTAAGTTGAGTCCAACACTGACTGGCAACTCCTGTGCTGCCGCTGGTGCCAAGCTGAATCGGTCTCTGTCATTCCTTTGGATGCATCAATTGCATGGAGAGGGGGAGCCTATTACACGAGCACAGCTTGCTCGCTATATTGTACTGCCCTGGCTTGCGTACGTAGACAGCAAGGAGGCAACATCCATGGTCGACCCCAACAAACAGAAAGGCTCTCTAATGGGCTAATGCAAGGGAGGAAGATTAACAATGTTCTTCAAGCCTCAGCTACTACCTATGTGCCTCCCAGAAAAGGTGACTATATAGCCCTTTCCTTTTAAGAGAATAACCAACTCTCAGGATTGAGAATTACTTGCCTCCACACAAGTTTTATAGGTTATGAAGCCAAGTGGGACTGCTGTGTACATAAATCTATTGATGCCTCTGGACACACCTTCAGTGGTGTTCCTGGAATCATTGGGTGTTTCGGGTCTTTCAACATCATACACCGTCCTCCAAGTGACCCAGCCGGGGCTGATCAGACCCCAGCTTGTGTCCAGATGGCTAGCTACTTATGACTCCGACTCCATGCAGACTGGGAGACCGTTTTGCTGAACACCTACGCTCTGTCCGCCAGAGAAAGCAGGATCTCCCAGTGGCCACACATTTTAATTCCACATCCCATTCCCATTCTGATATGTCTATCCATGGCCTCCTGTACTGTAAAGTTGAAGCCACGCTCAGGTTGGAGGAACAACAACTTATATTTCGTCTGGGTAGCCTCCAACCTGATGGCATGAACATTGACTTCCACTAATGCCCCACCTCCCCCTTGTACCCCATCCGTTATTTATTTATATACACACATTCTTTCTCTCTCTTTCCTTTTTCTCCCTCTGTCCCTCTCACTATACCCCCTGCCCATCCTCTGGGTTTTTCCCCCTCCCCCCTTTTCCTTCTCCCTGGGCCTCCGGTCCGATGATCCTTTCATATCCCTTTTGTCAATCAACTGTCCAGCTCTTGGCTCCATCCCTCCCCCTCCTGTCTTCTCCTATAATTTTGGATCTCCCCTTCCCCCTCCCACTTTCAAATCTCTTACTAGCTCTTCCTTCAGTCAGTCCCGATGAAGGGTCTCGGCCCGAAACGTCGACTGTACCTCTTCCTAGAGATGCTGCCTGGCCTGTTACATTCACCAGCAACTTTGATGTGTGTTGTTTGACTTTCTGAGATGCTGCATCGAGGGTCTGCAGATGCCCAAGTGAATGTCCGTGGCGGGATGTTGTCCTTGGTGGCCAGCTTTAGACTCGTGCATGTCCGTACGTAATACTGCGTTCAGGGAGAGCTGGCTGCGAAGCAAAAGCCATCAGTTCAGGGAGAGCTGGCTGCGAAGCAAAAGCCATCAGTCGCTGGAGGGGAAATACTGCCTTCCTGAGGGGCCAGCAATATCAGAATTCAGCTGCCAATAGGCCTCTGTGCGACTGGGTCGACTATGATGTTTGACCTGCTCTCAACCCTTCATCATTGCTGCAAATTAGCAGCTCATGGACTTTGGGGCAACTTTCCCAGTGAGGTTATTTGTGCTGGCAGAAATACCTTTGAAACTGGGCTCCATTGTCCATACATCTACTCAGCAGGAGACGTGGAGCCTTTTCCTCCTTAAAATGTAAGTTTGTTCATTTACATAGCGAGAGGCATTGAAGCCGACAAAGTCCAGTCCACGATGCCTCTGTGGGGCTTGTTCTGGCCCCACCTACATGACTAGGTTACATTAATTGAAGGGCGCTGCTGTCCACAGCCCTCCTACTTATCTCCAGGTCACAGGCTAGCATGATTGCCCCTCCGGCTCCAGAAAGTCTAGGGCTGGGGAAATGGGGAATGTGAAGAGAGTGCGGGCATTACTTTGAAAAATATTATGCTGAGGAACAGAAGTGTCAACAAGGATATAAAAAATGTCAACAAGGATATAAAAAGCTTCGGAAAATGTTCTGAGTGGTCATCGACCTTGTATTCTCCAAACCATTCATTTTCTGGTAAATAATTAATGTGCAGTGAGCTATCCACACTAATGGATGAAAATTTTTTTTTAAAATTTTGTAAGGGACCCTTATCTCATTCATTATCAGTAAATAAAATAAGAGGGGTATCCATTTTTATTAATTCTAAAATCTCTTTTGTACATTTCAACATGGTTACTGATTTAATTGGAAAATATTTAGTTGTTACTGGTCTGTTATGTGGACAAAAGGTGGCTTTGGTGTGTGTTTATACACCTAGTATAGATAGCCCTGAATTTTTTTAAGAAGCTATTTTCTGTGTTGCTGAATTTAAATGAATATAAGTTGATTATGGGCGGTGACTTTAACTGTTGTCTCAATCCACAGATCGTCCACCAATCCATCGCTTTCTAATAAAGCTGCGACTTGTATTAATTCTTTTTTATTAGAATACGGTCTGGTGGAATTAGGAGATTTATGTACCCTTCACATACTCTTTTTTTTCCACATGCACACCATAAATACTCAAGACCCAATTATTTTTGTTGGATACGCGATTAGTGCCCTCTGTTGCTGATTATGCGTATGATGTCATTGCGTTGTCAGATCATGCACCTATGAAATTAAGTTTGAAGTTCTCTGATAATATACTGAAGATACCTCAGTGGAGATTTAATGCTACATTGCTACAAGATTCAACCTTTGTAAGTTTTATGAAACAGCAAATTTCTCTATTTTTTGCATTACATACAACAGAGGGAATGTCAAATTCAGTTATTTGGGACACAATGAAATCTTTTCTTAGGGGACAGATAATTTCACACTCAGTAGGTTTAAGAAGGAAAAACAAGGTGCAACTTCTACTGATTACTAATAGGATTAAAGAAATAGACAAAGTTTATTCAGTCTTTATCCGACTTTTTCCGCTCAGGGGATCTCCCATCCACTGCTACCAACCTTATAGTTCCCACACCTCGCACTTCCAGTTTCTACCTCCTACCCAAGATCCACAAACCTGCCTGTCCTGGCAGACCTATTGCCTCAGCTTGCTCCTGCCCCACCGAACTCATTTCTGTATACCTCAACACGGTTTTATTCCCCCCTTGTTCAATCCCTTCCGACCTATGTTCGTGACACTTCTCACACTCTTAAACTTTTCGATGATTTTAAGTTCCCTGGCCCCCACCGCTTTATTTTCACCATAGATGTCCAGTCCCTATATACTTCCATTCCCCATCAGGAAGGTCTCAAAGCTCTACGCTTCTTTTTGGATTCCAAACCTAATCAGTTCCCCTCTACCACCACTCTGCTCCGTCTAGCGGAATTAGTCTTTACTCTTAATAATTTCTCCTTTGGCTTCTCCCACTTCCTCCAAACTAAGGGTGTAGCTATGGGCACCCGTATGGGTCCTAGCTATGCTTGCCTTTTTGTTGGCTTTGTGGAACAATCTATGTTCCGTGCCTATTCTGGTATCTGTCCCCCACTTTTCCTTCGCTACATCGACGACTGCATTGGCGCTGCTTCCTGCATGCATGCAGAGCTCATTGACTTTATTAACTTTGCCTCCAACTTTCACCCTGCCCTCAAGTTTACCTGGTCCATTTCCGACACCTCCCTCCCCTTTCTAGATCTTTCTGTCTCTGTCTCTGGAGACAGCTTATCCACTGATGTCTACTATAAGCCTACTGACTCTCACAGCTATCTGGACTATTCCTCTTCTCACCCTGTCTCTTGCAAAAACGCCATCCCCTTCTCGCAATTCCTCCGTCTCCGCCGCATCTGCTCTCAGGATGAGGCTTTTCATTCTAGGACGAGGGAGATGTCTTCCTTTTTTAAAGAAAGGGGCTTCCCTTCCTCCACTATCAACTCTGCTCTTAAATGCATCTCCCCCATTTCATGTACATTTGCTCTCACTCCATCCTCCCGCCACCCCACTAGGAACAGGGTTCCCCTGGTCCTCACCTACCACCCCACCAGCCTCTGGGTCCAACATATTATTCTCCGTAACTTCCGCCACCTCCAACGGGATCCCACCACTAAGCACATCTTTCCCTCCCCCTCTCTCTGCATTCCGCAGGGATCGCTCCCTACGCAACTCCCTTGTCCATTCGTCCCCCCCATCCCTCCCCACTGATCTCCCTCCTGGCACTTATCTGTGTAAGCGGAACAAGTGCTACACATGCCCTTACACTTCCTCCCTTACCACCATTCAGGGCCCCAAACAGTCCTTCCAGGTGAGGCAAAACTTCACCTGTGAGTCGGCTGGGGTGATATACTGCGTCCGGTGCTCTCGATGTGGCCTTTTATATATTGGCGAGACCCGACGCAGACTGGGAGGCCGCTTTGCTGAACATCCACGCTCTGTCCGCCAGAGAAAGCAGGATCTCCCAGTGGCCACACATTTTAATTCCACATCCCATTCCCATTCTGACATGTCTATCCACGGCCTCCTCTACTGTAAAGATGAAGCCACACTCAGGTTGGAGGAACAACACCTTATATTCCGTCTGGGTAGCCTCCAACCTGATGGCATGAACATCGACTTCTCTAACTTCCGCTAGTGCCCCACCTCCCCCTCGTACCCCATCTGTTACTTATTTTTATACACACATTCTTTCTCTCATTTTCCTTTTTCTCCCACTGTCCCTCTGAATATACCCCTTGCCCATCCTCTGGGTCTCCGCCCCCCCCGCCTTGTCTTTCTTCCCAGACCTCCTGTCCCATGATCCTCTTGTATCCTTTTTGCCTATCACTTGTCCAGCTCTTGGCTCCATCCCTCCCCCTCCTGTCTTCTCCTATCATTTTGGATCTCCCCCTCCCCCTCCAACTTTCAAATCCCTTACTCACTCTTCCTTCAGTTAGTCCTGACGAAGGGTCTCGGCCTGAAACGTCGACTGCACCTCTTCCTAGAGATGCTGCCTGGCCTGCTGCGTTCACCAGCAACTTTTATGTGTGTTGCTTGAATTTCCAGCATCTGCGGAATTCCTGTTGTTAAAGTTTATTCAGTAATGCCCAGTGAAAATCTCTATAAGGAAAGGGTGGAACTCCAAACGCAGCATGATTTGCTTTTGACTTTTCCCATTGAGCAGTAACTTCTTAAATCTAAAAGCCAATTTTATATACATGGGGACAGGTCAGGCAAATTATTGGCTGGTCAATTAAAAGCAATTATGGCTAGAAGACAGATCCTGAAAATTCAAAGACCTGATAGAACCGAAACGGTAGATCCTTCTGAAATTAATAAGGTACAAACATTTGTATTTATGGATTTCTACTCCAACCTTTATAAATCTGAATTTTCAGGCAATATTACTTTTATGAATAGATT
Organism: Mobula birostris; assembly: GCF_030028105.1. Lineage (NCBI taxonomy): Eukaryota > Metazoa > Chordata > Chondrichthyes > Myliobatiformes > Myliobatidae > Mobula > Mobula birostris. The sequence continues at coordinate 131,134,029 of NC_092372.1, forward strand.
TTTGCAAAAATTGAATATACCTAAAATTTCTATCCAAGATATGAACACATTAGGTGCACCTATTAAACAAGAGGAAATAGCAAGGGCTATATCCTCTTCCCAACCATGCAAGGCTCCAGGACCGGATGGATATACAGTGGAATTTTATAAGACTTTCACTGGAATACTTACACCTTATTTATGTCAAATTTTCACTGATTCTATATCCTCTGGGAATCTCCCGAAAACTTTTTATGAAGCATCAATTTCACTAATTCCTAAAATAGAAAAGGATTTATCTGAATGTGCTTCCGATATATCAATCTCTTTACTGAATGTGGATTTTAAAATTCTTTCGAAGATTTCGGCTAAATAGACTTGAGAGTATCTCTCCTGGTGTTATTTCCAATGATAAAACTGGAATTATTAAAAATAGGTATTCACATTTTAATATTCCAAGATTACTTTACTTTACTTTATTTTATTGTCGCCAAACAATTGATACTGGAGCGTACAATCATCACAGCGATATTTGATTCTGCGCTTCACGCTCCCTGGAGTATAAATCAATAGTAAATAGCAAAAATTTAAATTATAAATCATAAATAGAAAATAGAAAAGGGAGAGGTAGTGCAAAAAACCGAGAGGCAGGACCGGATATTTGGAGGGTACGGCCCGATCCGGGTCAGGATCCATTCAGCAGTCTTACCACAGTTGGAAAGAAGCTGTTCCCAAATCTGGCCGAACGAGTCTTCAAGCTCCTGAGCCTCCTCCCAGAGGGGAGAGCGACAAAAAGTGTGTTGGCTGGGTGGGTCATGTCCTTGATTATCCTGGCAGCACTGCTCCGACAGTGTGCGGTGTAAAGTGAGCCCAAGGATGGAAGATTGGTTTGTGCGATGTGCTGCGCCGTGTTCACGATCTTCTGCAGCTTCTTCCGGTCTTGGACAGGACAACTTCCATACCAGGTTGTGATGCACCCTAGAAGAATGCTTTCTACGGTGCATCTATAAAAACTAGTGAGGGTTTTAGGGGACAGGCCAAATCTTTTTAAGCTTTCTCAGGAAGTAAAGGCACTGGTGGGCCTTCTTGGCAGTGGACTCTGCTTGGTTGGACCAAGTCAGGTCATTTGTGATATTGACCCCGAGGAACTTGAAGCTTTTGACCTGTTCCACTTGCGCACCACTGATGTAAATTGGGTCGTGCGGTCCACTACTTGTTCTGAAGTCAACAACCAATTCCTTCATCTTGCTGACATTGAGGGATAGGTTATTGTCTTCGCATCATGCCACCAGGTTCTTAATTTCCTCTCTGTACTCAAACTCATCATTACCCAAGATACAGCCTACAATTGTGGTGTCATCAGCAAACTTATATATTGAGTTTGATGGAAACTTGGCTACACAATCATGGGTGTACAGTGAGTACAGCAGGGGGCTGAGTACACAGCCTTGTGGGGCACCAGTGCTCAAAGTGATTGTAGAGGAGAGCCTGTCCCCTATTTTTACAGCCTGGGTCCTGACTGTGAGGAAGTTGAAGAACCAGCTGCAGATCTAAGTGCTAAGCCCCAGGTTCTGGAGCTTAGGAATCAGTTTATTTGGAATGATGGTATTAAAGGCAGAACTGTAGTGAATGAAAAGGAGCCATATTATTAAACATTATTCACTCCTCTCCATCTAAAGAATCTGAATGTGTTGTTTCTCTTGATGCCATGAAAGCTTTTGATAGGGTGGAGTGGTTTTACTTATTTGAGGTTTTGGAAAGATTTAATTTTGGTCCGGGTTTCATTTCCTGGATCAAATTGAGCTATCAAACCCCCTGTGGCTGCGGTTATAACTAATAATCAAAAATCTCCTTACTTTAGATTATATAGAGGTACTCAGCAGGGGTGTCCTCTTAGCCCTTTATTATTTAATTTGGCTTTAGAACCCTTTGCTATTGCTCTTAGGGATTCCAATACTGTTCAAGGTATTAAGAGAGGGGACAAAGTACACAAGGTATCGTTGTATGCAGATGACCTGTTAGTTTATATTTCAGATCCTAGGAAATCTATTCCTTCTATGCTATCTATATTTTCTGAATTCAATAGTTTTTCTGGATATAGATTACATTTATATAAAAGTTAGTTATTTCCCAATAATAGTTACTCAGGTCAATATCATCAAGTATCTTTTAGTATTGCTAAAAATTATTTTACTTATATTGGTATTAAAATTACTAAAAATTTTAAAGACCTATATAAGTATAATTTTCTCCCATTAATTGATTACACCCAACAAATGCTTTCTAAATGGTCACCTACGACGTTATCATTAATAGGTCAAATTAATGCAATTAAAATGATAGTTCCACCGAAATTCTTACATATATTTCCGGCAGTTCCTACCTTTGTTCCAAAAACGTTTTTTGATAGAATAGATTCTATAATCTTATCTTATATTTGGAATAATAAAAATCCTAGATTGAGTAAACCTATATTACAGAAATTTAAAAAGGATGGTGGTATGGCTTTGTCAAATTTTAGAATGTATTATTAGGGAATTAATATTTGATATATTACTTTTTGGATTCATTACTCAGACATACATGAATGTCCTTCATGGTTGGATTTGGAGGAAAACTCGGTGAAGGGGTTCTCTTTGCACTCTTTACTGGGAGCTCCTCTTCCCTTTTTGTTTTCTAAGATTAGTAGACAAGACTTTAATCCTATTACTAAACGTACTTTAAAAATTTGGTTTCAGTTTTGTAGATTTTTTGAGTTAAATAATTTTGTTCTTTCTTGTAATACCCATTTTAATTATTTTTTAAACCATCAATTTTGGATAAGACCTTTTTAATTTGGAAAACCAAGGGAATAACAACTTTTTCAGATTTGTTTTTATGGGACAGTTTAATGTCTTTTTCTCAGTTAGTGGATAAATATGGTTTACCTAATGTACATTTCTTTAGATATTTACAAATCAGGTATTTTTTTCATGGTTTGCTGCCAAATTACCCTTCTGCTTATCCACCTAATATGACAGATGCTCTTTTTCAGCTTAAACCACTTCAAAAAGGGTTGACAGCTATAATTTATAAACAGATATTGAATTTACAAATGATATCTAACAATAAAATTAAATGTGCTTGGGAATTGGAAGTTCAAGAGTCATTTTCAGATAATCAGTGGAGTAAAATTCCTCATTTGGTTTTTTAACTCATCTATTTGTGCCCGTCATTCCTTGATACAGTTCAAGGTAGTGCCTTGGGCCCATACATCAAAGGATAAACTAGCGCGTATTTTTTCCAACATCAATCCTAATTGTAACAGATGTTGGCCACTTTAACTCATATGTTTTGTTCTTGTATAAAGCTAGATAATTTTTGAGAGATGTTTTTCAAAACTTTATCAAAAGTCCTGGATCTGGACCTACAACCTAATTTACTTACGGCAGTATTTGGGATTACCCCATCAAAACCAGGAAATATTCCTATTTCTGCTCAACGTATGATAGCCTTTTCAACTTTATTGGCTAGGAGAGCCATTTTACTGAAATGGAAGGATTCTAATCCACCTACTGTCTTTTATTGGCTTTCCTCCATTACATCCTGTTTAAGTTTAGAGAAAATAAGAAGTTGGACATTTGATACATCCTTTAAATTTGAGCAAATCTGGTGACCTTTTATTCATTATTTTCATTTAATTTGATTTATTACTCTTCCAATTTTTTTTCAAAGTTTTAGATTTGATCAGAAAGTCTTCCTTTTTTTTTGGTTGCATCCTCAGAATGGACTGCCCAGATCCTTTTTTTTCGTATAGTGTAGTGGGTATTTTTCTTCATTTAAAATTCAAAGTTCTTTCTTTCCTCTTCATGAACTGATAAGAGGAGATTTGGTCTTTTCTTTTTTATTATATATTCTATAACAGCTTAACACTGTGTATGATTTTGATAATGTTTCCTTCAATCTCTTTGTATTGTTATTGATATATATATATTGAGATAATTCTCCTCTTGTTTGTATTTATGTTCCTTTTAAATCAATAAAAAGATTAATAAAGAAAGAAAGACTTCTCCAATCTTAATCTCCATTGGGCTGAATACATGTAGGATTTGCTACATTATTGTGCACTTTTAATATCTAACCTGGACTTTGAGAACTGCAGTGCTGTTTGTAAAAACTGCAATCTTACTCCTGGGACCTCTCACAAACTTCTGTTTCTGGTCCTTTTCCAAATATTGTCACTTGGCAAAAGTTCCAGCAACATTCCAACATCAGTCAGGCTCAGAATAATCAAATAATTACAATAATTGCAGCCTACTTCCATAGTTTAAGAGACCAAACTCCACCCCTCCCTTACTTAACTCAAAATAGCAAGATAAGGTTGAAGGCAGCATGATCCAGTTGATAAATTAGCACTAAATTTTCATTCTGATTGTTTTGTCATTAAATTTGTGCCAGGCTATCAGGATACTGAAGAGAAAGATTGTGACATGGTGAGGCTACAGACAACAAAAAGAAGCAATTTTGGGGGTAAAGCTTTTGATTCCACAAATTTATGGATCCACATCTCTGGATGTGAACTTCCCTCCATTGTGGACATTTACAGCAGCAGGTGCATAAAGAAGGCCTGCAAGATCATCGGGGACTCCAGTCACCCCAACCATAAACTGCTTCAGCTGCTTCTGTCCGGCAAATGGTACTGCAGCATTAAAGCCAGGACCAACAGGCTACGGGACAGCTTCTTTCTACAAGCCATTAGACGTATAAATTCACATGTCTGTACATTGCGATGGAGTCATAATGCAAAGATTTTTACTCCCTCACGTTGTGGGATGGATGTAAGATTCAAATAAGTTCAATTCTTGTTCAATTTAATTCATTTTGTGACTGGTTGTAATACTTATTTTTATCACTAGATGCCACTAAAACCTCATCTGCTGGAGATTCAATCATGAAATACTCCATTCTTCAAAGACAAAGTCTTCAACATTCTTGAATAATCATTTAAACATTCTTCTGAGGTTTTGCAAACTGCAATACAATTTCAAATAACTTTAAGCCTAGAAAATGTTTGAGTAAGCCACCTGCTCTGATAGTGCAAAAATATTTGCTTCAATACTTCCAAGTCCTCTCAAATATGAAACTAATATAATTATTGAAACATTACTCTAAGCGTGTGCTGTTCTCTCTTTTGAGACTGCTGTGAACCTATATTCAAATATGTGTTAGTTTAAATGAACCAATTGATTAGTAAACTGCTTTGTGATTCCCTAAGGTTGAAAATAGCACTCTTTAAATTTAAATTATTTCTTTCTCTTTTCTCCACCATTGAAAGCAACTAACTCACTTTAGATCAAAACTTTGTTAGAACTTCCTGATTTGCGTAGCTCAGCTGACAACCAAATAAATGCATTTAGCAATCTGGGGAACTCCACAGATGTACTTCCTTTCAGGAATTGCATTAAAGCTGTGACACAAGAAGTTGTTTCCCATTTTTTAGATCTATGAGGATACTCATTTGGGATCCCCACCCAGTCATGATTTCGTTAGACTTCACATAAGTTTTGTATGAAGCATCAACAAAATATGCGATTTGTTTAAACTTGCATTACTTTCCTAACTCCTCATTTGGAAAAACCTCATATTTGTTTCAAGTGCTAACCTGGCTCAGTTCATGATTCATTTCTAATTCAAAAGCTCAAGGATTGAAACTTGGCTGTTATTTGGCTTTAAGGTTTCAGGCACAAAATATTAAATGATAGCATAGTGCAGTATTTATTTATTCACTCAGGGTTACAGCACTCCGGACTGCACTGCCCAGCAACACTTGAAAACCCTGATTTAACCCTAACCTAATCACGGAACAATTTACAATGGCCAATTAACCTACCCGCTATGTCTTTGGACTGTGAGAGGAAACAGGAAGACCTGGGGAAATCCCAGGCATTCCACAGGAAGGACATAGAGATTCCATACAGATGACACCGGAATTGAATTCCAAACTCCGAATCCCCAAGTCATAATACTGTCACGCAAACTTCTCGCTACCATGACACATTCTCATGGATTCTCCCCAAACTGAAGAGATGGTAAATTGTTGTGTATGAGCAGATTGATTTGATATTCCATTGACCACCCTGAACAAGTTCCTTAACCAATCACATATCATGGCTACAGTGTCTCCTTCAACAATACTCCTCCAACCCACAATGTCAACACCAAAGAAGGCAGCAGGGGCATTGGAACACCATTACCTTCAGTTTTGCCACAAAGTTGCACATCATCTTGACTTGGAAATGTGTCACCACTCCTTCAGCATGATCACTGGATCTAAATCCTAGAACATTCAGCTCAGCAATTCTGTGAGAATATCTTCACTAGGAATGCAAGATTTTGAGGCAATGGTGCTCCACCACACTCTCAAGGGAATATGGGGTTGGGCAATAATGCCCACTAACCAAAAGGACCAAGGATTAACTTTATTTGTCATATACTTTTACAATGAATTGACAGTATGTATTAGAGTGTGATAAGCTTTATGCAAATTATACGGAATAATTTCAGAGAAGGGAATTTCCGTTTGTCTCTTCTCCAACACTAAAAAAAAGATTAACTTTTTTTTTGAAATTTTGCATTGCATACAATAAGCAAAGAATGGGAAATAGCCTGGTGAGAAAAGATAGTTTTCACTGAGTGTTTCAGCATTTGTCTGTCTAGAAATTCCTGAAATTACAGTGCATTCCCTAACTAGTTTGTACAGATTTAAGTTAAAATCAAAATAAGTTGCTTTTAACTATAAAATATGTTGGTCAAAAATATTCTTCATTAATATTTTTGCTAATAATTTATGTGTAGTCTGCTTACAGTGTGCCAAACTAATCCCATTTCACCTTGAAGTAGCAATGCCCTTTTCAAGAGGAGCAGATTGGGAGGCAGATTTTGGAAAGGTGCAAAAATAACAGGGTTGTTATCATGGGTGGCTTTAACTTCCCTAATATTGATTGGCACCTGATTAGTTCCAAGGGTTTAGATGGGGCAGAGTTTGTTAAGTGTGTCCAGGTTGGATTCCTGTCACAGTATGTAGACAGGCCGACTAGGGGGACTGCCATACTAGATCTAGTACTAGGTAATGAACCGGGTCAGGTCACAGTGGGTGAGCATCTGGGGGACAATGACCACCGCTCCCTGGCCTTTAGCATTATCATGGAAAAGGATAGAATCAGAGAGGACAGGAACATTTTTAATTGGGGAAGGGCAAATTATGAGGCTATAAGGCTAGAACTTGCGGGTGTGAATTGGTATGATGTTTTTGCAGGGAAATGTACTCTGGACATGTGGTCGATGTTTAGGAATCTCTTGCAGGATGTTAGGGATAAATTTGTCCTGGTGAGGAAGATAAAGAATGGTAGGGTGAAGGAACCATGGGTGACAAGTGAGGTGGAAAATCTAGTCAGGTGGAAGAAGGCAGCATACATGAGGTTTAGGAAGCAAGGATCAGATGGGTCTATTGAGGAATATAGGGAAGCAAGAAATGAGCTTAAGAAGGGGCTGAGAAGAGCAAGAAGGGGGTATAAGAAGGCCTTGGCAAGTAGGGTAAAGGAAAACCCCATGCATTCTTCAATTATGTGAAGAACAAAAGGATGACAGGAGTGAAGGTAGGACCGATTAGAGATATAGGTGGGAAGATGTGCCTGGAGGCTGTGGAAGTGAGCAAGGCCCTCAATGAATATTTTTCTTCGGTATTCACCAATGAGAGGGAACTTGATGATGGTGAGGACAATATGAGTGAGGGTGATGTTCTGGACCATGTTGATATTAAGGGAAAGGAGGTGTTGGAATTGTTAAAACACATTAGGACAGATAAGTCCCCGGGGCCTGACGGAACATTCCCCAGGCTGCTCCATGAGGTGAGGGGAGAGATTGCTGAGCCTCTGGCTAGGATCTTTATGTCCTCATTGTCAACGGGAATGGTACCGGACGATTGGAGGGAGGCGAGTGTTGTCCCCTTGTTCAAAAAAGGTAGTAGGGATAGTCCGGGTAATTATAGACCACTGAGCCTTACGTCTGTGGTGAGAAAGCTGTTGGAAAAGATTCTTAGAGATAGGATCTATGGGCATTTAGAGAATCATGGTCTGATCAGGGACAGTCATCATAGCTTTGTGAAGGGCAGATCGTGTCTAACAAGCCTGATAGGGTTCTTTGAAGAAGTGACCAGGCATATAGATGAGGGTAGTGCAGTGGATGTGATCTGTATGGATTTTAGTAAGGCATTTGACAAGGTTCAACATGGTAGGTTTATTCAGAAAGTCAGAAGGCATGGGATCCAGGGAAGTTTGGCCAGGTGGATTCAGAATTGGCTTGCCTGCAGAAGGCAGAGGGTCGTGGTGGAGGGAGTACATTCAGATTGGAGGATTGTGATAGTGGTATCCCACAAGGATCTGTTCTGGGACCTATACTTTTCATGATTTTTATTAACGACCTGGATGTGGGGGTAGAAGGGTGGGTTGGCAAGTTTGCAGACAACACAAAGGTTGCTGGTGTTGTAGATATTGTACAGGATTGTCAAAGATTGCAGAGAGACATTGATAGGATGCAGAAGTGGGCTGAGAAGTGGCAGATGGAGTTCAACCCAGAGAAGTGTGAGGTGGTACACTTTAGAAAGACAAACTCCAAGGCAGAGTACAAAGTAAATGGCAGGATACTTGGTAGTGGGGAGGAGCAGAGGGATCTGGGGGTACATGTCCACAGATCCCTGAAAGTTGCCTCACAGGTGGATAGGGTAGTTAAGAAAGCTTTTGGGGTGTTAGCTTTCATAAGTCGAGGGATAGAGTTTAATAGTCGTGATGTAATGATGCAGCTCTATAAAACTCTGGTTAGGCCACACTTGGAGTACTGTGTCCAGTTCTGGTCGCCTCACTATAGGAAGGATGTGGAAGCATTGGAAAGGGTACAGAGGAGATTTACCAGGATGCTGCCTGGTTTAGAGAGTATGCATTATGATCAGAGATTAAGGGAGCTAGGGTTTTACTCTTTGGAGAGAAGGAGGATGAGAGGAGACATGATAGAAGTGTACAAGATAATAAGAGGCATAGATAGAGTGGATAGCCAGCGCCTCTTCCCCAGGGCACCACTGCTCAATACAAGAGGACATGGCTTTAAGGCAAGGGGTGGGAAGTTCAAGAGGGATATTAGAGGAATGTTTTTTACTCAGAGAGTGGTTGGTGCGTGGAATACACTGCCTGAGTCGGTGGTGGAGGCAGATACACTAGTGAAATTTAAGAGACTACTAGACAGGTGTATGGAGGAATTTAAGGTGGGGGGGGGGGTATGGCAGGTAGGGTTTGAGGCTCGGCACAACATTGTGGGACGAAGGGCCTGTACTCTGCTGTACTATTCTATGTTCTATGTTCTATGTTCCCAGTCACTGTAACCAGCAGGAATACAGTTTCCAGCAAGGCACTCAATGACCACTTCACAGCCAGGTTAGTAAATGGAATGACAGCTGCTCCATAAACATGCAGATAGGAGCACCTACATCCAGTTGGTACAACCTTGATATCTGAACTGAAAGAAGCATGAACAAGGGAATTATGTGCTCAATAGGCTCTTAACTTCTAATTAAATTGTAGAGTTACATAGCATGGGAAAAAGTACTTCAGCACATATGTGGTCAAGTCAACAAAGGTATAGGTTCAAACTAATTTCCCAGCACTTGTCTTATATCCCTCTAACCAGTGGTTCCCAGACTTTTTGGAATACCGCTCCTTGGCTCCCAGATCACACCCCTAGTGCTCCCTTTCCTGACATTACATAAAAGCTATAAAGAATTTTGATGTACGATGCAAGAAAATACTTGTCAAGAAAACAGGAACTGCGAATTCAAAACAGTGATAAATAATTCCAAAAATTGTTCAGAATTATTTAAAAGCTACAAACAAAATTATTTCTTTACTTCACTACAGTAAAAACTTCCACTAAGAATTTTAGAGCGTACATTTGTAGTCCAACTATTCACCACTTCATTGCTTTTTCACCTTTCAATGAGACGGATGGGTTTGGTGTAGTGATACCAGCTTCCCAACATCAGGGGGAATGTCACTCAGAAGGAGTCTCAGATGCCCACATGCAGTCAGTTTTGGTGCTTTGAAAGAAGTTGGGGGACAGCACTGAAACTGTGCTACACTAATGAGTGACTGATATGGAGGCATCTTTGCAAGAATTGATATGATATGATGTATTTTTTTAAATATTTGAAGGCACATAAACTTGACAAGTTCTAGACTACCTTCTGGTGAAGTGGCTTTCCTGCTCTGGATTACCAGTGTGCAATAACTACCAGCTAGTGTTGATAAATCAGAAGAAATTCCTGTGCTATCCATTGGAATTCCAACATCCAAATGTTTTTTTAATGTTATAGTTGTAGAATTATATAACACAGAAACAGGTCTGTTTGCCGACTGAGTCATTCCTTCAAGCCTCCATCTCACTATTCTGTGCAGGACCCATTGATATTCTCACCACATTGTTATCACCTCACCCACTAATTAACATGACTATGGAATGTGGGGAGAAACCAGAGCACTGGGATTAAACCCAACAGACAGTGCTGCAGGCCAGACTTGAACCTATTGAATCAAACAGGGAAGACTGGAAAACTCATGGGTGTGGCAATATCTGTGGAAAGTGAAACAGTTAAAGTTTCACACCTGCGACCCTTCTTCAGAACTAGGAAAGAAATCCTCTCCTTCCACAGATGTTGCCTGACTTGCAAAATTTTTCCAGAATCTTCTGTTCTTATCTCAGATTTTCAGCATCTGTAGTTTCTTTGATGTCATTTAAAAGTATATCTGGATGTTGTCATAACACTGGACAGCTATTTGTTTCTAAAGTGTTGCTTCCTCAGAAATTTTCTTTGTTTATGATAGACCGCATAAAGCTGAACACAAATATTATTTCAGACTACTTGTATCACATAGGAATTTGGAGAAACAAGTAATGAACTTTTATTGAATATAATGTGTTTAATTGCATAATGGTGCTGATGATTTGTAATCATTCAACAAAGTTAAAAATGTTTTGTTGATGATTTTTGCTTCTGCTCAGTGTCTGAGGCTTTCATAATCAGCCAGCATTGATGGATTCCAGTTGTCCTGAGACTGTTTCTTCATGACTGCAATGTCCTGGTGAAACCTTTCAGCATGCTCGTCACTGACGGCGCCAAGATTTGCAAGAAGTCTAAATGGGAATGCAGAAAATTAATCTTCAGTGACATGTTGTACTTCATGGTTTTGTATGCTTGAAGCATGTTGTCAACCAGGTGCACGCAGACTGGTGCTCTGTAGTTGCCAGTAAAATTTTCAACAACATCCTGAATGCCTTTCATGTGATTTTCTCTGGTTTTCTAGAAGTTTTTCGAATTGCCTGTCACTGATAATCTGTTTGATTTATGGACCAACAAAAATACCTTCCTTAATCTTGACATCACTTATTCTGGAAAGCACCCGTCTCGAATATCGAAATCCATAGAAACCATAGAAACTACAGCACAGAAACAGGCCTTTTGGCCCTTCTTGGCTGTGCCGAACCACTTTCTGCCTAGTCCCACTGACCTGCACACGGACCATATCCCTCCATACACCTCCCATCCATGTATCTGTCCAATTTATTCTTAAATGTTACCCGCACTTACCACCTCGTCTGGCAGCTCACTCCATACTCCCACCACTCTCTGTGTGAAGAAGCCCCCCCTAATGTTCCCTTTAAACTTTTCCCCCCTCACCCTTAACCCATGTCCTCTGGTTTTTTTCTCCCCTTGCCTCAGTAGAAAAAGCCTGCTTGCATTCACTCTATCTATACCCATCATAATTTTATATACCTCTATCAAATCTCCCCTCATTCTTCTACGTTCCAGGGAATAAAGTCCTAACCTATTCAACCTTTCTCTGTAACTGAGTTTCTCAAGTCCCAGCAACATCCTTGTAAACCTTCTCTGTACTCTTTCAACCTTATTTATATCCTTCCTGTAATTTGGTGACCAAAACTGAACACAATACTCCAGATTCGGCCTCACCAATGCCTTATACAACCTCATCATAACATTCCAGCTCCTATATTCAATACTTCGATTAATAAAGGCCAATGTACCAAAAGCTCTCTTTACGACCCTATCTACCTGTGACGACACTTTTAGGGAATTTTGTATCTGTATTCCCGGATCCCTCTGTTCCACTGCACTCCTCAGTGCTTTACCATTAACCCTGTATGTTCTACGTTGGTTTGTCCTTCCAACGTGCAATATCTCACACTTGTCAGTATTAAACTCCATCTGCCATTTTTCAGCCCATTTTTCCAGCTGGTCCAAGTCCCTCTGCAGGTTCTGAAAACCTTCCTCACCGTCTACTACACCTCCAATCTTTGTATCATCAGCAAACTTGCTGATCCAATTTACCACATTATCATCCAGATCATTGATATAGATGACAAATAACAATGGACCCAGCACTGATCCCTGTGGCACACCACTAGTCACAGGCCTCCACTCAGAGAAGCAATTCTCTACCACCACTCTCTGGCTTCTTCCATCGAGCCAATGTCTAATCCAATTTACCACCTCTCCATGTATACCTAGCGACTGAATTTTACTAACTAACCTCCCATGTGGGACCTTGTCACTGAAGTCCATGTAGACAATATCCACTGCCTTCCCTTCATCCACTTTCCTGGTAACCTCCTCGAAAAACTCCAACAGATTGGTCAAACATGACCTACCACGCACAAAGCCATGTTGACTCTCCCTAATAAGCCCCTGTCTATCCAAATGCTTGTAGATTCTGTCTCTTAGTACTCCCTCCAATAATTTACCTACAACTGACGTTAAACTCACCGACCTATAATTTCCCAGATTACTTTTCGATCCTTTTTTAAACAACGGAACAACATGAGCCACTCTCCAATCCTCCGGCACTTCATCCGTAGACAGCGACGTTTTAAATATTTCTGCCAGGGCCCCCGCAATTTCAACACTAGTCTCCTTCAAGGTCCGAGGGAACACTCTGTCAGGTCCCGGGGATTTATCCACTTTAATTTTCCTCAAGACAGCAAGCACCTCCTCCTTTTCAATCAGTACAGTTTCCATGGTCTCACTACTTGATTCCCTCAATTCCATAGATTTCATGCCAGCTTCCTTAGTAAATACAGACGCAAAAAACCTATTTAAGATCTCCCCCATTTCCTTTGGTTCCGCACAAAGCCGACCACTCTGATCTTCAAGAGGACCAATTTTATCCCTTACAATCCTTTTGCTCTTAATATACCTGTAAAAGCTCTTTGGATTATCCTTCACTTTGACTGCCAAGGCAACCTCATGTCTTCTTTTAGCTCTCCTGATTTCTTTCTTAAGTATTTTCTTGCACTTCTTATACTCCTCAAGCACCTGATTTACCCCCTATTTCCTATACATTTCATACAACTCCCTCTTCTTCTTTATCAGAGCTGCAATATCCCTTGAGAACCAAGGTTCCTTATTCCTATTCAATTTGCCTTTAATCCTGACAGGAACATACAAACTCTGCACTCTCAAAATTTCCCCTTTGAAGGCTTCCCACCTACCAATCACATCTTTGCCAGAGAACAACCTGTCCCAATCCACGCTTTCTAGATCCTTTCTCATTTCTTCAAATTTGGCCTTCTTCCAGTTCAGAACCTCAACCCTAGGACCAGATCTATCCTTGTCCATGATCAAATTGAAACTAATGGTGTTATGATCACTGGAACCAAAGTGCTCCCCTACACAGACTTCCGTCACTTGCCCTAATTCATTACCTAACAGGAGATCCAATATTGCATCCCCTCTAGTTGGTCCCTCTACATATTGATTTAGAAAACTTTCCTGAACACATTTTACAAACTCTAAACCATCTAGACCCCTAACAGTATGGGAGTCCCAATCAATGTATGGAAAATTAAAATCCCCTACCACCACAACTTTATGTTTCCTGCAGTTGCCTGCTATCTCTCTGCAGATCTGCTCTTCTAAGTCTCGTTGACTATTGGGTGGTCTTTAATACAATCCCACTAATGTGGCCATACCTTTCCTGTTTCTCAGCTCCACCCATAAGGACTCAGTAGACAAGCCCTCTAATCTGTCCTGCCTGAGCACTGCTGTAATATTTTCCCTAACAAGCAATGCTACTCTCCCACCTTTCATTCCTCTGCCTCGATCACATCTGAAACATCGGAACCCTGGAATATTAAGCTGCCAGTCCTGCCCCTCCTGTAGCCAAGTTTCACTAATTGCTACAACATCATAATTCCACGTGTCAATCCATGCCCTCAACTCTTCCGCCTTCCCCGCAATACTCCTAGCATTGAAATATATACACCTCAGAAGATTTTTACCACCACTCACAACCTTTCTATCAGCGGATTTGCTTAAACCTTCAACATCATTTATTTTCACCCCAGCCACACTGTCAGCTCTGGCACTCTGGTTCCCATCCCCCTGCAAATCTAGTTTAAAGCCTCCCCAATAGCACTAACAAACCTCCCTAAAAGGATATTGGTCCCCCTGTGGTTCAAGTGTAACCCGTCTCCCTTGTACAGGTCCCACCTGCCCCAGAAGAGGTCCCAATGATCCTGAAATCTGAAACCCTGCCCCCTACACCAGTTCCTCAGCCACTTGTTCCTCCTCCAGAGCGTCCTATTCCTACCCTCACTGGCACCTAGCACAGGTAGCAATCCTGAGATTACCACCCTCGAGGTCCTGCTTTTCAACTTCCTACCAAGCTCTCTATACTCACTGTCCAGGACCTCTTCACTCTTCCTTGCTATGTCATTGGTACCGATGTGCACCACGACATCTGGCTGGTCACCCTCCCACTTCAGAATGTCATACAATCGATCAGAGACATCCTTGACCCTGGCACCTGGAAGGCAACAAACCATCCTGGATTCTCTGTCACGACCACAGAACCTTCTATCTGCACCTCTAACTATCAAGTCCCCTATCACTACTGCTCTCCTCTTTCTCCCCCCTCCCTTCTGCGCTGCAGAGCCAGACTCAGTGCCAGAGATCCAGCTACTGCAGCTAGTCCCAGGTAAGTCATCCCCCCCCAACAGTATCCAATGCAGTATACTTGTTGTTGAGGTAAATATGATATCGGAAAGGCAATAAAGAACATCTTGACTTTTTTCCACAGTACAGGGTAGCATTCAGAGATTTCTTTCTCCATCCAAAAGTCTTGATAATATTTGTTGAACCTCAGCTTCAGCTCAAAGTCATTTTATAATGAGATCAGTTCTTCTTCCATCCTTCATGTTAATTCCTCATCACAAGTGTTCGAGAATGGATTTATTCCACAATCTGGAACTTGGAGCAAGAGAAGATCCTGAAATCTTCCTGACATGTCTTTATGCAGCTCTCCCAGGTGGGTACTGTGTACATCATCTGGTACTCTTTCATCCTCTTCCAACTCAGAGACTTTCAGAAACTCGATTGGGTCGCGACAGCCAATGTGGCACTTAAATAGGGTTAACTTAGACAGAACTGTGGAGACAACTGAATTGACTTTGGTAAGATTCACATCATTTCCTTGCAATTGAAGATTGATTTCATTAAACTTTGCAAATAATTTTGACAAATAAGCAAAGTCTTGTCTAATATTTTTGAGATGATTACAAACTAAAGCATTCAAATCTTCAAAGAATTTTATCACAGTTTCAAAAAGTATATAGAAGCGTCTCAGACAGTTTGCTTTTGACAGCCATCAGAATTCTGTGTGCAATAGCAAGTGTTCAAATTGTTCATTATTTTCATTACAAAGCTCTCGAAATGGATGAGAATTGAGAGCACGGGACTTGACTTTATTTACTGCTGTGATAACTGTTCTCAGTGATTTGTGCAGCCGATCACTCAGAATTTTTGCAACAATGCATTGTCTGTGAATTACACAGTGAATGGTAAATATTTTAGGTACAGATCTTTTCAAAAAGTAATAACCTCACGGTGGCTTCCTATCATTGATGGTGCCCCATTGAGGGTGAGCAGAATGACCTGAAATATTGACCCCCCTTAGTACTTGTTCCTAGTCCTCTTGTAAATAACAAATCTTAAACCATGCTTTCATCTTTTATGAAGGGAACATAACCAAGGAGCAAAGGTTCGTTGCCGGGCATAGTTGATTCATCCAACTGTAGAGCAAATTCTGTTGTCTAAAAATATTGCACAATGTGTCTTCCACATTCTCAAACATCTCATCTATACCTCTTGATTAGAATTGACGCTGAGTGGAATTGCTTTATTTATTTGTTGTGATGAATGCAAAACCAAACTCAGAACCTCCCCTGTTGCTGGCAGAATCAGTCCTTCTCCAATTGTATGGGCTTTCTAGATTTAGCAATGAACAATGAAATGTTTTATGAAGCGCACAAACCATCACTGTTTTGCTGTGAAGTGCTGGCAAACATGTTTTGAAATATTTTCTATTTCTGAAAGTTTTCACAAAATGACTGAAAATAACCCAAGTTCCTGTTTGGTTTATCAGAGTGTATTCCCTTCAAGTGTCAAAGGAGCCTAGAGTCATTAGCCTCATTTGAAAAAACTTTTCACACAACATTCACATTGGCCTCTGTTGGTTGCTTGATGCTGGTATAAATCCATATTTCAGATACTGCACACTGCGCTGTCTACACTTCTACAGTAGTGAACAGCAATAATACACGGGCAATGCCTGGAAATAGTCCAGGCTTCTCGTGATATACCAAGTACAGAAGTGTCACATTGCTTTTCAACAACCGTAATGTGCTTCAAGCAAAGTCTAGAAGAATGGTGATTTAGCAAGAGATGAGGTGATTATGTGATCATAGTAATCCATTATGAGGCACTTGGGATCAAATGCTGATAATAAGTAATTGATTTCTTAGATTACACCTGTAATCCCTCAACTGCCCCTCCTTGCTACTGAGCATCCGCCTCCACCCCCTTAGAAACTCTCACTACCATCAGGGTTTAGACATTTGAACGGGGCTCAGGAGGGAGAGTGGTCAGGCTCAGAAATAACACAATTTTTTCAGTCCAGGTTTCTCATGATATGCCAAATACAGAAGCAACACGTGGCTTTTCGACAACTATAATGTGCTTTGAGCAAAACCTAAGAGATTGGTGGGTTACCAAGAGATAAGGTGATTACATGTTCATTGTAATCAATTATGAGGCAATAAGGATCAAATGCTTATAATAAGTAATTCATTTCTTAACTTGAGTTTGTAATCCCTCAGCTGCCTCCCTTATCAACCAGTGCCCCCAACTGCCCTTTGATCTTTATAATCCCTTTAGACACTCATACTACCTCCAGGGGAAGTGTTATTACTCACTTTGGGAACCAATGCTTGTCATCTATACATCTGTCAAGTGTGTCTAATGTACTTACCTCAATGACTTCCTTTGCTAACTGGTTCCATGTATCTGCCACCGACAGTTGACTCTCAGATTCTTATTAAACCTCTCACCTCTAACTCTAAAACTATGCCCTCTAATTTTAACTCCCCAATCCTGGAAAAAAAAAGACTCTTCACCCTATCTGTGCCCCTCTGTCTAATCTCTAGCTCTAAATCAGTCCCTCGAGTCATGAATCATCCTTGTAACTCTGCTTTGTATTCTTTCCAGTTTAATCACATTCTAGCTCTATCAGAGTGACCAAAACTAAAAACAACACTCTAAGTGTGGACCCACCAACTTCTTGTACAATTGCAACATAACTCCCAACTTCTATATTCAATGCACTGACTGATGAAGACCAGCATGCTGGAAGCCTTCTTTGCCTTTATATCTACTTGTGACTCCTCTTTAACGGAGCTCTGCACCTGCACTCCATGGTCGTTCTGTTCTACAACAGTACCTAGGGCCTTTCCATTCAGTGTAAAGGTCACACCTTGATTTGTCCTTCCAAACTTACGTAACACCATGCACTTTTCTAAATTAAATTGCATTTGCTACTCTTCAGTCAACCTACTCAGCTCTTCAAGACCCTGCTGCTACTCTTTACAATACTCATCACTGCCTACGACATCACCTACTTTGTGTAATCTGCAAACTTTGTAACTATTCCTCATATGTTCTCAGCTATATCATAAATATAATATAGTTGGCAAATAATAATGGGCCCAGCATCAAACCCTGGGACATACCATGAGTCACAGAGCTCCAGTCTGAGAAACATCCTTCCATCAGCACCAACGCAGGAGGCTCTGCAGATGACGGAAATCTTGAACAACACACACAAGATGCTGGAGGAACTCATCAAGTTAGGCGGCTATGGATGGGAGTAAACAGTTGACATTTCAGGCCAAAGCTTCTTGGCTTCATCTACATCTATTGTCCTTTTCTCTTCAACCCTGTCACTTTATTAAAAACCTCAATCAAATTTATAAGGCAAGATCTCCCACATGCAAAGCACACTGGCTACCCCTAATCAAGTCAAGTCAAGTCGATTGTCATTTAACTACACATACGTATATAATGTATATAAATAACCATGTAATGTATATAGAAATGAGACAACGTTTCTTTGAACCAGGTAGTATACATAAAGCACAGTAGTATACATAACACACACAGCACATGACAATTTATGAAGGTAAGGATAAAATCCACTGATGAATCACAAATAAATAACAAACTAAAGTGCATTCATATTAAATATCATCAGGTACGGAACAGATTAACCCCAGTGACACTTTGAATACGATATGGCAGGGAGTTCAGAAGCCTATTGCCTGGAGGAAGGAACTGTTTCTCATCCCAACCATTCTTGTTTTCATGTATTGTAGTCTCCTGCCTGATGGTAGAAAGTCAGAGGATGCTGGATGGATGGGTGGGATCCTTAATAATACTAAGGGCCCTGTGTGTGCAGCACTGCTTATAGACGTCCCTGATGGATGGTGGGGAGACCCCTGTGATCCTCTCAGTTGTTGTGGGGGAGACCCCTGTGATCCTCTCAGCTGTTGCCACAGTCCTTTGTAGAGACTTCGGGTCTGACGCTCGACTGCTCCCATACTAGATCGAGATGCAATTTGTCTCAATGGTGCTTCTGTAAAATGCAGTTAAGATGGAGAGGGGAGCCTTGCTTGCCTCAATCTTCTTAGGAAGTGGAGGAACTGCTGTGCCTTCCTGTATTGGGTGGTGATATCAAGGGGCCAGGTGAAGCCATCCGTAATGTGAACTCCCAGGAACTTGGTGCAGTTAACTCTCTCTATGGAGGAGCTCTATTTTCAGAGGGGGATGGTTCATCAGCACCTTCCTGAAGTCCACAATGATTTCCTTTGTCTTATCCACGTTCAGGCTTAGGTTGTTTTTCTCACATCAGTCCACCAGTTGCTCCACTTCCTCTCTGTATTCTGTCTTGTCATCGTTCTTGATAGGCCATCCACTGTTGTGTCATCCTCAAACTAGATGACACGATTTGAGCTGAATCCTGTGACACAGTCATGCATCAACAGTGTGAACAGCAGTGGGCTGAGCACACAGCCTTGGGGACCTTTACAAACACCTGCCTTTACTAACATAAGTACCTCCCATGCCTCAGAATGCCTCCAGCAACTTACATATCGCAGATGTTAGGCTAGCTGATTTTAAGTTACAAGGGTCTATTCTTTTTGCCTTTCTGAAATGAATGTACAACATTTGCTATCCTATGGTCTTCAAACAACGTTATCAGAGGACAGCGATACACTTAAAATACAGGAGGAACTCAGCAGCTCAGACAGCATCTCTAGAAATGAACAAACAGCCAATGTTTCGAGCCTAGACCCTTCTTTAAGACTAGAAAGGAAGGGGGAAGACTCCAGAATAAAAAAGTAGGGGAGGGGAAGGGGGCTAGTTGAAAGGTGATAGGTGAAGCCAGGTGGGTAGGAAAGGTCAAGGACTGGAGAAGAAAGAATCTCATAGGAGAGGATAGTGGACCATAGGAGGAGGGGACACAGTGGGGAAGTGATAGGCAGTTGAGAAGAGGTAAGGTGCCAGAATGGGGAATCGAAGAAGAGGGGAGGGGGAGGGAATTTTTTTGCCGGAAGGAGTATTGATATTCATGCCATTAGGTTGGAGGCTAGCCAGACAGAATATAAAGAGTTGTTCCTTCACCCTAAAGGTGGTCTCACCTTGACACAAGAGGAGCCCATGGACCAACATGTCAGAACAGGAAAGGGAATCGGAATTAAAATGTTTGGCCACTGGGAAGATTCGCTTTTAGTGGATGGAGCAGAGGTGCTCGACGAAGCTGTACCCCGACTTACGGCGGATCTCATCAATGTAGAGGAGGCTGCCTCAGGAGCATTGGACACAACAGACACCCCCAGCAGATTCACAGGTGAAGCGTCGCCTCACCTGGAAGGACTGTTTGGTGCTCTGAATGGAGGTGAGGGAGGAGGTGAATGGGCAGGTATAGCATTTAGGCTGCATACAGGGGTAAGTGCCGGGAGGAACAAACTGACAAGAGAATCATGGAGGAAGCGATCTCCGGGGAAAGCAGAGAGGGCAGAGGAGATAAAGATACATTTAGTGGTAGCATCCCGTTGGAAACAGTGGAAGTTGTGGAGGAAGTTGCTTGGGAACAGATGTGGCGGAGGCGAAGAAACTGAGATAAGGGAATAGCATTTTTACAGGAGACAGGGTGGGAAGATGTACAATCAATATAACCGTGGGAATCGGTAGGTTTATAAAAGACAAACATGAGAAAATCTGCAGATACTGGAAATCCGAGCAACACGCACAAATTGCTGGAGGAACTCAACTGGCCAGGCTGCATCTATGGAAAGAATAAACAGGACCTGATACCCAAAACGTTGACTGTTTACACCTTCCCATGGATGCTGCCTGGCCTGCTGAGTTCCTCCAGCATCTTGTGTGTTGCCTGGGTTTATAAATTTCTCAGTTGACAGTTTGTTTCCAGAGATGGAGACAGAGAGATTGAGAAAGTGGAGGGAGGTGTCAGAAATGGACCAAGTGAATTTCAGGGCAGGGTGGAAGTTGATAAAATTGACGAGTTCAACATTGGTGCTTGAAGCAGCACCAATGCAGTCATCAATGCAACAGAGGAAGACTTGGGGAGCGGTACCAGGGAAGGCTTGGAACTACGTAGTCAACAAAAATGCAGGCATAGCTGGACGTACACAGGTGCACATGGCTACCCCTCGTCTGGAGAAAGTGGGAAGAGCGGAAGGAAAAATTGTTGAGGGTGAGGACCAATTCTGCCAGACGGAGGAGGGTGGTGGTGGAGGGAAGCTGATTGGTTCTTTTTTTTGAGAAAGAAGCGGAGAGCTTTAAGGCCGTCTTAATGGGGGTTAAATGTTTATGGAGACTTGACATCCATGGTGAAATGAGGTGATCAGGGCCAAGGGATTGAAAGTTAGTGAGGAGATCGAGAGTATGAGTAGTGTCGCGGAGGTAGGTGGGAATGGACTGAACCAAGGAGAATAAAACGGAATTGAATATGAGGGCATGAGTTCAGTGGGGAGGAGCAAGCAGAGACAATAGGCCTACCCAGACAGTTAGTTTTGTGGATCTTGGGTAGGAGGTAGATGTGAGCAGTGCTGGGTAAGTTAAAAAGGAGCTTGGTGGCAGTGGATGCGAGCTGTCCAGAGTCGCTGAAGTCAGCTGTGGTGTTGGAGACAGTTTTCTGATGATCAGGAGTGGGATCCTTTCTAGGTGTTGGTATGAGGAGCTGTCTGGGGGTTGCCGCCTGGCCTCAGCAAGGTAGAGGTCAAGTGTGCCACACAACAGCACCCCTTTTGTCTGTAAGTTTGTTGGGCACTTGGCCAAGTGGTTAAGGCGCTTGTCTAGTGATCTGAAGGTCGCTAGCTCGTGCCTCAGCTGTGGCAGCAAGTTTGTGTCCTTGAGCAAGGCACTTAACCACACATTGCGCTAGTGTCTGTGCAAGGAGTGGCGCCCCACACAGACTTCCAATCTGCGCCTTGTAAAGCATGAAAATGCCTGACGCAGGCCTCTCATGGTCTGAGTCGATGTTCCCTCCCCTCCCCTCCCTTTGATGGCAAGGTTGAGATTGATGCACAGAGAGTGCAGGGCAGTGTGTTCAGAGCGTGTAAGGTCCGAGGAGGAGAAAGAAGAGCTGAAGTCGAGACAGTTGATGTCTTGTCAGCAATTTGAGATGAAAAGATCCAGAGCAGGGTGTCCAAGAAGCGGGGGAGGGGGTTGAAGATGGGAGGAGGGAGCATCAATGCGGGTTGCGAAATTCTGGCCAAAAAAGTGAACTCTGAGACGGAGGCAATGGAAGAGCATATCGATGTTGAAAATATCTCAGCTACAGCTCCCACAGATTCGTCTCTCACCTTGCATAGTGTTCTTGAATATAC
Source organism: Mobula birostris (assembly GCF_030028105.1). NCBI lineage: Eukaryota > Metazoa > Chordata > Chondrichthyes > Myliobatiformes > Myliobatidae > Mobula > Mobula birostris. The sequence goes on from NC_092372.1 coordinate 131,156,349, forward strand.
GTCATCCAGACCTGAAAATTTGTCCAACTTCTGACATCTTCAATCAGTACATTTAATGTCACAGAAACATATACAATATACACCCAGAAATTCTTTTTCTTAACACATGCAGCACCTCTTCTGCTGCATTATAGACCACTCCCAAAAAGTTTTCATTAAATTTACTGGGTTTCAAAGTCTTCATATCTTTAGCGGCAAAAAAAAAGGATCCAAAATCAAAACAAAACTATTGCCGCCAGCCTGAAACCCCAACTTGCCATGACACATCCACAGCTCCAATGATTGTTCCAAAGAGTCAAATGCCCTATTACAACCCTTTATTAGCAAACATGCAATTAAGCATTATTGAGTGTTATTTCACCGGTCAGTCAAGATATGAGCCCCGTGGTCCCAAGCTACAAACTTATCCCCTTCACTTTTACTACGCCCCTCCCCCCACTGTTGTGACTGGTTATCATAATACACAAAATAAACACACAACACAGAATCCACGGCTCCTACATTCCAGCCTCCTAATGAGCAAACTATAATAATTAGAACTACATGTTACTAAGGCGCAGGAGACACGAAGTTTCAACATTTACACAAATGTCCTCTTTTAGTAAGCAGTCTATCGTGGATTGTGCTCTTTTCCTGCCAAACCAGGTTGCCCTCTTGACTGCATTCAGGAAAATCTGTCTTGAAACGCTGCTGCCGGATCTCATCCAAGTGCAAAGCTGAAGTCCCATCGACTGTTAGCTCTGCACGATCGTAGTCCAAGATGGTGCCACGCCAGTGGCAGCTCGTTGCAGTAGTACCTGTGTTTTCACCATTTTTATTGTTTTTTCATATTATTTTATGTTATTTTTATGTTTCCTTGTGTGTCTTTCTTGTGTTGGCGCGTGGCCAAGTGGTTAAGGCGTCAGTCTGGTGATCTGAAGGTCGCTAGTTCGAGCCTCAGCTGAGGCAACGTGTTGCATCCTTGAGCAAGGCACTTAACCACGCTTTGTTCTGCGACGACACCAGTGCCAAGCTGTATCGGCCCTAGTGCCCTTCCCTTGGACAACATCAGTGGCGTGGAGAGGAGAGACTTGCAGCATGGGCAACTGCCGGTCTTCCATACAACCTTGCCCAGGCCTGCGCCCTGGAAACCTTTCAAGGCGCAAATCCACGGTCTCACAAGACTAACAGATGCCTATTTTATTTGTGTGTCTTTCTGGATTATTGTGTGCCTAGACTATTTGGAGCGAAGGCTGTGTTTATTCTAGAGGCCAGCTGACTGAAGTAAACAAACCAGCACTACTGCCCAGAGTGGGGCCTGAGATCCCGCGGGAGCTTGGTAGGTGAAACCAAGGCTAAGAGGATGAAATATAAACCTTCTATCCCCGCAATCAGCATGGGAAACGTGAGCTCCCTGGGAAATAAGATGGACGAGCCTGATGCACTGAATAAGACCCAGAGGGAATACCAAGATTGCAGTGTTTTGCGTTTAACTAAGGCCTGGCTATATGTGCATTTTCCAGACCATTCTGCTATCATACTCAGCGAGTGGACAGAGATGTTACACTGCAAGAAGGTGAGAGGAGGAATCGCAGTGTTTGTGAATGAAAGGTGGTGAATCCCAGACATGTTACTGTAAAGGAATGTTTGTGTAGCCTGGACATCGAGCTCTTAGTCATTGGGGTACAACCATATTATTTGCCTCAGGACTTCCCAACCGCCGTTTTAGCTGTTGTTTACATTTAACCGTCAGCTGTTGTGAATGTAGAGTCTGATTCTATTCTTTTGACCATCGCTTGACTACAAACTCAATATCCCAATGCTTTTGTGGCTGTTACTGGTGATTTTAATCATGTTTCTCTCAAGGCAACAATACTAACCTTTTATCACTATGTCACGGGACAAGAGAACACTGGACCTTCTGTACGTGAATGTACAAGGGTCACTGCTTGTACAGTGCTGCTGCCCTTCCCCCACTTGGCAGATCTGATCACACCCTTGTCCTGCTAACACCCAGGTACATACCTCTTCTCCAGCGGCAGCCTGGGTCAACAAGGATTGTCAGGAGGTGGACTCAGGATGTTAATGATTCACTTCAGGAATGATTTGGGAGGACAGACTGGGATGTGTTATGTGAACCACGCAGGGAGGACATGAACAAAATGACTGATTGTATGACATACTCTATCAAATATTGTGAGAACACCATCTTGTGAGTCAGGACGGTACGCTGCTTCCCCAACAAGCCCTGAATCACCAGTGACCTGAAAGAACTTTTGAATACAAAGGTAGCCTTCAGGTCTAGAGATAGACAGGTACTGAGACAAGTACAGAGTGAACTGAGGGTAACGCTGAGAGAGTGCGAAGAATCCTACAAGAGGAAGCTGGAGTACATGCTCCAGCAGAAAAGCATGGGAGACATGTGGCTGAGCATCAAACAGCTTACTGGCTTCAAGGTTAAGGAAAAGAAGATCAAGGGCCACGTGGATAGGACCAACAAATTGAACTTGTTTTTCAACAGGATCAGCATGGGACCTCCTGCTATCCCCTCCCCCATCTGCCCAATGCACACACTCTCCCTGTCCCCGAAACCTTCTCCCTCCACCTCTCCCTCCCCCTGGTGAGTGCTCCAAAACCTCCCATCCCCCCCCCAACTTTGGAGTACCCTGCCTCCATGGGAATGATCACCCTCCCTCGTCTGACTGTGACTGCAGGTCAGGTTAAGAGACAACTGGGAGAACCACAAACAAGAGAAAATCTGCAGATGCTGGAAGTCTGGGTGACACACACAAAATGCTGGAGGAACTCAGCATGCTGGGTAACGTCTGTAGAAGAAAGTACAGTTCACGTTACTCTTTTCCATTGATGCTGCCTGGCCTGCTGAGTTCCTCCAGCATTTTGTTTGTGTTGCTTGGAGAGACTACATTAAGGCAAGGCTGCTGGAATGGATGGTACCAGCTCCAGGGTACTGAAAGCCTGTGTGAGCAAGCTGTCTGGTACTTTGCAGCACCTTTACAATCTGAGTCTGAGTCAGGAAAAGATACCAGTGCTATGGAATACTTTATGCTTGGTTCCTGTACCCAAGAAGGCGACTCCATCTGAACTTAATGACTACAGACCAATTGCCCTCACATCTCATGTGATGAAGGTGCTGGAGAGGCTGGTCCTGACTTACCCTGGACCACAGGTGAGATCTTCATTGGACTCTCTACAGTTTGCCTACCAACCTCCTGTGTGAGTGGCTGATGCCGTCATCTACCTGTTGCAGACAGCCCACTCTCACCTGGATGTTGCTGGTGGCATTGTGAAAATCACATTTTCTGATTTCTCTAGTGGCTTCAATACAATCCAACCACTTCTCCTGAGTGAGAAGTTGCAAAGGATGGGCGTAGACAAATCCACTATCTCCTGGATTACTGACTACCTCACAGATAGACTCCAGTTTGTATGGCTGGGTAGCTCTCTGAGATAGTGGTGAATGGCACTGGAGTGCATAGTACAGCACGTTATCGCACATTGGTAAATTATTATTATGTATATTATTATTCTGTACTTTATTATTAGTTAATATTATTATATTTATACTATTATTGCTAAGTGTGTTTTAAATGTTGCTGCTGTAACAAAATAATTTCCCACCCATGATCAATAAAGTACTTTTCATTATTATTAGCCTCTTGTACCATCACAGACTCCTTTCAAGGGTCCATTAACAATCCAACCTAACATCGTTCTGATTGCAACACACATAAAAGTTGCTGGTGAACACAGAAGGACAGGCAGCATCTCTAGGAAGAGATACATCGACGTTTCAGGCCGAGATCCTTCGTCAGGACTAACTGAAAGAAGAGATAGTAAGAGATTTGAAAGTGGGAGGGGGAGGGGGAGATCCAAAATGATGGGAGAAGACAGGAGGGGGAGGGATGGAGCCAAGAGCTGGACAGGTGATTGGCAAAAGGTATATGAGAGGATCATGGGACAGGAGGCCTAGGGAGAAAGAAAAGGGGGAGGGGGGAAATTCCAGCATCTGCAGATTTCCTGGTGTTATTATTCTGATTGCATAGGGTCCATCATTAACACTACACATCACTTACACCAGCTCAGATGTCTTAGGCACACACATCCCTATGAACAGCTCAATTTTTAAATCATTTCCCAGCACATAAACATACTTCAGATGAAACCATACCTGAAGATCTCTGACAAGGTATGTTCGCTTTGTGGACAGGCATGTGCTCCTGGGTATAGATGACAGACAGTTCACAATAGTTTTCACTATCTAAGCCAGCCACTTTCAATCCTGAAGCGACGTAGCTACTCACAACGTTCTCTTGTGCCATGGTGCGTAAGAGAATGTGTGTTCCTTTTCCTGTCAGGCTGAGCTTGTTCATGAGGCTCACTCTGAAGAACACTGCGGTACAGTACTTCCTCGATCTCGGATAGCACACGTACCTATTGTCTTGTTACCCTTCTTAGACTTCACCTGAACTGGGATTATGGGAAGTTTGCAATCACGATCACCGGCCCCAAAAGACCATTAGCTATTCGGGTGGTACTCATTACTGTGCTTGCTTCATTTATGGCTTGTTCCAAACCTGCACCACTTTCATCAGTTCCAGTCTCAGTTTCACTTCCACAGTAGCCACAGCAGTGATGAAGCAGTTTCCTTTAGCTTGAGAATGAACCTGTGATCCTGTTTCCTTCAATCAATTGGTACATTTAACGTCAGAGAAACTTATACAATATACATCCTGAAATTCTTTTTTCTTCGCAAACATTTACAAAAATAGGCACTCTCTCCCTTATAAGGGAAAACGAGAGGTCCCTGTTTCACAGCGAGAGGGGAGACAACAAAACAACTCGCTGATTTATGGTGTTAAAAGTCAGTTGCATCACTTTTTCCGAGCGCTGTGCCCAAAGGTCTACAGTCTCTGGGCACACAGCCAGCAGCCAGCTCACTGCTTCCACTCTTCCATGTTCTCCTGCGATGCATCATTTAGCGGTGGCAACACCAGCCTTGGATCAGCCCATCTGCAGAGCTACAAAAATCCCATACCTTGAAAGCACGCTAGTCTTCCAGACACGTCCTTGGGATATCGAAAAGCAGCCGCTCGTGAGGCCCCGAGACCAGGTCCCATTTCCGCAAAGAACTCAAGTCAGCGTGTAACTTCAGGTCAGGGTCTTCAAAAGAACCTTGAAAGGGAAAAAAAAGAGATAAAGATGGAAATAGAGCTGTTTCTGAAGATGCAAGCAAAGGAGTTGCCGTTATTGAACCCATTGAAACCTATTGAAAAGGACACCCCTCTATCTGAGGCTGTGTGTTCTGGTCTCAGACTCTCCCATCATAGGAATTATCCTTTACTTACTGCTGGCAATGTACCTTTGTATACTTTCCCAAACACTGGTGCGTAACAATCTCCATTTGCCTTTCATTAAAAGCAACAACCTCAGTGAGATTAACCTTACACCTTTCTTGTGGTTCATACACAGCCGATCTCCATTCTTTCCAAAGCTTATCAGGCAATTTATGACAGGCATGTTCAGCTTATGCGCTGCCTGCATGCATTTCATGGCACTGCAACAACCTTTAAGAAAAAGACCACAGTCCTGAAGGCTTTCACATCTTCTGATTTCATATGTGGCCAAGGAAGAGCCTTTTCCATGTAGGCTGCAGCGATGATCTGCACATCACCAAAATGTTCCTGTAGTAAAGCTTGGGCATTTGGATACCCTTGCTCCGGACCGGCCCACTGGCAACTCTTGACAGGCTCTCCAGGGTAGCCTTCAGTGAACTGTTGGAGGAAATAGAGACAATTATCATAATTACCAGCCTTACTTTCAATGCTATTCTCGAAAGCCCTCATAAATGAATGATACTGCAATGGATTGCTGTTGAAAATTGGAACCTCTCTTTTAGGCAGAGATGTGATGTGTTGTTGCTGCATCCTTATGCTTGTATTTCCTTTCATGTTCCTATGGCTTCCAGTGCGGTATTTAGACCCTTATCATCTGAAACATGTTCTCAGAAGCACCTTGTGCCGCTGGATATGGCATAGGTTCAGAGTGCCTCCTTGGTGCAGGCTGAAAACGAACTACCCCTTGGGATTCAAACTCAAGCCTCATAGGCTTTTGATCTTCAGATGTACCCACCATGACATTGCATATGCTGTATTTTCTCTGTTCCACGTCAACATAGACTCACACCGAAGAACTGCTCTGCTGTAGCACGTTTAGCACCCAGGGCACTTTAGTTCCAGCCACCTTGGCTGCAGTTTCTTCGTGCATTTTAAACTGCTCCATTTGATTTCGAAGTCGTTCTGCCTGTACTTCCCAATTTCTTTGAAGCTGTTCTGCCTTTTCTTCCTGGTCTCTTCGAAGTTGGTTTGCCTGTTCCTCTAAGGCATGCTTAATCCTTCGGTATCTGTTGTCTTGCATACAGCTCAGCTAAATCAACCTCCATTCTCATGGGTGCCAGTGTAGTATCAAGTGTCAATCTACTAGCAACAGAATGTACTCCTCAGCGTGCATGCCATCCTGCGACTTACCAGTTGTCAGAGCTTATTCTTTGACTTTAAATACTTCCATTTTCCTCATGGGGCTCAGTTTCAATAGCACATGTTTGATTACTTTCTCTCTTTGCTTCGAGCTGAAACAATTTCGTCTTCCAAGTGCACAAACAAGACAAAACAACGGCAGTTTCGACTCAGCTTTTCAATGATAGAAGCAGTTCAGTGATTTGAATTATTCAGCACTCAACAGAACCAAGGGGCAAACACTCAGGCAACCACCACTACACCAAATTGAGCACAGCAACATCTGACCACTTCAAAACTGTGTCTCAAATACAAACATGCAACATGAACAACAAAAACAACATACTTGCCACAAGCTGCTGTTTGTTTGGTAAAACTGTCAAAATATTTGCTGACAAAATATAGCGGCAAAAAAACTGATGCAAAATCAAAACAATTACTGCCAGTCTACAACCCCACGGAGCTGTTATACTTGCATGACATGCCCACAGCTCCAAAAATTGCTCCAAGGAGTCGAAGTCCCTGTTCCAAACCTTTATAAGCAATTAGCAAACATACAATTAAGCATTATTGAGAGTGATCTCAGTGGTCAGCAAAAATATAACCTCCGTGGTCCCAAACTACAAACTGACATGAAATAAGCACAAATACATAACTTATCCCCTTTGCTTTTACCACCGCCCCACTGATGTGTCTAGTTACCATAATACATGTAATAAACACACAACATAATGCATATCTCCTACAACATCTTTCTCCACGGTAAAAGCGGAGAAATAATCATTGAGAACTCTGACCATCTTCAATAGCTGCACACATAGATTTCCCTCTTGGTCTTTGAGATTCCCTGTTCTCTTCCCTGTCATTCTTTTTCTCTTAATATGCCTAATATTAAGACAATAACCTATCCCTCAACGTCAGCAAGACGAAGGAATTGGTTGTTGACTTCAGAAGGAGTAGTGGACCGCACAACCCAATTTACTCAGTGGTACGCAAGTGGAACAGGTGAAAAGCTTTAAGTTCCTCGGGGTCAATATCCCAAATTACCTGACTTGGTCCAACCAAGTAGAGTCCACTGCCAGGAAGGCCCACCAGCACCTTTACTTTCTGAGAAAACTAAAGAAATTTGGACTGTCCCCTAAAACTCTCACTAATTTTTATAGATGCACCGTAGAAAGCATTCTTCTAGGGTGCATCACAACCTGGTATGGAAGTTGTCCTGTCCAAGACCGCAAGAAGCTGCAGAAGATCGTGAACATGGCGCAGCACATCACACAAACCAATCTTCCGTCCTTGGACTCACTTTACACCGCACGCTGTCGGAGCAGTGCTGCCAGGATAATCAAGGACACGACCCACCCAGCCAACACACTTTTCGCCCCTCTTCCCTCCGGGAGAAGGCTCAGGAGTTTGAAGACTCATACGGCCAGATTTGGAAACAGCTTCTTTCCAACTGTGATAAGACTGCTGAACAGATCCTGACCCGGATCTCGGCCGTACCCTCCAAATATCCGGACCTGCCTCTCAGTTTTTTTGCACTACCTTACTTTCCATTTTTCTATTTTCTATTTATGATTTGTAATTTAAATTTTTAATATTTACTATCGATTTGTAATCCAGGGAGCAGGAAGTGCAGAATCAAATATCGCTGTGATGATTGTATGTTCTAGTATCAATTGTTTGACAACAATAAAGTATAAAGTATAAAGGTATATACTTAAAACAGCTCTTCGTATTCTCCTTACTTTGCCGAAACCATCTCATGGTCCTCTTGGACCTCCCAATTTCATTCCTGAGTGTGATCTGGCATCTTCTATACACCAAAGCCTGATCTTCTCCTTGGAAATAAGCAAGAGTACATGGCTGAAGTCCTGTGGAAGCACTTTGGGACCAGTGACCATTTTAAAATTGTTATGGAAGGGGATAGAACTGGTCTGCAGTTTCAAATGTTGAATTGTTCTGAACAGTGCAAAACACAAGACTATAAGAGCAGAATTAGGCCATTCAACCCATCAAGTCTGCTCCGCCATACCATCATAACTGATTTATTATCTCTCCCAACCAATTCTCCTGCATTCTCCCCATAACCTTTGACACCCTGACAAATCAAGAACCTATCAAACTACACTCCAGGTAAACCCAGTGACTTAGCCTTCACAGCCATCCACATGGCAATGAATTTCACAGATTCGCCACCTTCTGGCTAAAGAAATTCCCCCTCATCTCTGTTGTAAATGGATGTTCCTCTATTCTGAGGCTGTGCCTCTGACCTTAGACTCACCCAGTATAGGAACATCGTCTTCACATCCACCCTATCTAGGCCTGTCAATATTCCATAGGCTTCAATGAGATCCACCCTCCCCCACCCCCGCGTTCTTCTAAACTCCAGCAACTACAAGCCCAGAGCCATCAAATGCTCCTCATACATTAACCCTTTCATTCCCTGAATCATTCTCATGAACCTTCCCTGGACCCTCTCCAATACCAGCACATATTGCCTTAGATAAAGGGTCCAAAACTGCTCACGATACTCCCAAGTGTGGCCTTATAAAGCCTCAGCATTACATCCTTGACCTGATATTCTAGTCCTCTTGAAATGAATGCTAACATTGCAGTTGCTTTCCTTACCACCAACTCAACCTGTAAGTTAACCTTTAGGGAATCTTGCATGAGGATTCCCAAATCCCTTTGCCCTTTTGAATTTGCTCACTATTTAGAAAATAGTTTATGTCTTACTCCTTCTACCAATGTGCACGACCGTACACTTCTTCCACTATATTCCATCTGCTGCTTCTTTGACCATTTTCCTATTTTTTCTAACACATTCTGCATCTGCGTCCTCAACACTATCTGCCCCTCTGCCTATCTGCAAACTTTGCCGCAAAGCCACCAATTCCATCATCCAAATCACTGACATATAACATGATAAGCGATCCCAATACTGAACCCTGAGGGACACCACTAGACACCAGCAGCCAACCAGAAAAGGCCACCTTTATCCCCACTCTTTGCCTCCTGCCAATCAGCCAAATCTCTATCCATGCTAATATATTTCCTGTCATACCATGGGCTCTTATCTTATTAACAGCCTCATCATGAGCGGCAACTTGTCAGAGGCCTTCTAAAAATCCAAGTAAACATCCACTGACTCTTTTGTCTATCCTGCCTGTTCTTTCCTCAAAGAACTCAAAGAAATTTGCCAGGAAAGATTTCCCCTCAAGGAAACCATGCTGACTATGGCCTATTTTACCCTGTGTCTTCAAATACCCTGAAACCTCATCCTTAACAATGGACTCCAACATATTCCTAACCATTGAAGTCAGGCTAACTGGCCTATAATTTCCCTTCTTTGTTTTGGTTTATTATTTTTAGAAGTACATCTCAATACATGTGACAATATTAAACCAATTCCTGTTCAATGAATTTACTGGGGGCAGAGGTGAACAGGGAGAAGGTTAAAGAAAACTGAACAGTAGTGTTTTAACACAGAGGGTGGTTAGTACAGTGGTTGAGGCTGATACAATATCATAAAAACACTTGAATAGGTACAGTACATGGACTTTGGATATGGGTGAATGTTGGAAATTGGGAGGAGCTGGATGGACAATATGGTCAACATTGATTTGTTGGATGGAAGGTCCTGTATCTGTGCTGTATTGCTCTGCCTTTACTACTGTGATGTTCCCCTTAATAAAAAAAAACAAATACCCCACGTCTTTCCCCCATTTTAAACCTTATTTTAAACATGAGCCAGGAGAGGCTCAGACAGTTTCTGGTATATTCAAAGGCACTCCATTGTTTAATCTTTAAAATAATGACAGCGTCAAAGTAACAATCAGTGTTACACAGAGAAAACATGAGCTACTTTAGCATTATTTTCCCCTGAGTTTCCTCGGGGTGCTCCAGTTTCTTCCCACATTCCAAAGACGTGGAAGGTTAGTAGGTTAATTGGCTGGTCTGGGCTCATTGGGCCAGAAGAGTCTGTTACCATGCTAGATCACTAAATAAATTAATTAATTATAAAATTACAGATTTACTTGGCTTCTATACTCTGATTATTTTCAACAATAGTGCTGCTACTTCAGTTGAAGTTGTAGGCTCACCAGATATTGGAGGATTATCTATCCCCAAACTTAATAATGTCACCTCACCTTTCCTCTCATCGACGCATTACATCTCGATTCCTCTTGAATTATAGTTAGACATACTTCAGAAATATCCTTGATCTCACAGCTCTCTTTGCTACTCAGCATTTCATGATCTGCAGGGATGTGGAATTCCTCTCCAGTTTGCAGAAAATGACACTTTGGCCCATAACAGTCTATTATTTCCACAGTATCTTATCACCCACTGGAGATAACTACAGCAGGCAGATTAAGACACTGGAAAAGATACCATCACTGTCTGTCCATGGGATTTCCAAATTCACAGACAGGGCAAGCAAATCAATGTAAATATACACTTCTAGGTCAACAAACGCAGCATTAATATTCTAATAAACTCCTTTGCTCTGTTGGGCAGGCTACACTGTTCATAAGCCCTATGTCAGAATATTAAATTAGACACTCAGATTCTGAGCCCTATCATGGGAGCCGTTTCCCCGGTAAACAGAACAAATTAAGGATGTGTGTATAGGCGAGACCAGATTTACTCAGCCCATTTATAGAAGGGTCTACAGCTTCCATCTGTCGCATCAGAACCTGCAGAACTAGACTGGAAGGAACACATCCTTAGAAGAAATATCCCTATATCTAAAGATAATCAATATGCCCTTGTTTTCTACAATTAAAACATCTCTCAGGTCTGAACTGGCGCAGCTGTGCTGAATGGCTTCCATCACCTCATTGGATTCTCACCTGTTGCTACAGTTTTATCCCATAAATGAAAGCCGTGCTGGTAGGTTACTGTCTGCTGTAACTTGTCCCTTTGTCTGGTTGAGTGGTAAAAGAATCAAGGGGAGATAGGCATATAAAATTGCAATAGTATCTGTTTACAGAAAAGAATAGATGGAATAGGACTGATGATATTTCTCTGTCGGGTCCCAACATAAACTAATGGACTGAATAGCCCACATCCTCTAAAGTTAGATGTCAGATTTAAAAGAGTTGCAGTTGACCTCTGCTTTTGCCTGGACAAAATGTTGTTCAGGTACTCCAAGTGTCTCTCTTTTGGAGATTGAGTTCAAAAGCTGTGTGACTGGTGGCATTCTGCAGGAATCTGTTCTGAGGCTCCTGCTCTTTGCAACTTTTATAAATGACTTGGATGAGGAAGTGGATGGATGGGTTTATAACTTTGCAGATGTGGAGTTGTGGATAGTGTGCAGGGTTGTCATAGGTTACAACAGGGCATTGGGCTGAGAAGTGGTAGATGGAGTTCAACCCGGAAAAGTATGAAGTGATTCACTTTGGAAGGTCGAATTTGAGGGCTGAGTACAGGATTAATGTCAGGATTCTTAGCAGTGTGAAGGAACAGGGGAATCTTGGGACCATGTCCATAGATCCCTCAAGGTTGCTGAGCAAGTTGATAGCGTTGTTAAGTAGGCTGATGGTGTGTTAGGCTTAATTAGCTGGAGGGTTTGAATTCAAGAGCCATGAGATAATGTTGCAGCTCTATAAAGCCCTAGTTAGACTACACTTGGAATATCATGTTCAGTTCTGCTCGCCTCATAACAGGAAGATGTGGGAGCTTTGGAAGGGCTGCAGAGTAGTTTAACTGGGTTGCTACCAAGACTAGAGAGCACGTTTTCTGAAGATTGGTTGAATAAGCTAGGGATTTTCTCTTTGGAGTGAAGGAGACCATAAGACAGAGGAGCAGAATTAGGCCATTCAGCAGTGTCCACAGTTGTAACATCCCACTCTGAAAGGCTCCATTCTGCTTCTGGTCTCAAGCCTATAAAAAGTTTCAAAGGCCCCCACTCACTTTTTAAAGTTCACATTCAGTTCTCCAAAGAAGCAATTGCTTACAATATCTTAGGGCCACCAAAAAGTTCTGAAATACTCTACTCACATTTTAAAGTTCACATTCGATCCTCTAAACAAGCAACTCCACATGGTGTCTCAAACCTGCTGATAGTGATAGATGATGGAACATCCAAGATAGATACAATAAGATTTATGATACAAGATAAACACTGATAGATCAAGGTGATAGTGAGAGATGATATAAGATCTAAGGAGCAGAATGCTGAATCCATTTAGGTAGAGATTATGAATAGTAAAGGTGAGAGAACAATCACTGGTCGGGTCCACCAAAGCCCACCAAATAATAACATTACAGCACCACAGGCAATAAACCAAGAAATATCTGATGCATATAGGAATTGAATGGCAGTTGTCATGAGGGACTTCAGCTTGCACAGTTCTGGCAAATCACGTTGGTTGAGGCTATCTTGAGGAGGACTTCATAGAATGCATCTGTGATAGCTTTTTTTGCACAGCATGTTACTGGACCTACAAGGGAACATGCTATCTTAGATCTGGTCCTGTGCAATAAGATGAGTAAAACTAACAATCTTGGAATGAGGGATCTTCTTGAAAATCCACAGTATGATTCAATTTTTCATACAAATGGAGGACATAACAGTTCAATCCAGAAGTGTATTATGACCGATCAAGGGGATTACAACAGGATGAAGGAAGAATTGACTTAAGTAGACTGGGAACACAGACTATATGGAGAGACAGTTGAGGATCCTTGAAAGAATTTCAACGAGATTGGTCACAGTTGTCAACAAAAGTATATTTCAGTTAAAAGCAAGGGGAGTAAGGGTGGAGAGAGCCAGCCTTGGATAAATAAGGAAATAAAGGAAGACATCAAACTAAAATCTCATGCACACAAAGTCACAAAGAATAGTGGGAACCTAGAAAATTGAGCAAACTTTAAAAAGTAACAAGCAACCACAAAGCAAGCAATCAAGATTATGAAAGCAAACTAACACAACATATTAAAACAGACAGTAAAGCAAAAAAGGTTGGCTAAAGTGAACGTAGGTCCCTTGAAGATGAGAATATTGGGTAATGCAGAAATGGCTGCAGTTTTATTTTATGCCAGTCTTCACAGTGGAGGATATGTCTAACATGCCTATGAGAGATATTATGGATGCAATGGGATGCAAAGGAACTTGATGTGGTCACTATCACTAAAGAGGTTGTACTAGGCAAACTAGTGGGCTTAAAAGTAAACAAGTCCCTTAAAGCACTGAAAGAAAAGGCAGGAGTTATTGTGATAATTTGCCAAAAATCTCTGGATGTTGGGCAGATCCCAGCAGATTAGAAGACAGTGAATGTCACACTGTTTACAAAAGGTTATCGGTAAATGGGCACTATAGGCCAGTCAATTTAAGGTCTGTGGTCAGGAAAACATTTGAAGCTATCATTAATGAAAAAAATAGTGAGACATCTGGACAGAAGTGGTTCCATCAGACACAGTATCAACTTGGGAACAGCAGATCCTGTTTTACAAGCTTACTGAAGTTATTAGGGAATATAATGAGTGCAGTAGATAGAGGAAACAAGTGGATGATGTATACTTGGTTTTCCAGAATACATTTGATAAGGTGCCACTTAAAAGAGTTATCTATAAGATAAGGATGCTGATAATGCGAGGCCATCTACTGTGGTAGGAAAATAGAAGATCAGACCACTAGGAATAGGGTTCCCCGGTCCTCACCTACCATCCCTCCAGCCTCCAGGTCCAACATATTATTCCCCGTAACGTCCGCCACTTCCAACGGGATCCCACCATTAAGCACATCCCTCTCTCCACCCCCCCCCGCTTTCTGCGGGGATCCCTCCCTACGCGACTCCCTTGTCCATTCGTCCCCCCCATCCCTCCCCACTGATCTCCCTCCTGGCATTTATCCTTGTAAGCGGAACAAGTGCTACACATGCCCTTACACTTCCTCCCTTACCACCAATCAGGGCCCCAGACAGTCCTTCCAGATGAGGCGACACTTCACCTGTGAGTCAGCTAGGGTGATATACTGCGTCCGGTGCTCCCGATATGGCCTTCTATATATTGACGAGACCCGACGCAGACTGGGAAATCATTTTGCTGAACACCTACGCTCTGTCCGCCAGAGAAAGCAGGATCTCCCAGTGGCCACACATTTTAATTCCACATCCCATTCCCATTCTGACATGTCTATCCACAGCCTCCTCTACTGTAAAGATAAAGCCACACTCAGGTTGGAGGAACAACACCTTATATTCCGTCTGGGTAGCCTCCAACCTGATGGCATGAACATCGACTTCTCTAACTTCCGCTAGTGCCCCACCTCCCCCTCGTACCCCATCTGTTACTTATTTTTATACACACATTCTTTCTCTCATTTTCCTTTTTCTCCCTCTGTCCCTCTGAATATACCCTTTGCCCATTCTCTGAGTTTTCCCCCCCTCCCCCTTTTCCTTCTCCCTTGGCCTCCTGTCCCATGATCCTCTCATATCCCTTTTGCAAATCACCTGTTCAGCTCTTGACTCCATCCTTCCCCCTCCTGTCTTCTCCTATCATTTTGGATCTCCCCCTCCCCTTCCCACTTTCAAATCTCTTACTAGCTCTTCCTTCAGTTAGTCCTGACGAAGGGTCTCGGCCCAAAACGTCGACTGCACCTCTTCCTGGAGATGCTGCCTGGCCTGCTGTGTTCAGCAGCAACTTTGATGTGTGTTGCTTACTATTTAAATGGTGAATAGTGGGCTCCTGAATCAGCTGCTGGCTTCACGTCTGTGAACTCACTTTTGCGATCTTCTGTTCTGAATGCTATTTACTTACTTTTATTGTTTTCACAATTTTTTTCTCTGCGTATTGGGTGCTTGATGGTCTTTTTTTAATGGGTTCTATTTTTTTTGTTTTGTGGCTACCTATAAGAAGACGAATCTCGAGGTTGTACACGTTTTGATAAACAAATATACTTTGAACCTTGAAAGATTGCAGTGTCCTGTTGCGCAGAGGAACTTACGAGTGCTTGTATGTGAATCACAAAAGGTTTGTTTGCAGGTGCAAGAGATTATCAAGAAGGCAGATGGAATGTTGGCCTTCATTGTTAGATTGAATTAAAAAATGGTGAGGTTATGTTGTGACTATACAGGATACTGATGTGGCTGCATCAGGAGTACTGGATACAGTTCTGAACTCCTTACTTCAGAAGAGACATGCTGGCTTTGGAGGCAGTACGGAGGAGTTGCACCTGGTTGATTTCAGAGATGGATGAATTAGCCTCACAGGAGGGAATATTGTAAGTCTCCTGGGTCTATACTTACTGGAATTCAGAAGAATGAGAGGAGATCCTATAGAATTATGAAAGGGTTAGATAATAAAGAAGCAGGAAAATTGTTCTTGACTGGTAGGTGAGGCTAGAATTAGGGGATATAGCCTCAAGATTCAGGGGAGTAGATTTAGCATGGGGATGAGGAAGAATTGCTGTTCCTAGAGTAGTCAGCCTGCGGAATTCTCTGTGCAGAGAAGCAGTAAATGTATTTAAGACACAGTTAGATAGGTTTTTGCATATTAGGGGAAATACGGGTTATGGGGAAAAAGTAGGTACTGTAGGTGAAATTGAGTCCACAGCCAGATGAACCATGATCCTATTATTTGCGAGAGCAGGTTCGATGGGCCAGGTGGCCCTACTCCTGCTCCTATTTCTTACATTCTCATATTTGTCATATGCACAAGTATTTCATATCCATGCATAGGTGCAATGAAAAACTTAAGCGCAGCAACATCACAGGCACATAGCATCTTATTATCAGCATTGACAAGAAAAACTTAAACTAGACATAAATTCTACACTATTTTTTACAGGGGGAAAACATAATCAGATCAAAAATACAAAGCCTATTTTCGTGCAAAGGTGATCAGAGTGACCTCAGTTTTGCTGAACTGTAGTGGCGATTTGGGGGGTCTTGTTGAATGGTTGAAGGGAAGTAGCTGTTCTTAAATCTGGTGGTGTGGGACTTCCGGCTTCTGTACCTCCTGTCCAATAGTAGCTGTGTAAAGAGTCAGTATGGTGAAGCTCTTTGATGGATGTTCCCCTTTTGAAGCAGTTCCTCCTGTAGATACTAATGATGGTGGTGGGGGGGGGGATGTGTCCGAGATGTATTGAACTCTTTGCAGCTTCTTACATTCCCGCGCATTCAGATTGCCATACCAATCCATGATGCAACCAGTCAGGATACTTTCATCTGTAGAAGTTTGTTAGTGTGTTCAGTGACAAACCAAACCTCCTTCAACTCCTAAGAAGTTAAAGGTGCTGGCATGCTTTCCTTATGCTTACTTGTTCGTGCTGCACCCAGGACAGGTCATACAGTGTGTTAATGCAGAGGATTTCAAACCTGCTGGTTCTCTCCACCACTGATCCCCCAGTGTAGAATCGTTCATGCAGACTGGCACGTGCTCAACCTCCTTCCCCTTCCTGAAGTCACCAATCTGCTCTTTAGTTTTGATGATATTCAGCGAAAGTTTGTTGCTCTAGCACCACTCAATCAGGTGCCCTGTCTGGTCATGGCATGGATCCAGGGAAAAGGAAGTATTTGAAGGATAATGAATTTGGCATTTAGAGGAAATGGGAGCATAAAACTCATAGAATCAATAACCATCGTGAGGTATCAATTAAACAGTATAAAAAAAAGCTGCAAGGGTGTGAAACTATGGAGACGTACTGAATCTGTATACAGGTCTGTTGACAATGCAATTGGCATTAATGGATTTCTAGCCAAAGTCAGTCCATCACATACTGACCGAGTCCTTTACAGATGGTAAAGATCACCCATTGATATGGGCACCATTACATGCTTTGTATTCCTAAATATCTTTCAGACTTTTTGCCATTGGTCCTTTTTAAAAAAAAGAACATTCGGATGGAAAAAGAATGGCAAGGTCTGCCTGGCAGGTTGCCATCAGATGTATTACATGGATACAGGTTCTGCCTCATTACCACCAGACAACTAAACAGTTCTGCCTAGTTATCTAGTTGATCAATCTTCTCAAAAGAATGGATGACAGGTTGTGCAGCTCTGATTACCAGTCTTTCTCCATGCTCAATGATGCTAGCTTGCCCTTCTGACAAGCATAAGTGGGAAATATAAAATATGCCACAACTTTCCAGATCTTCACAGCAAACATATTAAAACATGGATTTGATAATGTTGACATGGTTCCATAACAGGAATAGTTAAGATTTGTTGTTTGCACTCAACTATTGCTGAATTGTTAAGAAAACACTTCTAATATTTTAAACACTTTATTTAACATTGTTATTGGTAGAACTAATAAAATATGTGCAGCTTATCCATTGGACTATTTGGTGAGTTTTATACTACTCTTCCTTGGAAAGATAGTAATATCTGAATAGACACACGATTAATCACCCGATTTTGCATCTCTTTTATTCCCTTCCATCCATCAATGCCTTTCTTGAAAGATTTATTTATATAAACCCAAGAGCTATTGAATGATCTGAGACTCAAAGCTGATTCCAATGCTTACCTCACACAGTATCTACACACTTGCACAATTATTGAGCAGGGCAGTAGCGCAGGGCAGTATCAGACTGCAAAGACAGTATAAAGTTTTGTTCTGCAACCTTAATATTTCGCGATACATAGGAATGCCCCTGAAAAACAAAACTAAGTGTCTGTATTCTTGCTTGCTTTGATGGATATTATTTTAAAATACTTTTTCTATTTTTCTACACAAAAATCTAGAAATCATGCCTGGAATATGAACACTCTAAAATTCTTCTGTTGGCTTTCTTAGATGTATTGTTTTCAATAAGTTAAACCATTAAAATAACAGGAGAGAACTTTCAGAGGAAATCCAATAGATTTTGTTTATATCCAACTGTTAATTTCAGAATGAAGTACAGATTAATATAAAAGTTATTTGAAATAATTAATAAATATACTGTATATGTAATAATATACATTCAGAGTTATTATCTGCAGTCCCCTAACATACAAAAATGTCTATGCAATACAAAGATATATATGCAAAAACTGGATGATGGGCATGGAGGGAAGGGTAATTAAAAGATATTTTTTTTTACACACGTAGCTTGTAAAAGGGTTTCAGAAGATAGGGGCATAGGTGGTGTGGGTGGGGTGGGGAATAAACAGAGGGATCTAGAGGGAGAATTCAGTACCATGAGACCTAGGTGACAAAACCCAAATCTGCTAATTATGAGTTAAAAAAGTGGGGTGCATTGTGCACAAGAAATCAAATCAGAAGGATTTGCAATGTTAGAGAAAGAGGAGGTGAGATCATGGAAAAATGTAAACATAGGAGGCTAAAAATTGTATCATAAAGAGGGCATATGGCATGCTTGCCTTCACTGGTGTGCGTGCTGAGTGTTAGAGGAAGTCAGGCTGCAGCTACAGTGTATAAAACTGAAGTCAGACCACATTTGGAGTATTGTGTGTGGTTCCGGTCGCTTCTTAAGGAAGGATATGGAGATTGTGAAGAAGGTGCAGAAGACGTTTACCAGGATTAGAAGGAATGAGCTATAAGGAAAGGTTAGCTGAACTTAGGCTGTTCTTCCTAGACCAGTGTAGGCTGAGGAGGATCCAGATAGAGGTGTTTAAAATTAGAAGAGGCAGCAATAAGGTAGGCCATCAGAAACTGGTCCACAATATAGTGATGTCAAAAACCAGAAGACTTGCTTTTAAGGTTAAAAGAGGGAAGATTAAAGACGAAATGAGGAGTAAGTTTTATTTTTAATAGCAACAGGCTACCAGTAGTAGCAGTGTAAGCAGCACTCACAACACGCTGGAGGAACTCAGCAAGTCAGGCAGCATCCGTGGAAAAGATCGGTCGACGTTTCGGGCCAGAACCCTTCGTCAGGACTGTGGAAGCAGGGAGTCTGGAGGAGTTAAAAGGCTTTTAGATCGATACATCAATATGAGGTAATGGAAGATACACAGGTGGAGGACACTAAATATAAATTGATGGGCTGATAACCTGCTTATTGCTGTATTGTTCTAAGTTCTATTTATGTTCAATTATGTGAAGGAATTCAACCCTTCTTTATTCGACAAAACAAGATACAGTAGGCATCATATGGAGACACTTTCAGTGGAAACTGGCCCAATGCGGGGCTCGATATTTACTTGCTAAATACAAAGGACAATTCCATATTTACAAAGTATAGACAATGATTTATTTTGAAGCTACATACAAACTTCACACCTTGTGATTCGCATCCATCCCACAGAAGTCAGCAGTGTCTAGACTGGGCTTTTAGGAATCCATTGTTCCAAACTGAATCCACAATACATTTATTTGGTATTTTACATGCTAAACATAAAAGACAATTTCATATTTACAAAGTATAGATACTGCTTTCTTTGAAACTACTTGCAAACTTCACACCTTCTGATTCACATCCATCCCACAGACAATAGCATCGCCTGTGGACTGGGATTAACAGCTTTTAGAAAATGCATTGTTCCAAACTAGATCCACAATACATTGTCAAGGAACAGAAGACTGGCAGCCAAAGCCATTTGCTAAGTGTAAGTGACCTAAACCCAACGATCACTCTAACAGTACATATACAGAAAAATCCTCTGTTTTCAATTATACTGTGTCTTATTTTTCATGGGGACTGAATTACATCCCTGTGCTGATACAATAAGTGGGGTTTTAGTGGTTAGCATACAGCTGTCAAACTGTGGTTAAAACAAACTCGAAATTAAAGGCAAATACCTAGGCATATGCAGAAACATAGAAGTGAAAATATTAAAACAACACATTTTGATTCTCTCTTCCAGTATGTGTAATTGAAAATTAAAATCTTTTGTAAACATAATGTGCTCTAAACACCTTAAATCTTTTCAGCAATTATTATTCCCCAAAGAGAAGTTCAAACAGGGCATAAAAGTTTGTGTTTGCATGGACTCCTGTAAACTATTCAAAAGATAATGGGTCTTTGAATCTACTTGGTATGTCATTACCAGAGTTTCCTTTAGAGTTCGTTTTTTAAACAATGCAAGGAAGGAGAAGAAAGGCAGGCTAATGACATCATTTCCACCCAAAGAGGACCGAAGTGGTCTCGTAGAGATAAGCTACTTGCACTGTTTTCTTGAGTTAAAAGCAGGTGCAGGTATAAGTATACGAGGTGGTTAAATTGCTGGACCACTAATCCACTGGCATAGGTTTGAATCCCACAGATGTATTCTTTCCCCATTAAAGTGAATGAAAAGTACTGGCAAACTCTTTCACACAACAGGAACATTGGCTGCTGTTGGTTGCTTGATGCTGGTATTAATCCATATTTTAGATACTCCACACGAAACTGTCCACACTTCTTTATCAATAGGTTTGCTTCTGTCATTTTCGTTATGGATTAATGACCACGGACAATCGTCTATTGTTTAAGTCCAGCCTCAATAAAGGGAAAAGTTATGACATCATCATACTTTAGGCAAAACCTGACTCTGCCTGAATGTGCGTACATAAAGTTGAGCAGCGGTATCTCAGTTGGACCTTGGGCTAGAGAAATGCAATCAAGACCATTTGAAAGGGCAGGTTCTGAACTTTACCCCATTGAACACCACACCCTAATTCACAGGAATTGTGCCACTGCATGATTAGAGTATAGGAATTATACTGGCTATCACAGTACTGCAGTAGTGCACAGCAGTAATACATGACCCAGGCTCAGAAATGGCACGATTTCTTTAGTCCAGATTTCTCATGATACACCAAGGACAGAAGAGTCGCATTGCTTTTCAACAACCATAATGTGCTTCGAGCAAAGTCTAAGAGAATGCTGATTTCGCAACAGATGAGGTGATCACACTCACACACTCTCACACACACACACTCACACACACACATTATGAGGCACTGAGGATCAAGTACTTATAATAAGTAATTAATTTCTTAGATTACACCTGTAATCCCTTAGCTACCCCCTTGCTACTGAGCATCTGCTTCCGCCCCCTTAGAAACTCTCACTACCGTCAGGTGTTTGAACAGGGCTTGGAGGGAGGTAAAGGAGGTGAAAGAGAGGTGCCGGTAATCAGGGATTGTATCACAACTGTAGAAAGGGAGGATATCCTGGAGGTATCGTCTACTGAGTCAACGTGGGTGGAAGTAAGAAACAGGAAGGGAGCAATCACTCCATTGAAAGATTTCTATAGACCGCCCCCCCCCAATAGCAAAAGAGATATGAAGGAGCAAATTGGGAGGCAGATTATGCAAAAATGCAAAAATAACAAGGTTGTTGTCAAGGGTACCTTCATCTTCCCTAATATAGATTGCCATCTCCTCAGTACAGAAGATTTAGATGGGGCATAATTTGTTAGGTGTGTCCTGACACAGTATGTGGACAGCCATATTGAATTTGGTGCTAGGCAATTAACCTGGTCAGGTGACAGATCTCTCAATAGGTGAGCATTACAGTGACAGTGGCCACAACTCTCTGACCTTTACCATAGCTTTGGACAGGGATAGGAGCAGATGGTATGAGAAAGCATTTAACTGGGGGAGGGTGAATTATAATGTTATTAGGCAGGAACTTGGGAGTGTAAATTGGAAACAATGAAATTGAGAAAATACACAACAGAAGTGTAGAGGTTGTTTGGAGAGTATTTGCATGGGGTTCTGGATAGGTTGTCCCATTGAGCCAGGGAAAGGATGGTAGAGTGAAGAAACTGTGGCTGACAGAAGATGTAGAACATATAGTCAAAAGGAAGAAAAAAGCTTACTTAAGGTTTAGGAAGCAAGGGGCAGACAGAGCTTTTGAAAGATACATGGTAGTGAAGAAGGAGCTTAGGAAAGCTAGAAGGGGGCTTGAGAAGGCCTGAAGAACAGGAGGATGATCAGAGTAAGGCGAGGACCGATCATGGATAACGGAGGAAACATGCTTGGAGTTAGAGGAGGTAGGGAGGTCCTTAATGAATACTTTGCTTCAGTATTCACCAGTGAGAGGGATCTTGACAAATGTGAGGTCAGCATAGAACAGGCTGATTTGCTGGAACTTGTTGGTTAAGGAATAGGATGTGCTCGAACCTTTGAAAAGTATTAGACCCTGGGGATTATGGGATATACCCCAGATTGCTACAGGAGCAAGGGAAGAGATTGCTACACCTTTGGCAATGATCTTTGTGTTCTCACTGGCCACAGGAGTAGTACCTGATGACTGGAGGGTTGCAAATGTTGTTCCTTTGCTCAAGAATCTAATATGGTTAATCCTGGGACTTATAGACCAGTGTGTCTTCTGAAAGTAGTGGGAAAAATATTGGAGAGGATTCTTAGAGACAGGGTTTACGAGCACTTGGAAAAGCATAGTCTGATTAGGAATAGTCAACATGGTTTTGTGAGGGGCAGGTCATACCTGACAAGCCTGATTGAATTCTTTGAGGAAGTGATAAAAACATATCGAACGAAGACAGAGCAATGGGTGTGGTCTAAACAGATTTTAGTACGGCTCTGACAAGTTTCCCCTGGGTAGGCTCATTCGGAAAGTCAGAAGGCATGGGGTCCTGGGAAACTTGGCTGCATGGATTCAGAATTGGCTTGCTCACAGAAGCAGAGGGTGGTAGTAGATGGAAGGCGTTCTGTCAGGAGGCCGGCGACCAATAATGTTCCACAGGGATCTGTTCTGGGACACCTGCTCTTTGTGATTTGGATGAGGAAGTGGAAGGGTGGGTGAGTAAGTCTGCAGATGACATAAAGGTTGGTGGTGTTGTGGATAGTGTAAAAGGTCGTCATAGGTTACAACAGGATATTGATCCAATGCTGAACTGAGCTGAAAGTGGATGATCAAGTTCAATCTGGAAAAGAGTGAAGTGCTTCACTTTGGAAGGTCAAATTTGAAGGCAGTATAGCAGGATTCTTGACAATGTGGAAGAACAGAAGGGTCTTGGGATTCACAACCATAAATCCCTCAAAGTTGCTGCACGAGTTGATAGGGTGGTTAAGAAGGCATATGTCCTTCATTAGTCAGGAGATTGAGTTCAAGTGTCATGAAGTAATGTTACAGCTCTTTAAAACTTTGGTTAAACCTTCATTTCTGGTCACCTCATCATAGGAAGGATGTGGAAGTTTTAAAGAGCATGCAGATAAGATTTACCAGAATGATCTCTCTAACTTCTAGTAACCTTGATTTCTCTACCTTCTGGTAATTTCTCCAGCATCCCCCTTTTCTCTTTTTCCATTCACCATTCTGGCTCCCCTCTCAACCGTTCTTTTCTCCACACCTGCCCATCACTTCCCCTGATGCCTTTCTCCCATTGTCCACTCTCCTCTCAGATCAGATTCGTTCTTCTTCCTCCCTTTACCTCTTCCACCTATAACATCCCAGCTTTTATCTGCATCTACCCCTTCCCAAACACCCACCTACCTTCCACCTCACCCGATTTCACCTATCAGTTGTCAGCTCGTACCTCTTCCTCTCTGTCACCTTCACCCCCCTTTCCTTTCCAGACACGATGAAGCATTTTGGCCTGAAATGTCAACTGTTTATTCCTCTCCATAGATGCTTCCTGACTTGCTGAGATCCTTTATCATTTTGTGTTTGTTGGCCTAGATTTCCATCACCTGTGTTCACCAGGATGATGCATAGATTAGAAAGCATGTCTTACGAGAATAAGTTGAGTGAGCTTATGATTTAAGCTTTAGAGAGTAGGAGGATGAGAAGTGACTTGATAGATGAGTACAAGATGGTAAGAGGCAGAGATTGACTGGAGTTTTGTTCCAAGGTGGAAATGGCTAATAAAAGGGGGCAACAATTTAAGGTATTTGGAGGACCATATAGGGAGGGATGTCAGAGGCAGGTTTTTTAACGCAGAGTGGTAGTTAGTGGAAATCACTGCCAGGGGTGTTGTAGAAGTACATAGTTCAGGGATATTTGAGAGACTCTTAGATAAGCACATGGATGAAACAAAAATAGAGGGCTGTATGGGAAGGAAAAGTTAGAATGATTCTAGACTCCAGACCATCTGACAGGATGCCTCATCACCAGATCTCACCAAGTTACCAAGAGATGCACCAGACAGATCAGTCCTGGATGCCTGAAGCACCACTCCCACCACAGGCTGCTCGTTCGCCTCTTTGCTCTGGCTTTGTGAAGAGGGTATGAAGAAAGGTGCAAAGGCCTGTGTCATGATTCCTCCCTAGTAACCGCATGACTGAAGACTCTCCGATCCACGGCCGTTCCCAGGGACGCTCTCAGAGACGGACATCAGGTGCCGCTGGAAGCTCACCAACTCGGCAAAAGACACCCTTTGGTCTGCCCAAAGCTTGCTTGTCTGCCACCACATGAAGCAGTCCACAGATGAACACTGCTGACTGCCACATTCCAGGCTGCAGGAGGAAGTGCTGAGGGACACACGGAAGCTTGGTGCAGCCACTGCAAGGGCTCAGTGGGTAAGAACTGCAGTCATCTGCTACTGGGTAGTGAGTGGCCGGGTGAGGAAGCCCCTCAATTAGTGTGGTAGTGTACTACCCTAGGGGGCCACGTGAGCGGCAACACTGCTATTGGATTTAAGAAATCTACTTATCAATGTATTGTCTATGAATGCAAGAGTGAAAGGCATTGCATGGTTTATTCTTGTAAATATTTCTTTATTATTATGGAGTCTTTATATGCAATTTAGTTTAACGTATTGACAAATATATTTTTTCCTGTGCTCTGCATTCTTATATATATAAATTAATAAAAATATTGGAAAGAATTATGAATGAAGTTTATTTTAATAAAAAAATAGCAAGGCGGAATACTAACTACCCACTCCTGACAACGTTCCCTCTAAGGTGTGTACATGTACACCCACACATCTTTTTCTACTGGTGCACAAAGTAATTTAAACTGTGTACAAAAGGTTGTCACCCTCTACCTCGTTGGCAGGTTAAGTATATTTCACAATCATACACAATTATATTTCCTTTTCTTCTGGTTTCTGATGTGGACAGTGTTGATAACATAGAATTTGTAATGATTCGACTGCAGATTTTAGAACTGGCTTATTTATACTGTTTATATTGAATAGATTATTGATCCACCATGTCGAATTCCAAAGAAGCAAAGGGCGTGAAGCGCAAAAGAACTGCTTGTTCATTTAAAGTGGAATGGCTTAATGAAACCCTAGAAACTGCTACACCGATAGCTCATGAGATCAGGAATGTGCAACTATGAGAAATGTTCATGTACAATAGAGAAACTGTGTGTATTGTTGCAATGCAAAAGTTGCTGGAGAATTTGCAAGTGGGAAGAAGGGGAGTGGTATTTGGAAACCTGACTTTTTAAAGCGTCATTTAGCAACAATGCACATATGGACGGTGTGCAAAACTCCAATGAGAAAATCCTTCCTTACCCACTACAGGCCTGATACGCTTGGTTTGTGCGAATACAGATGAATGAGAGTGAGGACAATCAAACCCAGAGGAGATCAAAGTTCTTATTGACAGTGTTTTGGTAGACGTTAAAATGAATACCTCTACATATAAAACTCAGTGCACACATGTTGTTATTACTGGGCAAAAACCTGCACAGCACAAGATTTTTGCACACACTGGTCATTACAAATTAGAGGGAACATTGACTCCTGATCTCCCAGCAACCACGTCTCCATAATAGCTTTTGGATCAAACTCATATGTTGCTATTTGTTCTATCGGACCATCACTCTTGTTGCAAATGCTGCATGCATTTCGACATGTAGTCCTAGGTTTCTATTTGCAATTTATCACTTCAGTTGCATGCTTTTGCTTCTATTTTCTGCTCTTCCTTGCTTCATTTGATTGCCATTATACCTTCAGTATCCCATGCCACTGCCCCCATTTTTTGATTTATTGAACATCCTATCCACTAGATTCCACACCCCAACAGTTATTCTAATAAATTCAAAGCCCAGTCTGCAGCCCTATTTCTGCAATTTGTCAGGAGCCGATCCCAATTCTTTATTTCCCTGGTGCTGGTGCCAGAGCCCTATGAACTGAAACTCATTTCTCGCCACAGCGCTGGCGAGGCATGGCAAACATTTTGACGGCAGCAGATAAAACTACTAACTATACTAATTACACTTTTTCTGGGCTACAATCACGGCAATCCACAGCCTGTAATTTCCCTTTGGGAGGTGTCTGTACGACCTGGCGTGGATCATGACATCAAGTTCCTCGACCCAGAGAGTTGGCAAAGTGACCTTGGTGAAAAGGTGGTACAAAAGCTAAATTGTGCAAATGCAAATAAATATAACTGACAATCCTGGAAACTTAGATCTGGGAACATCTGAAGAGAAAGGTTAATGTTAAACTCAAGATAAACTGCTGATGAAGGGTCTCAGCCTGAAACATAGGCTCTTCATTCCTCTCCATAGATGCTGCCTGACCTGCTGAATTCCTCCAGCACTTGTGTATGTTAGTCTGGGTTTCCAGCATTTGCAGAATCTCTTGAGGTTAATATTTACTGCTTTTCTATCTTCAGATGTTCCCTGATCTAAAACTCCTCTGGATCTTGGGAAGAAGGAACTTCCAGAAGAGGTTGGCAAAGCTTAAGAACTCACCATTTTATGCATTTATTTCTGGCATCTACATCTTTCAAAAAAATAAATGCAGAATTAGAAGAATTTGCTGAATGAACTGGTCGTCAGGTTGCAAATAACTGAATTGGTAGACTAACTATTCCTTTAAGCCAGCAGCCGTAAGGAGAGGATACAATCAAAATACTGGTGGCATCCGTTAGTCTCGCAAGACCATGGATCTGCGCCTGGAAAGTCTAAGTGTCCTCTCCAGGGTGCAGGCCTGGGCAAGGTTGTATGGAAGACCGGCAGGTGCCCATGCAGCAAGTCTCCCCTCTCCACGACATCGATGTTGTCCAAGGGAAGGGCAAGGGCCGAATCAGCTTGGCACCGGTGTCGTCACAAGAGTTGCCAGAACAAGGTTGAAGGCAATGTCGGACTGCCTTAGGGACTCCAGCTTCGGATTTGTCCTCAGGGTTTACTCCCAAAGCCTTTCCCATGAATGGGTATGGCCGCAAGGCAGCGGAGGTTTGAAATCAGAGTTTTCCCTCTCTTAGATGGACTGCCTTCCCAGGCTGATGAGTTCCATCTACCCAAAATCAAAATACTACAAGTAAGTGAAACACCACTAAATTTTCCCAATCAGCACACACATAATGATGGAGGAACTCAGCAGGCCAGGAGGTATCTTTGAAAAAGAGTAAACAGTTGATGTTTCGGGCTTTGACCCTTCATCAGGATTTTGCTAAGATTCTTTATTTCTCTGTACAAAACTCTGCAAGATGGTACCGCTATACATTGGCAACTCTCTGTGGACTGCAGAAAATTGTTCAAAGGTACAATTTAATGTCAGAGAAATGTATACAATATTTATCCTGAAATGCTTTTTCTTCACAAACATCCACAAAAACAGAGAAATGCCCCAAAGAATGAACGACAATTAAATATGAGAACCCCAAAGTCCCCCCAGCTCCCCGCCCCCCCGCATAAGCGGCAGCAAGGAAACGATCCCCCCTCCCCCGACTGGCAAAAAAACTATCGAGCTATCGAGCACAAGCGTGAGCTAGGCAATAGCAAAGACACAGACCTGGCAGTTACCCCAAAGTCTATCGCATCTCATCCGTCATTCGACAAATCACAGGTTCTCTCTCTCTCCCTAACAAAGGAGAGGGAGGTGTCCCCCATTTTCATAGTGAGCGGGAGACATAACAACAACTCGCTGGTTTACAATGTTAAAAAGTCCGTTTCGTCGTTGTTGCAGTTTTCCCCTTAAAGATACTTCTTTTGAAATACTTTCACTGCAATCTGCAGCATGTAAATTTCCTCTTAACAACGGACTACAAAATCACATCAATGATCTTCAGATCTCATGATTGACGATTGAATGCGGAGCAGAAGTCATGAGTTCAAGCGGAGCAGTTAAGCGCGGTGCCTGTAAGGGTCAGCGCCATGGCCAGAAACGTGGCAGGAGAGGCGGAATTCAAACCAGGCTGCAACACCAAGGAATGAGGCCACCTCCATCTTGTAGGTGAATGTGCAGTCGCTGGAATCTGATGATCTCAGGGCACAGCTGCGGAATCAGAGGCAGATGAGACCAATTTCAATTATTTGTTGCATGGAGACTTGGTTAAGAGTGGATACGCCTGTCCCACCGATCTGACCAGAAGGTTTTACAACTTTCAGAATGGATCGAACTGCCAATTCGGGTAAGGAAAAGGGTGTAAACATGTGCTTTTTAGTTAATTCTCTGTGGTGTTCAGACATAAGGGTTATGTTGACCTTTTGTTCCCCTGACTTAGAACACCTAGCGAGTTCAGCACGGACTAGAAGGGCTGAGATGGCCTGTTTCCATGCTGTATTGTTATATGGTTATATGGTTAAATGTAGACCATTCTGACAGCATTGGGAGTTCTCATCTGTGATCCTGCCCACAGTTAATGTACCACCAACAGCTGATTATAAGCAAGCACCTGCAAAACTGCATGATGTCATCTGCAGGCAAGAAACAGCCCATCTCGATGCATTTCAAATTACAGTTGGTGACTTCAACCAGGACTGTTTGAAGAAAACCCTGACCAATTATCACCAGCACATAACTTGTTGCCCCAGAGGTTCCAACACACTAGACCACTGCTACATTATGTTAAGGAATGCCTATCATTCCTTCCCGAGACCACATCTTGGCAAATCGGACCATTTTGTTGTATTCCTACTACAGACATCCCACCTCTCCCGGAAGTTCCAGGAGTCTACCACATATTCATAGTCATAGTCATACTGTATTGATCCCGAGGGATTGATAGCGGCTCCCTGACACCTGCAAGTTAATATACAATATCCCGGAAAATGAATTTTTTGAGGGCGAGAGGGAGCATCCTGATTGGTCTCTCTTTCTGCTAAGTAAACCTATCAGTTTTTTCTGTGGGCAGGCTTTACAGTTGACCTCTCGCTCTCTTTCATTGTCCATCAGTTCAGTTTAGTGTCCTGCAGTGCCATGGCAGAGTGTATATATGTAAATAGTTTCAATATGTGATCAAATAAATTGTTGTGTTCTTTCATAATCAAATGTCCTGCATACCTACATCATTGGAGGTCGACCAGGGGGAGGGGTGGTGGATATGGGGTTGCGGGGGGCAGGGTTGGAGGTGCTACCTCCCTGAAATGAGTTTTGCCGGGTGGGACGTCTGCTACTACCTACGTACAGACAGCCTGATGAGCAAGGCTGCAGAGATAAAGACAACCAAGAGGTGGTCGCGGGAGGCAGAGAAGCAGTTACAGCATTGCCTTGAGTCAGTGGACTGGGCTGTGGTCAAGCACTCAGGTAAGTATCTGAATGACTACTAACAGAATTTATTAAGACAACTGTGAATGATTGTGTCCCCACAAAATCATTCAGCTTTTACTCCAATCAGAAGCCCTGGATGAATCATGAAATCCAAAATTTGCTGAGGGTCAGATCAGAGGCATTTAAGTCTGGAGATCAAGAATGTTACGAGGTGTAGGTATGATCTCCGAAAAGCCATCTCACGGGCAAAGTAAAGATTCTGGACTGGACTGGAATCAACAAGGGATGCTCGACAGCTGTGGCAGTGTTTGTATCCCGTAATTTCCTACAAAGTACCACCATCCCCTCAAAACTAATCTGAATGCCATCATCCCCTCAAAACTATCAGAAAACTCCAAGATCTGAGCCCCAATAGCCTCTTGTGCAATTGGATCCTGGATTTCCTCACTTCCAGACCCCAGTCAACCTCTCACCTAATGTCAGCAAGACCAAGTAGCTGATGGTAGACTTTGGGAGAGGGAAACCAGAGGTCCATGAGCCAGTACTCATTGGGGATCAGAGGTGTAGAGGATCAGTAACTAAATTCCTGGGTGTCACTATCTCAGAGGACTTGTCCTGGTCACATCATACAAATGTAATTGCATGACATTAAGAAAGTGAAGAAATTAAAGAAAGCATGACAGTGCCTTTACTTCCTCAGGAGTCTGCAGAGATTCAGTATGTCATCAAAAACCTGAACAAACCTCTATAAATGTGTGGTGGAAAGTGTATTGACTGGCTGCATTGGGGCCTGGCATGGGAACACCAATGCCCTTGAGTGGAAAATCCTACAAAAGATAGTGGATTTGTCCCATTACATCATGGGTAAAGCCCTCCCAACCACTGAGCACATCTACATCAAATGTTGCTGTAGAAAAAGAGCATCCATTATCAAAGATTCTTACCACCCAGACCATGCTCTTTTCTTGCTGCTGGCATCAGGTAGAAGGTACAGGTGCCTCAGGACTTACATCTCCAGGTTCAGGAACAGATGTTACTCCTCAAGCTTGAACAACAAGGGATAACTGCACTCCTTCTACTTTTGGTGTTCCCACAACCAATGATCTCATTTTAAGGACTCTTTATCTTGTTCTTTCATGCTCTCCTTGTTTATTGTTATTTATTTATATTTGCATTTGCACAGTTTGTTGTTCGTTAATCCTGTTCACATTTACTGTTTTATAGATCTGCTCAGCATACCGGCAGAAAAAAAAGTAAATCTCGGGTTGCATGTGCTTACATATATATATACTCTGATAATAAAAGTTTACTTTGCACTTTGAACTTTACTTCCTACAATCAAAAGCTTTTCGCGCCAAAAATAAAGCGCCTTTCTAAATTGATGGATGATACCATCTATGGAACAGGGGGGCAAGGTTTGATAAGTGCCAGGTTACTCACAGCATTCAAAAGTCACTGGTTAGTAAAATGTGTAAAAGGAATAAATATTTGGGGAAACCGTGCAGAGGTGTGTAAACGTGATGAGAGGAGGCTCGCAGCCGGTGCGGGGACGAAGGACCCGCCGCTGGGCTCCCCCCCCGGGGGCTGGCCGGTTGTTCGGCAGGGTTCCATTGTCCGAGTGTCTGAGCGCGCCGGCCGTGCGCTCCAATTCCCGGGACATTTAACCTGCAGCATGGCGCAGCTCCGTGGCGTGGTGAGTCCGCTGCACTCACTCTGAGTGCCTGTACCTGCGATTCTTCCTCCCCATCGCGTGAATTTGCACTTTCTGCTCGCCTTTCAACTTTGCATTCTTACCGGGTAAATAACACCGGCGTGGAATGGGATGGCGCGAAATATCTAAAGTTCATTTTCTCCAGTGTTGGAGCGTCAGAAACCCCACTGAGCTTGGCTTCCAATTTAAAACCACGGTTCCTCGTATCAAGAAAAATGTGAATACGTTAAGTAATGTTTTAGCCCCCAAGAAAACGCTGCACAATAGTGACACGTGTTATTAGAGTTTTCGTACTGAATAGGCGGTGCAATCTGAAGAGCTGTAAAAGCCACTGAATTCTTCGTAACGACCTATTTGCAATTTAATAAATATAACTATCACGACGTTGTCATTCTTCGGTGCTCTTTCACAATCGCCAACAGGACGCAGTAGTTGTGTGTTTGGATCTTTGTTTACGCTAAACGTAAACACAACAAAAACAGGAAGAAAACTAATGTTTGCAATGTTTTCCCTCAATAATACCATTTTGCTTAATACTGAATTACGACTATAATTACATTAAGTCTCTTACTAATAAACCTTGATATTGCACTTTTGCAATTATTTTTACATTACTATGTTTCTAGAATTTAATAGTTGACTTTTTCACATTTTATAGATGTCGAAAATGGTTACAGACATCTTTAATGCAGAAACTGATGATGAAGAATTTATGGGTTTTGAAGATTCTGATGTTGGGAATGAATGTGGACAGTTTAAACATGTAAGTGGAGCTATGTATAAACGACTTTATAATTTAGTTGTTCAGAATTTGGTTGAATATTGTATGAAATTAGACTATTTCTTTAGTATACTTCTAGTAGATGCAAATAGAAGGGAAAAACTGCAGGTGCTGGAAATCTGAAAAATAACCAGAAAATGCTGAAAAGGCACAACAGATCAGGCAGCATTTGTGGATTGTAAACAGAGGCTGCCTAACCTGAATGTGTTTACAGCACTTTCTGCTTTTATATTTCTGCGGTTGCTATTCCTTGTTTAACTTCAGTTTTGTCAGTATTCTGATTTAGTAGAGGGTGTCACTCACTAAACTCCATGCTCAAACAGTAAGATAAATCTGCATGTCTGTTTGTCAAATATGCGCTCATAGCTCGATTTCAAACTACTCCAAAGGTGCTAAGCAGATCCCAAAAAAAAAACGAGTTTGGCAAAAGTCAGTTAGAAATGAAGAATACTACAGCAAAGCATGTGTAGGAATGCAACCCCTGCCATTTAAGTTGTTCTTTTAAGAATTTCATAAAATGTTTAGTCAATTATTGCTGTTGATCAGAATTTCATTAGCTTTGTGACTTGGCTGTTGTATTCCGTGGTTCTCTCTCAGAAGTTTCATTTGGTGTAAGGCATTGTTGCTTGGAATATTGTGTTTAAGGATGTGCTGCTTGTACATTGAGCAGCTGAGGCAAGTGGGAAGTCATCGTCACACGCCTCAGTGCTAAACTGGTTGCATGGCTGCGGGACTCACTTTCGGGGACTCTGAGTTTTACATTCTGTGTATTGTTTGTTTACATTTTTTGTCCTTTGTACGATTTGTTTGGCCGTCTTTGTGCCGTGGGACTTTTCATGGGAGCTTTTGTTTTTTTTTCCTCTGGCTTTTGTCACTGGCTGTAAAAAAAAGAGATTAATCTCAAGGTTGTATATGGCATACAAGTTTTGATAATAAATGTACTCTGAAATTGTAACCTATGCTGAGAGATGATGGAAATTTTTTCACATCTCAAGAACTTTTGATGGCCTCGCCTGCATGATGATGGTATGCAAGGCCCCATGGAGGAAAAGGAGTAGATCCAAGAAAAGCTGAAGAACGTGCATCAAGAATTGGTGGTTGTGACTAGGGGCAAATAAAAATAACGTGCTGATGCGGCTTAAATTTGGGTTGTAAAATTAGACTT
Source organism: Mobula birostris (assembly GCF_030028105.1). Classification (NCBI taxonomy): domain Eukaryota; kingdom Metazoa; phylum Chordata; class Chondrichthyes; order Myliobatiformes; family Myliobatidae; genus Mobula; species Mobula birostris. The sequence continues at coordinate 131,189,755 of NC_092372.1, forward strand.
GGTAGAATTAGACTTGCTAGTCCTGACGAAGGGTCTCGGCCTGAAACGTCGACTGCACCTCTTCCTAGAGATGCTGCCTGGCCTGCTGCGTTCACCAGCATAAGGAACCCCCTTCGAGTATCGCTGTCTCCCATCACCCCTCAATGGCACCGTCTTGTTGCAGGGAAACGAACCCAGGGCTCCCACTGATTTAGTGATATTGGTGTGTTGCAATGATTTAATATGTTCATACGGGGAAAATATGTGCTGTGTGTTTAATATCCAAACGTTACTTAAAATGTTACGATGCTATTGACTTATAAGTGACTCGTATAACCATATAACAAGTACAGAACAGAAACAGGCCATCTCTGTCCTTCTAGTCCGTGCCAAACGCTACTCTTACCTAGTCCCACCAACCTGCATTCAGCCCATAACCCTCCATTCCTTTCCTGTCCATATACCTATCCAATTTTTCTTTAAATGATAATATTGAACCTGCCTCTACCACTTCACCTGGAAGTTCGTTCAACACTTACTTCAAGCTCCCCTGTCCTTCCCTGATAACTGACTTATCACTATATTCATGCGAGGAAAATATGCACTGTGTGTTTAATATTAAATTTGTTAGATAGACCCTTTTAGAAACGAAATTGAGTGTATTATCCATTTATCACCTATATTCTGGTTGTGATTAAACCCCCAGCCCCCCCCCCCCGGGTAGAATCGCCAAAAACGATTTGTAGAAAAAATCGGCACGTACACGCATGCGCACTGGTGCCCACGCAAGGCTTCATGGTCATGGTAGTCTTTCTCGGGGTAAGCTGAACATATTTGACTGCTACTCTTGTCCATTAGCAACCCTAACCCCCCCCCCCCGGGTCAGCCAGTCCGCAAGAATATTGTCAATAATAAACCAGTTCGCAGTACAAAAACGGTCGGGGGCCCCTTGCACTAGACTACTGATAGTTACAAGATGGCGCCAGTGATCCATGGCAACGTTCTATGGGATATGTCCAATACTTTTAAATATATCTCTTTTGAATTACTCTCACTGCAATCTGCAGCGTGTAGTTTCCCTCGAAGAAATGTACTTTGAAATCAACTTAATGACGTACAGATTTCACAACCTTCTGAAGGACTCGGTGAACCAAGCAGATATGGCACCTTTAAAGTTGAGGATTCATTGCAATGGTTGGAAGTGAGGCAGGGGAGTGAGGAGGGGGACCTCCAAGCCAGGCTGAAACACAGAGGGGTGAGACCTCCTCTCTACCCGGCACCTTGTTAGCAAATGTGCAGTCACTGGAGAACAGAATTGAGGACCTGAGGGCAAGATAGCTGTATCAGAGGGAAATGAGAGATAGTTGTGTTCTATGTTTGAATGAAACTTGGCTTACTTACTCCCAGCCCGGCAGGTACAGCGATCAGACCCATAGGCTTCTCAATGCACATGATTGACCGAACTGCTGATTCAGGAAGGGTAAAAGATGGAGTGTGTGTTTCATATAAACTCATGTTTCCCCCACCTTGAACACCTAATGGTCAAATGCTGTCAGTACTATTTACTGAGGGAATTCAATAAACCTGACAGCAGTTTATGTAACCACCAGCAGTCAACTATAATCAAGTGCGTGAGATATTACACGATGCCATCTCCAAACAAGAAACAGTCCATCCTGACACATTTCAAATCATAGTCATGTAATTCAACCAGGCTTGTTTGAAGAAAACCCTGTCCACTTACTGTCAGCTTATAACCTGTAGCACCAGGGTTCCCAGCACGCTGGACCACTGTTATTCTAAAATAAGGTGCCTACCTTTCGACGTCCTGATCACATTTTGGTAAATCTGATCACTTGGCTGTCTTTCTTCCTTCCTGCATACAGACAGAGGCTAAAGTACAAAGCCCCAGAGATTAGGACAACAAAGAGGTGGTCGCAGGGGGCAGAAGAGTGGCTGTGGGATTGCTTCATTGTTGGTGGCCAGGGCCCTATTCAAGGTCTCATCTGTAGATCTGAATGAATACACTATGGTTGCAACAGACTTTATTAAAACATTTGTAGATGAGTGTGTCCACACAGGATCATTCAGAGTCTATCTCAGTCTTCCCTGGATAACCATGAGATTAGTAATCTGAAGGCTGGATTAGAGGTATTCAAGTCTAATGAACAAGAAAATTACAGAAGGTCCAGGTACGATCTCCAGAATGCCATCTCACAGGTGAAGTGGCAATTCTGGACTAAACTTACATCAACACAGGGCTTAACTAAAAAATAAAATAAAGGCATCTGTTAGTCTTGCGAGACCATGGATCTGCGCCTGGAAAGTCTTCACTCTCCAGGGGGCAGGCCTGGGCAAGGTTGTATGGAAGACTGGCAGTTGCCCATGCTGCAAGTCTCCCCTCTCCACGACACCGATGTTGTCCAAGGGAAGGGCAAGGGCCGATACAGCTTGGCACCAGTGTCATAGCAGAGCACTGTGTGGTTAAGTTCCTTGCTCAAGGACACAACACGCTGCCTCAGCTGGGGCTCGAACTCACGACCTTTAGGTCACTAGTCGAACGCCTTGGCCACATGCCCACAGGGCTTGACTATTGCTTAAATAATAATCACCTTTTATAAAGTAAAATCAGACAACATGGGTGACCACGGGCTTTGCTCGCAGATGAGCTCAATGCTTTCTGTGCTCGATTTGACTGTCAAAATGTGGTGGAACCATCACTAACTCCCACAGTCCCCGGTGATCCTGTGATTTCAGTCTCTGAGGGCATATCCATGAAAATCATCCAGCCCAGATAGCCAAGTACTAAGGACCTGTGCTGATCAACTGGCTGGAGTGTTCACTGAGATCTTTAACCTCTCACTTCAGCAGTCGGAGGTAGCCCCCTACTTCAAGCAGGCTTCAGTTATACCGATGCCTAAAAAGAACGTGGTTACCTGCCTCAGTTACTATCAAAGAGTAGCACTTGCATCAACAGGATCAAAGTCAAAGATTCAAAGTACGTATATAGAATACAAGCCGAGATTGGTCTTCCTTCTGACAGCCACAAAACAAAGAAACACCATTGAACCCGTTCAAAGAAAACATCAAACACCCAAAGCACAAAGAAAAGAGCAAATCACACAAACAGCAAAAATAAAGCAAATAGTGCCCACAATATTAAACATCAAACCATCTTGTCTTGAGTGTTGAAATGTTTTGAGTGGTTAGCGATGAACCGTATCAACTCCTGCCCGAGAAACAACTTGCATCCTCTCCAGTTTGCCTACTGGAGCCATGGGTCCACAGCAGGTACCTTCTCATTGGCTCCTCACACATCGGAGCATCTGGACAAATTGATCCCCTCTGTCATCTGTGCTGTCTTTTGTTCCCTAGTGGGAGATATATTGATTAATGAAACTTTCCTGATCACATTTGACAAACTCAATCACAGTATGAGAGTTCCAGTCAATACGTGGAAAGTTGAAATCACCTATTATCACAACCTTGAGTTTCTTGCAACAGTCTGCAATCTCACTACGAGTGTTCTTCTCTAAATCTTGCTAACTATTAGGTTGTCTGTAATATAATCACAGTAACCTGGTCCCTTTCGGATTCAGTTCTACCCACATAGCCTCAGTAGACAAGTTCTCCAGTCTGTCCTGTCTCTGAACTGCTGTGACATTTTCCCTGACTAGTAATGCCTTCCCTCCCTCTTTAATCCCTCTCAATCTATCACGTCTAAAACAATGGAACCTGGGAACATTGAGCTGCCAGTCCTGCCTTTCCTGCAACCAAGTCTCACTGCAACGTATTCATTCCACATCTGAATTTATGTTCAGCTTTACCTACAATACTTGTGCTTAAGTAGATGCAACTCAGAACATTATTCGCACCATACTCAACCTTCCACTTCCTGTCTTTGTATGTCGGCTGAATGACATTTTTCCCCACAACCACTCCACTATTTGCCACTCTGATACCATTGGGTGCTGCATCTGTACCTATTCCACTTCTGAGTATCATTCGGCATGGTCTCGCACTTACCTAATTTACCAGTAGCTATATTGCCACACTGTATTATCTCCGTATTTAATTTTTTATTTTCTTGTTGGAACTCTATTGTAGCCTTTTTAATCCCTGCTCCAGTATTCAGTAATTTAAAACGGCCTGTATTTAAACTGTTTCCTCTTCTGTTATTTTGATTCTACCTTTATGCACTTCTTAGTTCTTTGCAGGTAATCTACAGCTTAAAATCAAAGTCTGCTCTTGCTTTTATTTACTGCTTGGTCTCTCCTCTCTGTTGTGCTATTCAGAAAGGTCTTGGTTGACCATAGTGATTTAATTTTGCCAACTTTGTTGAGCTCTCCAGACTGCTGGAATGAGACATTTTCAGTTTTGCTTGTCAAGGTGTTAAAATCCTGTATGCTAGATAAATTTCTCACACTTGATCTTACTTCATTATGTTCACAGATACCAAAGTTTTTGGCGGATATATTTGATGCACCAAGTGATGAAGAGTTTTTCGGTTTTCCAGATGAAGAATCCAATGCATTACTTGGTTGTGCTGAGAACAAATTTAACCAGGGCATAAATGTGAGTAGAGATGAATAGGATGTAATTTGTTCGAAATTTTAAGGATGCATTTAGTAAAAATGGTATTTCAAGATGCAGTGAATTTTTGTCACTAATACTATCAAACCTGCTGGTTCTTGTGCTTTGTGCAACTATGAGTGAATTCTTGTGTAATTATGTCAAAACAGTCCACTTAGATTGGAAATTCCTAAATTTAGCGTTCTTCACACTAACCGGACCTTTTTTGAGTAAGTTGAGGCTAGCAGTACAGTGAACTGCTAGTTTTGAGCCTAGACATTAATGCAATGCCACATCTAGTTCATTGATGACAGAGTGGTCAGGGTACTTGTAAGTTTAATTATTTATCTGAGCGGAAGTGAGGATGTAGCAGTCATTCAAATGATTGTGGAAGCCTGAAGGTACTTTTACCTTGGCTTAAAATCAAATCATGCTTCAAAGTCTTCTCTATTGCTGGGAACCAAGTTTTGTTTTCCAGAGCTGTTGGGGAGGGTTTAAACTAATTTTTCAGGGGAATGGGAACCACAGTGATAGGACCGTAGGCTGGTACAGTTAGATGCAGTGCGTCTTTTCCATCTCAGTAAGGTGAGTGAGGCAGTAAAAATAAATTATAGGGGAATTAGCCTGACTGCAGTGGTTGGTAAGATGTTGGAGTTCATTAAGGATGAGGTTTTGGGGTGCTTGATGGCACATGATAGTCAGCCAAAATCAGCATGTATCCTTAAGTGGAAGATGGTGTGCCAGTCAAGTGTACTGCCTTGTCCTGGATGGTGTTTATACAAAATGATCCACATTGTTTAGACTTCAAATTAGCAGAAATTTATTTCTGGATTTGGGACATGATGGTAAATATCATTGACCTGTTGCCCCTCAATGATTTGCACTTTTTTGCTTTCTTGCCATCACGTATTTTGCCGACTTCTTATTTTGCGAGCCTCTAATGATACTTTATAGCTACTAGGCATTTACATTGTAATAGAAATACTTAATTGAAACAACAGATGTTATGTATTCCAGAGGTTGGGGTATATAGAACTATAGAGGGTAGGAAGTCCCCTTCAACTCTTAATATCCGGGCCAACCATAATGTCAAATTAAACTAATGCCTTCTCCCTGCACATGATCCATTTTCTTTTGTTCTCTGAACATCTGTGTGCTTGTCCAGAAGTTTGCTAAGTGACATTTTCATACCTGCTTGCAACTCTACCCTAGCAACCCATCCCAAACACAAACACCTTTGTGTTTTAGGAGAATACCCCACCAGTACAAATGACACTTGCAACTTCATTTTATTCTGGGTGATGAAGAATCTAAGATCTTAGTTGCTCTCCAGAAATGTCATACAAGCTTTCTTTGTTTGCAGACCCCTCCTCCTCCCTGTGCCAACCCCCAACCCAGGACAACATAAGATGGCTGATAAATATCATGCCAATAATGCCTGCTTCGTGTGTTTTTATATAAGTGGCAGGGCTGAATTGTGTAGCTTGCAGTGTCTGTATAATGATGACATTTTTGTAACTTTATCTTAAGTTTTAATTATTTTTGGACAAGGTATATCAACATTCATGACTGCAGGAAAGTTGAAGCTGTTAGTAATGTTTTTTTTTATAAATAATAGTATTTTCAGCTACTGGTGACTCAGTGGCTTGTTTATGTAGATTTAATTGTACTTCATACTCTGCTCTTTCTTTACTTTTTGCTCGCAGGTTTTGAAATTTCGGTCCAAGTACATCACAGAAGAGCTGATTGAAATTTTCACAGAGGATAGTTGCTCAACTGATTATGTTTTCGAAGGGTTTCCTTCAAATAATTTTGAAGCTCATGGTGAGCTGGATTTGAAGGTGAGGACTGTATTTGACCAAATTAACACATTAATTAAACTTTCCTAATTTTGTTTGCCCTCTTAAATGCTTACATTGCTCCTGATTAGTAAATTAGTTACTAATACAGTGGCAAGTGTAAATGATTTTCATTTGTTGGCCTCAGCCACTCCTCACCACAATAGATGTGACTGAATTGGCCATTCAGTAAATCTGTTTCATTGACTTGGGTATAATGGCAATAGACTGGATATCAAACTGTTTTCTGAAAATACTCATTTGTGTCTGTTCCATTTTTCTTATTGCTGGGATTGGAAGACTAGAAGGGTTGTGTGGGTGTGAGGGAGGAAAGGGACTTTGTTGCTTTCTTGTTGTTCTTTTGTTGTGGCTTGTGTTGTTCTGCTGGACTTCGTGGGCAGGTCATGGTGATGCCAGAACGTGTGGCAACACTTGCACATCCTTGGGTCGTAGGTGCAAACAGTGCATTTCATTGTAGGTTTCAATATGCAGTACCTATGATAATTAAATGATCTGAATCTGAAGTTAAAGATCGTAAATGTGGCCCCTAGCATAAAAGCATTCACATAATATTGTAGGTGTTATTTTAGTTGATGTTCATATCTTCATTGCAGTCTGCAAATTCAGAAATTGAGGATGAAGATGAAGGTTTCACTGAATGTGATGAGGAAGATGAAGATGATGTATCTTCTGTTGAAAGTGAAATGGAACCAATGCCAAAGAAAACCCATTTTGGACTGCGTGTAGCATTTAAATTCCCCACAAAGCGGCCAGTAAAGAGAAAGGAGCATGAGTTGGTTATGTCTGAATCTGAATCAGATGATGATTCTGGGTCAAAGAAGAAGAGATCTAATGTTTTGCTAAAGCGAGCTATGAACATTAAAGAGAATAAAGAGATGGTAAGTGTAGTTGCTGCTTTACAAAATACTTGGTTAATGAAGTGTGTAATTGTGATCAGACAAAAGCAGCACAAATTCTGAGAAGCAGCTTAAGTACTTCCAATTAAAGCCGTTATAAATTGTCATGTATGCAAGATTCCTTGTACTTTTTCAGAACTTATTTGCCAGAGGATATGACCTGTCATTTATGTACAGTATCTATATAAAATTTGTGGAACGACTGCTTTTTTTGCCAATGATGAGATGCCAATCCTAAAAGCGAGTCCACACAAATCAGTTTTGTGCCTTTTGCAGCCAGGTTACCTCCACTGCTATTTAATTTACTTCAAGCTTGTATAAGAATGTTTTTCTGTTCACTGAATGGGATGGTGTAAATGTAAGGTGAATACTGACAAACATTACAATATTTTTTCCCCTGTTCTCTTCATCTTGCTATGTAGGAAAATGCGCAAAGGTTCTCAGTTGTCAGTGAGATTCCCAGCTGGGACAAAGCTGACCACTTTAAAGATATATGTTCTTCACTACCTTCATCCCAGAAAGGAGAGTGGTTTTTCTGTACCTGACACCTTCCTTTTGTGTCTTCCCAGCCACTGAGGTCAGACTAACTGGCTTACAGTTTCCTTTCTTTTGCCTCTCTCTCTTCTTGAAGAGTGGAGTCATATGCAATTTTCCAATCTTCCAGAACCAATCCAGAATCTAGTGATTCTTGAAACATCATTACTAATGCCTCCATGATCTCTTCAGCCCTCTCTTTCAGAACTCCGGGGTGTACATCATCTGGCCCAGGTGACTTAATCTAGCTTCAGAGTTTCCCAAGAAACTTCTCTCTAGTTATGATACCTTCACACACTTCATGACCCCTGACACTTGGAACTTCCACCATATTGCTAGTGTCTTCCACAGTAAAGACTGATGCAAAATACAGTTTGTTTGCAATTTCTTTGTCATCCATTCCTACCTCTCCAGTATTGTTAACCAGTGGTCTGGTATCCACTCTCACCTCTTTTATACTTTATGTATCTGAAGAAACTTTTTGTATTCTCTTTAATGTTATTGACTACCTTACTCTCATATTCCATCTTTTCCTTAATGACTTTTTATAACTATATAACAATTACAGCACGGAAACAGGCCATCTCGGCCCTTCTAGTCTGTGCCGAACTCTTACTCTCACCTAGTCCCACTGACCTGCACTCAGCCCATAACCCTCCATGCCTTTCCTGTCCGTATAGCTATCATATATCATATAGCTATTTTTTAGTTGCCTTCTGTTCGTTTTTAAAATCTTCACAGTCCTTCCAACTTCCCACTAGTTTTGATCTGTTATAGGCCCACTCTTTGGCTTTTATGTTGGCTTTGGCTTCTCTTGTCATCTTGCCTTTAGAAGACTTCTTCCTCTTTCAGGGGGGGGGGGTTGCGGTGTGTGTGTGTATAATATTTTTTTCTCAAATTTCAGGGTGAATTCTATCATATTATGATCACTTGTCCCTAGGGGTTCTTAAGTTACAGTGTTGTATTGAAGTGATTAAGTAATTATGTCATAAAAAAATAAGATGACCAATCTTAGCAAATGAATATGATAACTAATCTTTAAAATACCCAAATATATTTACCTTTCACTTTCAACAAATCTAAAACATGCTTCAGCAATCTGAATTAGCTGCTATAATCTTCTGTTCATTTTTTACAACAATAATTTAACAGCGATGATTGCTGTGCACTGGTTTTTTTGCATGTGAAATTCTCCATTCTTTTAATATTTTTGGATACAACTTAAAATTCACTGCAAAATGCAACTAAAGATGGTGCTAAAAGTAGTTGTTTTGTAGATAACCATTTTTACATGAGAAGCATAGCTTTAATGCGTGGTTGGTGGAACATGCTAAATTGCCTCTTCAAGCAAGTTCAGCTTGTTCTTGTCTGTTGTGTAATTTTCCGGTTCTCGCACTTGGTGATATGTTGTGATTTTAATCTTGCATTTGTTTAGATGTTGTTGCCTTTTTAAGTATTGTTTGAATTTTTCTTCTAGCTTGCTAAACTAATGGCAGAACTAAAAACAATCCCTGGACTCTTTCCAGTGAATGTACAGACTCCTTCACCTTCAGTAAGTATTGTCTAATTGCCCACAATCCACAATTGGAATGTGTTTATTATTGTCACATGTACCAAGGTACAGTGAAAGCATACTTTGCATAATGTTCATATAGATCTGTTCATTAACAGTGCATCAGGGTAGCAGAAGGTCAATTAATAACTGTATGTGGAATAAAGTGGAACAGCTGCAGAGAAAATGTGGTGCAGGTAGACAATAAGGTGCAAGATCATAATGAGGTAGATGGTGAGGTCAGGAATCCATTTTATTGTACTTGGGAACCATTTAATAGTCAGGATTGAAACTATCCTTGAGTATGTGCTTGCAGGCTTTTGTATCTTCTGCCCGATAGGAGAGGGGAGAAAGATGAATGTCGGAGGTGAATTGGGTTTTTACAAAAGCAGCAAGAGTGTACATTTTTTCAATAAAATTACTATCTATGTACAGTAAATGATTGACTACCATGAAGCATAGCTTTCATTAAGAGCTACTAGCTTCACCCTCACTCCGGACAAGCATGTCGACTGACATATCTTTACTGTACAAACAAAATACTGTGATATAAACATTTGCTATTGTTTACCAAGAGGGCCTTGCCGGGATTTTTTATGTGTTAGATTTCAGCTGTATACATGATGTGGTATCTATTTGTTCCACTCTATTTAAGTACAGTGATCTTTTATCTTTTCAGAAACAGAAACGAACCCCAAAAAGAACTTTCTCTGAAGGAAAGATTGAGCGCCGTGTGAATCCAACAAGAAGTGCGCGGCCTCCTAAGGGTTTTTCTGTGGAAAAGTTGGCGATTTCTCCTACCAAACTTATGGACCAAGTGAAAAACTTCCGCTTCAGAACTGATTTGTCAGATCGTTTTGTTGAGGTAGTTGGTCTGGAAATGATTTTCTATTTTAGCACTCTGCCAAAAAATGACAAACTACAAACTACAGTAACCACAATAATTACAGCATTTCCTTCGCAGTAAATTTTCACCCATGAAGTTTTCTTTACAATATTTTTATTGATTTATATATAAGAATACAGAGTACAGGAGAAAATATATATGTCAGTACATTAAGCTAAATCACATATAAAGACTCCTTACCCTATATTCATACAAGTCAATTAGTTTGTAACATTGAAAAATAATCATTTTATTATATTAAAAAAATGTAACCCACTACCAAGACCGAAGCTGATTAGTAGAAAAAAAAGATTGTTAGTCATCATCTGTGCTTTAACAGCAAATCAAAGATTTTGAAAATAATTCAGAAAAGGTCCCCACACGCATGAAGTTTTAGATTAAAAGTTGCTGCAAAAATAGAGAATTGTATAGCTATGATTTTGTGGTTGCATGTCTGAATAGTTTAAGTTTACTTATTTCTAATATTATTTAATTTGAATTTCTGGTTTAAATTTTGTTTCTTTACACCATTTAATAGGATGGAACCCTAAAGAAAAAGAGGCGAAGATCTTCCAAGTGTAAGCCCAGACTTGCTGATGATATCACAGAAGAGGATTTAGAAAATATTGCCATCACTGTTAAAGATAAAATATACGATCGTTGTATGGTAATTTTCAGACTTTTGTAGTAACACCATTGAACAAATCGTTATCAAACCAGAAGCCAGTACACTGTTTTGTTGTTTACATGTTTAACAGGGTAATAAGTCAGTATATCACATGTGTATTCAACTTCAGGGCTGCACTACTTTCATTTGGGAATGGCTGTTCTTTATCATTAACTATTTGTATTTTGTCTGTTTCATAATATTCCTATTGTGTTTATACGACTTTCCAGAGTCTGGAAGTTTAAAATCATGAGGGGTATGAATAAGATCAACATCATCAGGTGCCGTGCCCAGTTTGAGCTTTGACTGCCATGGCCCACACACTCCTGTTTCGGGTCAAGTGGATCAATTCATTGGTATTCATTTCCAGTTCTCTGGCTGCTGTCTCCATCATCATTTGTCTTTGTCTTTGAATAAGATGGACATTCATAATCTTTTCCCCAGGGTTAGAGTCCAAAACTATAGGGGCCAGATAGAAGATAAGAGGGAAGCGATTTAAGGGAGATCTGCAAGATAGCTTCTTTACACAGAAGGGAATGAGTACCAGAACTGAGCTGCAGATACAATTATGATATTTACGAGACATTGTATAGGTACATTGAGGAGAAGGTCTCGGAGGGTTATGGGCCAAATGCAGGTAACTGGGATGACATGGAGAATGCTGTGGGCAGTATGGACCAGATGGGCCAAAGGGCCTGTTTTGCTGCTCTTTGGCTCTGATTAAACATATTAATGGAGTTAATTTTAATTCTACTGTAAATGAATTGATTATAATTTGTATAGTTTTTTTATAACTAAATATGGAGTCTGCTAAATTTTTTTTGAGGAAATCATAATTTTATACCACACTTTATAATTGAATCGTGTTCTTTTAACATTGTATTAAAGGGCAAAATGTTCACTTTCTGCATGTAGGGAAGCACGTGCCATCAGTGTCGACAGAAGACAATAGATACAAAAACAATCTGTCGTAATCATGATTGTTTTGGTGTAAGAGGACAGTTTTGTGGACCTTGTTTGCGCAACCGATATGGGGAAAATGTGAGATCGGCCCTTTTAAATCCAGTATGTATATGGATAAAAACGCAAAACATTTGCTGTATTGTGCCAGATGATACTGTACAATTTTCCATGGCAATACAATTAATGTGCTCATTCTTCTATTTGAAAGGATAAAATGCTAGTTTATGCTATCTGCATATGAAATAGTGGTAGCATGTTGTATTCTACTAAATTCAGTTCCGATAAAATACAAGAGCAATATGTAGCTGCTTCCATATGTACACTTTTCTAAGGGTGAATTTTCATGTAATTATTTGTCTCGTATTACTTTGAATCCTAAAACAAGTTTGTACTACTTCTGGCTGGTAAGACTTGTTTGCTTTTTGGCATACATTATTAATGTTGCTGGTTAAAGCATGCTCCAGGTCTGGATTAGCATTTCTTCATTTTGTGGTGCATTAAATTAGTTCTTTTAAGTTGTAAGTAACCACGAGGAACTGAAACTATTTCTCCTCTCTTCTGTAATGCTGCAACTACTTTGTTTTTTGTAGGACTGGGTCTGCCCTCCTTGCAGAGGCATCTGTAATTGTAGCTTCTGCCGTCGTCGGGATGGGCGTTGTGCCACTGGGATTCTAGTTCACTTGGCAAAATTTTATGGATATGACAATGTTCAAGCCTATTTAGAAAGGTAAGAGAATGGGATCAATTGGATTGGTGAGGGAATGGGATCGATTAGGATTTTATTAATTTCCATATCAAATTACTTTCACCACCTAAAAGTGATGAGAACATGGGAGTGTGAGTCATAGCACAACGGGCTCTTTCAGCCTACCTCAGCAATGTTGCTCGTGCTGCTAATAAATCTCCTCAGCAGTTGTAGTACAGTCGTACAGTAGATACTGGACAGGCCATTTGGTCTATGCTGTTGTGTCAGTCTTCAAGCCTCCTATATATCATCGATATCCCTTCATTCCATACCTGTGTGCTTATCTGAAAATCTCTGGAACCACATCGATGTAGCTGATTCTACTGGAAACCTATTTCAGGCACCTACTACTCTCTCTGAATAAATGAAGAATGAAAGTGAAAATTTAAAAAAATATATAAGTTGCCTTAAAGCTTCTCTCACTAACCTTAAAAGCATTTGCTCCCGTGTTTGATGTTCCTACCCCAAGGGTAAAAATTCTGACTGTCTACTATACGTATTCCTCTCATAATTTAAAAACTCTCTGTAAGGTCTCCCCTTAGCCTCCAGTGCTTAGAGAGAATAGCCTTTCCTAGTAGCTCATAACCACTAATCCAGGCAGTATCCTGGTAAAAGGTATCTGCATCCTCTCCATATTTTGCCTCTAACAGGGCCCCTCATTTTCCCTCAAATCAACTTCTCAAGCCTGATGTGCCACTCACTAATGTTATGGCTGTTCTCTACATCAGTACAATGCCGTCTTGCCCCATATCCCTTGATTCCTCGGTACATTTCAGTGAAAGCACTGTTCACCCTTCTGAACTCCGAGGTGTAGTCCACTCTGTATTACTTTTACAGATGTTGCACCCTAGAGGCTGTCAAGTGAAGCATTGATGCACCTGTAGACCAAGTTATATTTGTATGTAGCACCATAATTGTATACAGTATTTTTGGAAGTCTTTATAGTATCTATATAACAGTGCAATGAAATCTTGTATTTAAATTATCAAGCAATGAAGGCCAGTGTATCATCTGCCTTCTCAACTACCTGTTGCATTTGCCATTCAGTTTTCTGATTTGATTACAAGGACAGCAAATCACTTTGAACATCAACACTAAAACAATCTTAACATTTAAAAATAAAAAACAACAGCATTTTTATTTCCTCTACTGATGTGGATAACTTCAAATGTGGATTCCCATTTTACTTGGCTTGTCTATTGTCCTTGAATCTTCTGCATTCTGTTCATTGGGCTTTTTCTCATTTAGTTTCATGTCCTTAGAAAACGTGGTAATTTGGTCTGCTGAGCAAGAACGTGAAACCAATCCTTCCAATATCTACTAGTCACTTCATGGCTTTACAACTGTATCAGTTTTCCATTTTTTTAAACCGAATTTCAATCTTCATTCATACATTACTCCCTGTTCCCTGCGTTATGACGTTATTCACCATATGTGTAGGACCTTAGCCAAGTTTTCTGAAAACCCAAGTACTCCACATTTATTTCGGTGTAGATCTTGAAGAAACTCCATTATTAGACAAATATTTCCCATTTGTAAAGCTACAGTGACTGCACCAAATTCTTTAGAAGATTTGCTATCACATCTTCTATACATTCCAACATTTTCCCAATTAACATTGTCAGGAAATAATTAGTAGTTCCCTGTATTCTCTTTACTTCAAATAGTGGAGTTACATTTGTTTCCTCTGTTTGCAGGAAGCATTCCAGAGTATATTGTATTTTGAAAGGTGATGATCACAATATATTCTCATACTCAGGAGCTTGGTATTAATGTTGCAGGCTGATTAATTTCTCCTACATCTTCATTTGCAAATTAAAGGCTAATTTGTGGGAGGTTTTTTTTTTGTCCTCTGAAGACCAACACTAGCTACTTGCTGCTTTCGTATTTCCCTTACTCTCCATTGAATACTCTTGTTTTCTTTTTCCCATACTGATGAAGTTCTTGCAGATTGGTTTTGTGTGTTCTTTGCTTGTTACTTTTGTTTTCATTTCACCTTTTTTTTCCACCACCCCCCCCCCCCCCAGGTCTTGATTCTCCTTTCTTGAATTCCAGACACTCTGTCCTCAAAGGCGTTCTGTTTTTTCATAGAAGTCAGGAGTTAAACAGCATGGAAACATGCACTATCTGTATATTAATACCACATTTTCATCAATCAGCCCCTACCATTCACTTGCACACTCTTTGGAACGCAGACGAAAAGCCACACAGTCACAGGGAGGATGTGCAAACTTCACACATAGGTTAGGATTGAACCTGGGTCTTTAGTGCTGTGAGACAACTCCACTAACTGCCACCGTGGCAAACCCAATGCTTTATCCTTAGATTTAATGTTACCTTGAAGTTCTGTAGTTAGACAATTTTCCTCTCCTGTCGTTAACATTATAGCTTTGATTTGTGTGTAAAGCTTAAATTTGTTGCAAGTCATCTATTTGCTATACCTATCCACTGGTGTACTATCTACCTATCACTTTCCTATCATCTGTCTAATTATCTTAACAACTGCTATCGTTTACCTGGCTGTCTGCGTGCAAAAGTTCGGGCACCCCGGTCAAAATTTCTGTTACTGTGAATAGCTAAGCGAGTAAAAGATGATCTGATTTCCAAAAGGCATAAAGTTAAAGATGACACATTTTTTTAATATTTTAAGCAAGATTACTCTTTTTATTTCCATCTCTTACAGTTTCAAAATAACAAAAAAGGAAAAGGGCCCGAAGCAAAAGTTTGGGCACTCTGTATGGTCAGTACTTAGTAACACCCCCTTTGACAAGTATCACAGCTTGTAAACGCTTTCTATAGCCAGCTAAGAGTCTTTCAATTCTTGTTTGGGGGATTTTTGCCCATTCTTCCTTGCAAAAGGCTTCTAGTTCTGTGAGATTCTTGGGCCATCTTGCATGCACTGCTCTTTTGAGATCTATCCATAGATTTTCGAGGGTGTTTAGGTCAGGGGACTGTGAGGGCCATGGCAAAACCTTCAGCTTGTGCCTCTTGAGGTAGTCCATTGTGGATTTTGAGGTGTGTGTAGGATCATTATCCTGTTGTAGAAGCCATTCTCTTTTCATCTTCAGCTTTTTTACAGACGATGTGATGTTGCTTCCAGAATTTGCTGGTATTTAATTGAATTCATTCTTCCCTCTACCAGTGAAATGTTCCCTGTGCCACTGGCTGCAACTCAAGCCAAAAGCATGATCGATGCACCCCTGTGCTTAACAATTGGAGAGATGTTCTTTTCATGAAATTCTGCACCCTTTTTTCTCCAAACATACCTTTACTCATTGCGGCCAGAAAGTTCTATTTTAACTTCATCAGTCCACAGGACTTGTTTCCAAAATGCATCAGGCTTGTTTAGATGTTCCTTTGCAAAATTCGGATGCTGAATTTTGTGGTGAGGACACAGGAAAGGTTTTCTTCTGATGACTCTTCCCTGAAGGTCATATTTGTGCAGGTGTTGCTGCACAGTAGAACAGTGCACCGCCACTCCAGAGTCTGCTAAATCTTCCTGAAGGTCTTTTGCAGTCAAACGGGGGTTTTGATTTGCCTTTCTAGCAATCCTACAAGCAGTTCTCTCGGAAAGTTGTCTTGGTCTTCCAGACCTCAACTTGATCTCCACCGTTCCTGTTAACTGCCATTTCTTAATTACATTACGAACTGAAGAAACGGCTACCTGAAAACACTTTGCTACCTTCTTATAGCCTTCTGCTTTGTGGGCATCATTCATTTTAATTTTCAGAGTGCTAGGCAGCTGCTTTAGGAGCCCATGGCTACTGATTGTTGGGACAAGGTTTGAGGAGTCAGGGTATCTCTAAAGCTTTGAAATTTGCATCACCTGACCTTTCCTAATGATGACTATGGACAAGCCATAGCCCTAACAAGCTAGCTAAGGTCTGAGACCTTGGTAAAAGTTATTTGAGAGCTCAAATCTCTTGGGGTGCCCAAACTTTTGCATGGTGCTCCTTTCCTTTTTTTCACTCTAAAAATTGTACAAAACAAAAATGATACACTAGTCTTCCTTAAAATGTTGAAAAGAATGTTTCATCTTTAACTTAATGACTTTTGGAGATCCGTTTATCTTTTACTCGCTTAGCTATTCACAGAAACAGAAATTTTGACTAGGGGTGCCCAAACT
Organism: Mobula birostris; assembly: GCF_030028105.1. NCBI lineage: Eukaryota > Metazoa > Chordata > Chondrichthyes > Myliobatiformes > Myliobatidae > Mobula > Mobula birostris. The sequence continues at coordinate 131,206,534 of NC_092372.1, forward strand.
TTTGCATGCCACTGTATATGGATTTATATATTTATAATATAAATTCCTCAACATTGTGATGGCGAAAACATTCTCTACATTCAAAAATTTCAATCTCTACATAGTACTAATTAGATTTGTCCACTCTACATTTTTCTCTTCATTAGGTTAGGCGCAAAGAGACTGGAGTGTATGCAGCTGAACCTTGACCTGTGCTGCATATAATTTTTTAACTATTGATTCAAGTATGCCCAGATTTCCAATGCACATTTTAACATGCAGAATCCAAGAGTGTCTCTTATGTTATATAGTGAAGGATCCACTCTGAACCCTGTCTCATTGAATCCTTAAATCGCAAAGAATACAGTGCTATGTACAAATGGCGGGAGGTGTGATTAAAATGTCGCCACAGATGAAGTGGGCCAAATGGCCTCTTTCTGTGCTGTACAGTTTTGTGATCATTTGTCCGTGGCGATACTAAAGAAGATATGAACTTGATTAATGCAAAGAATTGCTGAATTTGGCGACGACTCCTGAAACCAACCATCAACTAGGATATTGGCTAATTCTTCAGCTGATATCCATGGTTCCTGAATTAAGGGGTTAAATTTAAATCTTGGAAGGGCAGTATGGTTTGTATAACCAGTTCCACATGGGGGCCAGTCACCTGGGTTCAGTCCTGAACTCCGCTGCTGTTTCTGTGGAGCTTGTGCATTATCCCCAAGACCATGTGGTTTCTCCAAAGATGTATCCGTTGATAGGTTAATTAGCAACTTTATAGGCAAGTAATAGAATCTGAGTCAGTTGATGGGGAATTTAGGGAGTAATTAATGGATTAGTATTGAAATAATTAGATTGTTCAATATGTGACAAGAACATGATGGGTCAAAATGGCTTCCATCTTGGAAGGAAATGTCAAACTTCTAGAATTTGAATGTTGCAGTTGAATCCACCATAGCACAGTAACTCAAGCTACAATAAGAATGAGATTTTTGAAGACCCTTTCAAAATACAACATTTTGTCATTTGTCTATCCAGAGCTCATCTTAATTTAGTAATGGGTAGAAATTTTGATTACTTGCTGTGAAGAGTAATGTTTGTATTTTAGTTTACAGAGACAACTAACTGAAGACTGAAACAGGAACTAGGATTTGTAAAGATGCAGCTGCTTATAATGTTACATTTTAATTTTCTTAGTGAAACATGTATAAAAGCATACTTTAATTTTTAGCTTCAAAATTGATGCTTGGAAACACTTGGTTATTGAAGCTAAATAAGGTCTGGATGTTGAGTTTGTGTTTTTTGAAATATATAGTTTAGCAATTGAAAAGTTTTGTTTAAACCATTAAGTTTTTTGGTGTTAATTGTAATGTTATTATCCAGGTTGCAAAAAAATATTTTATGCTGTTCAGTGGTAACATCTTGTTTACAGTGACCACATTAACACTAAATGAGGGTTAAATACAATGTCCTCTTGTGCATAATCTGATAATGTTGATGCACATGTCTGATACATTCTTTACACATCGTAAGGATTGATAATTAAAACTGGAAATGTTAAAGCTATTAATGCTATGAGTCTGATAACCCACAAACATTAAAGCATTAGATTTTTGATTTGACTGTTAATCTGAGTGCAGTTTTTTTTGTCTGCAAGTTTGCATTTCTGGCCTAAACAGAATGTTGTAAAAATGTGTTCAATCATTAAAACAAACTATAAAATAAAAATGAATGTGTTTACCTTAAAATCAATTCATTAGACTTGCAGTCACCTGGATACATTTCTGTCAGTTGCATTTACTTACATTACAAAGTCATCTTTATATTTGTAATGTATGTTGGATGTATTGCTGGCAAATTGTAATATTAATGAACACAGCTTATTTATAAATTGCAAGCTACACACACAGAATTCTGGAGAAACTCAGCAGGCCAGGCAGCATCTATGAAAAAGAGTACAGTTGACATTTTGGGCTGAGACCTTTATCAGGACTGGAGAAAAAAAGATGAGGAAATGAGTTAGGTGGGGGAGGAAGAAACACAACATGATAATGAAATTGGGAGGAAGGGGTGAAGTAAGAGCTGGGAAGTTGATTGGTGAAAGAGATGCAGGGCTAGAGAAGGGGGAATAACTGGAATTAAAATGGGTGGCCATTGGGGCAGATATAACATAGAATAGTACAGCACATAACAGGCCCTTCGGCCCACAATGTTGTGCCGACCCTCAAACCCTACCTCCCACCTTAAATTCCTCCATATACCTGTCTAGTAGTCTCTTAAACTTCACTAGTGTATCTGCCTCCACCACTGACTCAGGCAGTGCGTTCCACGCACCAACCACTCTCTGAGTAAAAAACCTTCCTCTAATATCCCCCTTGAACTTCCCACCCCTTAAAGCCATGTCCTCTTGTATTGAGCAGTGCCCCGGGGAAGAGGCGCTAGCTATCCACTCTATCTATTCCTCTTAATATCTTGTACACCTCTATCATGTCTCCTCTCATCCTCCTTCTCTTCAAAGAGTAAAGCCCTAGCTCCCTTAATCTCTGATCATAATGCATACTTTCTAAACCAGGCAGCACCCTGGTAAATCTCCTCTGTACCCTTTCCATTCCTTCCTATAGTGAGGCGACCAGAACTGGACACACTACTCCAAGTGTAACCTAACCAGAGTTTTATAGAGCTGCATCATTACATAGTGACTCTTAAACTCTATCACTCGACTTATGAAAGCTAACACCCTATAAGCTTTCTTAACTACCCTACGTACCTGTGAGGCAACTTTCAGGGATCTGTGGACATGTACCCCCAGATCCCTCTGCTCCTCCACACTTCCAAGTATCCTGCCATTTACTCTACCTTGGAGTTTGTCCTTCTGAAGTGTACCACCTCACACTTCTCTGGGTTGAACTCCATCTGCCACTTCTCAGCCCACTTCTGCATCCTATCAATGTCTCTCTGCAATCTTTGACAATCCTCTAGACTATCTACAACACCACCAACCTTTCTGTCATCTGCAAACTTGCCAACCCACCCTTCTACCCCCACATCCAGGTCGTTAATAAAAATCACGAAAAGTAGAGGTCCCAAAACATCCTTGTGGGACACCACTAGTCACAATCCTCCAATCTGAATGTACTCCCTCCACCACAACCCTCTGCCTTCTGACTTTCTGAATAAGCCTACCGTGTGGAACCTTGTCAAATGCCTTACTAAAATCCATATAGATCACATCCACTGCACTACCCTCATCTATATGCCTGGTCCCCTCCTCAAAGAACTCTATCAGGCTTGTTAAGACACTATCTACCCTGCACAAAGCCATGCTGACTGTCCCTGATCAGATCATGATTCTCTAAATGCCCATAGAGAATCTGAGAATCTTTTCCAACAGCTTTCCCACCACAGATGTAAGGCTCACTGGTCTATAATTACCCGGACTATTCCTACTACCTTTTTTGAACAAGGGGATAACATTCACCTCCCTCCAATCCTCCGGTACCATTCCCGTGGACAACGAGGACATAAAGATCCTAGCAAGAGGCTCAGCAATCTCTTCCCTCGCCTCATGGAGCAGCCTGGGGAATTTTCTGTCCTAATGTATTTTAACAACTCCAACACCTCCTCTCCCTTAATATCAACATACTCCAGAACATCAACCTCACTCGTATTGTCCTCACCGTCATCAAGTTCTCTCTGGTGAATACCGAAGAGAAGTATTCATTGAGGACCTCGCTCACTTCCACAGCCTCCAGGCACATCTTCCCACCTTTATCTCTAATCGGTCCTACCTTCACTCCGGTCATCCTTTTGTTCTTCACATAATTGAAGAATGCCTTGGGATTTTCCTTTATCCTACTCACCAAGGCCTTCTCATGCCCCCTTCTTGCTCTTCTCAGCCCCTTCTTAAGCTCCTTTCTTGCTTCCCTATATTCCTCAATAGACCCATCTGATCCTTGCTTCCTAAACCTCATGTATGCTCCTTCTTCCACCTGACTAGATTTTCGATCTCACTAGTCACCCATGGTTCCTTCACCCTACCATTCTTTATCTTCCTCACCGGGACAAATTTATCCCTAACATCCTGCAAGAGATCTGTAAACATCGACCACATATCCATAGTACATTTCCCTGCAAAAACATCATCCCAATTCACACCTGCAAGTTCTAGCCTTATAGCCTCATAATTTGCCCTTCCCCAATTAAAAATGTTCCTGTCCTCTCTAATTCTACCCTTTTCCATGATAATGCTAAAGGCCAGGGAACGGTGGTCACTGTCCCCTTGTTTGGGAAAATGCCCGCTTTCTGCAATTCTGTCCATGAACATATTGAACAATATTTAATTCTTGGGTTAAAAGGTAATATTTAGTTTAATCTTTACTACTTGACAATGTATCTTTAAACTGATAGAAGCAAGGCTACTCCAGAAATAATCTTTCTGGCAGGCTTTTCTTTGGCCTTTAAATTGAATGTCCAGAGGTAAGTCCTCTGATTTTGGTTTTGTAAACAGGACATGGGTAAACAATCTATTCTTCCCTACCTGCTGGAGTAGCCCATTGAGGGTATCAGTTCTTGAAGTACTTCCACTAGTCAGTGCAAATCTGTGTTGTCACATACGCATTTAGGTAAAAATTCGATGTATTGGTCTCACTAATTTATTTTGAGAGATATTTATCAAGGGTAGATGGGGAGTAAATGCCTTCAACTTCAGAATTTCATGGAGCTGAAAAAAATTGCCTCTAATAACTGAACAGACTAATAAAGATCAGTTTATATCCTTTAGTTTTACTCATCAGTAAGGGAATTGAGGATTATGGTGAAAGGTCAGAAAAGTAAACTTTAAGGAATGTTGGTGAGTGGGGGAAAAGTTTAAAGAAAGTTGTGAGGCATGGTTTCACCTCTTCTCTCATAAGAGTAAAATATTAACTGGCTCAACCTATCCTTGTATGACATGCTTTCTAATCCAGGCAACGTCCTAGCGTATATCCTCCCTAAAGTTTTCATTGCCTTCCTATAACGTGACCACAACTGAACACAATAGTCCAATGGTCTAGAGTTTAATAGAGCTGTGACATTACCTCACAGCTCTTGAACCCAGTCTCCCGAGCAATAAAGGGAATACACTGTACTCCACCTTAAGGCTGCAACTTAGAGTGATCAGAAGTATAACCAATCCGCATATTCAGATTAGATTATGAGGACACGTAGTCCTCTTTTATTATCATTTAGTAATGCATGCATTGAGAAATGATACAATATTCCTCCGGTGTGATATCACAAAACACAGGACAGACCAAGACTGAAAAACTAACAAAACATACATAATTATAACATATAGTTACAACAGTGCAAAAATACCATAACTTGATGAAGACCAGGCCATGGGCACAGTAAAAAAATTCCAAGGTCTCTCAAAAGTCCCACATATCACGCAGACGGGGGAAGGAAGAAAACTCTCCCTGCCATGCCTGACCACGGTCCGACTCTGAGTCATCCAAAAACTTCGAGCCTCGGACACCGAGTACTGAGCACTATCTCTATCTGAATGCTTTGACCCCAGCCTCGGTCAGCAGCAGCAGGCAAAGCTGGGGATTTTGGGGCCTTCCCTCCAGAGATTCTTGATCGCACAGTAGCAGCGGCAGCAAACCGGGCATTTCAGAAGTTTCTCCAGATGCTCCTCTGTGCTTCTCACTTCTGTCTCCATCAAATCAGATTTGTGCATGGCATCCTACTTACAAGTACAATATCATTTCACCGGAGAGCTGTGCGCACTGCATTGCGCTGCCATCTTCTCCTGCATATAGGAGAGAGACAGAAAATCTGGTTCATTGGTGCCACAGCAACCTCCGAACGTCAGCAAAACCAAACAGCCAGTTAGTTATTGATTATATGAGGAGGAAACCGGAGGTTCATGAGGCAGTCCTCATTGGAAGCAGAGGTAGAGAGAGACAGCAACTTTAAATAGCTCTGCGCTATCTCAGAGGATCTGTCCTGGGTCCACTGCAGCTGCCATTAGAAGTCACAAAGGGACCTCTACTTCCTTTAGAGGTCTGTGCAGAATCAAATGTCATTTAAAACTTTTTGACAAACTTGTACAGATGTGTAATGGAGAGTATATTGACTGGTTGCGTCAAGGCTGGTATGGGAATGGGAATGTCAATGCTCTTGAACAGAAAATAACTGCAAAAAGTAGTGGATACAGCTCAGTCCATCACAGGTAAAGCCCTCCCCACCGTTGAGCACCTCTTCAAGGAGCTCTGTTCCAGGAAAGCCGCATCCATCATCAAGGACACCCACCATCATCATCTCTTGTCTCACTGCTGCCATCAGGAAGGAGATACGGGAACAGTTATTACCCCTCAATCTTCAGGCTCTTGAACCAGATGGGATAGCTTCACTCACGCCAACACTGAACTGAGTCCACAATCTATGGATTCACCTAAGGACTCTGGAACTTGTGCTCTCCATACTTCTTGCTGATAATCTTTTTCTTTCATTTTGTATTTTCACAGTTAGTTGTCTTTTGTGCATTGGTTGTCAATCTGTTGTGTGCAGTTTTTCATTGATTATATTGTTTCTTTCTATTTGCTATGACCATCTGAAAGAAAATGAATCTCGGTAGTATATGGTGACATATATGGTCATTCTGACACAACCTCTCCCTCGGTGTCACAGAAACAAAGGAGCTGGTTGTGGACTACAGGAGGAATGGAGACATGCTCACTCCTATTGACATCAATGGATCTGGGATTGAGAGGGTGAACAGCTTTAAGTTCCTCGGCATAAATGTCACTGAGGATCTCACGTGATCTGTACATACCCGCCGTGTAGTGAAAAAGGCACAACAGCACCTCTTTCACCCAGACAGTTGTGGGGCCCCCAAATCCTAAGAACTTTCTATAGGGGCACAATTGACAGCATCCTGACTGGCTGTATCACTGCCTGGTATGGGAACTGCACTTCCCTCTACAGGACCACTGCAGAGAGTGGTGCAGACAGCCCAGTGCATCTGTAGACGTGAACTTCCTATTATTCAGGACGTTTACAGACATAGGTGTGTAAAAAGTGCCCGAAGGATCATTGGGGACCTGAGTAACCCCAACCACAGACTGTTCCAGCTGCTACCACAGCATAAAAGCCAGGACCAACAGTCTCCGGGACAGCTTTTTCCACCAGGCCATCAGACTGATTAACTCATGCTGACACAACTGTATTTCTGGGTTGACTATCCTGTTGTACATACTATTTATTATAAATTGCACATTTAGACAGAGACGTAGCGTAAAGATTTTTATTCGTATATGAAGGATGTAAGTAATAAAGTCAATTCAATATGTACTTCGAAGCTTTGGTCTATGGATGTGAACCCCAAGATCTCCCGTTCCTCCACACAGTTAAAAATCCTGCCGTTAACCCTGTATCTGCCTTCAAGTCAGTCCTTCCAAAGTGAATCACTTCACACTTTTTCTGAATACCTGCATCCTATTAATATCCCGTTGTAACCTAGGACAATTTTCTATGCTATCTACCAAACTTACAATCAGTGTTGCTTAATTAGGAACCACAGATGTAACAGGCAAAGTGTACAGTTAAACTGCAGAATTATATGGAGAGTAAAGTAGGCCAGTAAGAACTATTTTAGAGCAGAGGAGGCATGGATACGGGTTTCAGTAATAGATCAAATGAAGCAAGTTCAGTGATGCATGTATAAGGGAAATGAAATTTATCATTGATCAAAGCAACTGCCCTGTCATTCAATTGGATTGCAATCGAGTAGTCTTGGAAAATAGCATAGTGAACTGTGTGGATAAAGGCTTTCAGACTGGTCATTAGGGAATAATGAAGGATTTTACATCACATGCTATGTCATAAGTGTCCATTAATGGCAGGATTCTTGACTGTATCCATGATCCACGTTAACACTTGAAATATCTGTAAGCATTGCAAAGATTTTAAAAAATCATGCAAAAATCTATGGTCCAAATTAGAATTTAATAATCAGTGGAATAACATCTCACAAAATGAAGTCTTTGTATTAAAATTCTTAATGCTTCAGCATCATCTAAACAGCAACAACATAAGATGTGCAAGTGGCTTTAAATGCTCCAAAGTGTTCCACTGGAGAATTGCAGAATTTTGTTAACAAATTCATGTGGTGTCTTATTTATACATGTAATTCAAAGCACTGATCTTTTAACACTGAGAATTGAAAAAAACAAAGCCACACAACTACGGGAAGAACGAGATCTTGAGTTCAAGTACCAAGTTTATAGCAATGCAAAAGAACATAATTGAACCCTAAATAGAAAGGGATTGTGGTTGTAACTAATCTGTATACCTGAATTCTTACAATCCAGTCAGCATATTTCTACATCTTTATATAAACTGATTGGAAGAAATATTCTTAATTTCAGTAAGGAAAACATTGTAAGTAACCTCCAGTTATACCCAAGCCCTGACTGCAAAACCATCTTTAGGGAGGGTGGTGACCCATGATGTGTTTGAAAGAGGTATCTATAAATTTCCCATTGATTGTCATATTGGCACCTCAAAAATCACTTAACAACTTAAGAATGAATGATGTGACTTTGCCCTAAACGGATGAAGCATAAAAACACAGGTCATCTCTTGGATTTCATGAAGGTGCCTTCGGTTGAGGTAGTTTTGACAGAAATGTTACTAGTTAGCTATCTGATTTCTTGTTCCCAGTGGTAAATGCATACCTTTTGCAAAGCAATATCAGAAATCTGAGTGTGCACTGGATTTGATATCCCCTTTATTTTCCAAACCATCTCCCTTTATATCTTGAATGGTACACAATTTGTATCATGAGTTGATGCTCTCAAGATCAAACTAATCCTTGTCAAGTTCTTCCTGGATAATAATTAGTTCATCAAGACAAAATCTCTTACCACTGCGCCAGTCCATATGCTGGAATGTTCCAACCACACCCATTTGACCAATTAACCTACTCAGCCATATGTCCATTTGGAATGTGGGAGGAAACCAGGGCACGCGGATGAAACATACAAACTCCTTCCAGACAGTGGTGGAATTGAAGCTGTGTCACTTGTGCTGTGGTAGCATTATACTAACTACTATTCTACCATGGCTGCCCCAAAAGGCATGTGGACAGGTTCCTGGATTGGAAAAGTTTGGAGGCTAAATGCAAGCATATGAGATGAACTCAGGAAGGTATACGTATATACATGTATTCCCCCAACCAAATTAGAAGGTAAACTAATTTGACACGGGGATGAAAACTGGAGTGATAGGGCTGAAGATGGGGCAGTTGTTATACAAGTAGATGCAGTACATAGTGTAGACTGTGAGGAAGGTCTGGCAGCTGATAAAAAAAATGCAATCAGAGGTTGACTTGGAAGTGTAATATGGCAAAATCAAAAAGGGTGATGAATACAGGACTGAAGGTATTATATTAGAATGCACGCAGAATACAGAATAAGGTAGATGACCTTGTAGTGCATTTAGAGATTGGCATTGTGGGCATCATTGAATCATGACTGAAAGAAGATCATAGTTAGGAGTCTGCAGAGGAGGTGAGGTGCCTCTGTTAGTTAAAAACAAATGAAATCAAGTTTTTAAAAAGTGGTGACATAGGACTGGAAAATGTAGAATCATTGTGGGTAGAGTTAAGGAACTGCAGCGTAAATAGAACCCGACGGGATTTATATACAGGCCTCCAAACAGTAGCCAGAATGTGGGATATAAATTACAACGGGAGATTGAAAAGGCATGTAGAAAGGGAAATGTTACAATAGTTACGATTTCAATATTTGGGTAAATTGGAAAAATCAGCTTGGTGCTGATTTTGGGTTCCTAGAATTGGCAGAATGTTTATGGGGTGGCTTTTTAGAGCAGATTGTTGTTGAACCCAGTAGGGGATCAACTATTCTGGATTGTGTAATGAACAGAGTTTGATTAGGGAGCTTAAGATAAAGGAACCCTTAGGAGATTGATCATAATATAATTGTATTAAACCTGTAGTTTGAGAAGGAGAAGCTAAAGCCAGATGTGTCAGTATCACAGTGGAGTAAAGGGAATTACAGAGGCATGAGAGAGGAGCTGGTGAAAGTTGATTGGAACACTAGCAGGTGTGATGGCAGAACAGCAATGAGTGGAATTTCCGGGGCAATTGGGAAATCACACGACAGATACATCCCAAAGATGAAGAAATATTCTAAAGGGAGGATGAGGCAACCCTGGCTGACAAGGGAAGTCAAAGGTAGCATTAAAGGAAAAGAGTGTATATAATACAACAAAAATTAGTGGGAAGTTAGAGGATTGGGAAGCTTTTAAAAACCAACAGAAGACAACTAAAAAACCATAAGGAGATAAAAGATGAAATATGAAAGTAATCTAGCTAATATTATAAAAGATAAAGCCAGAAGTTTTTTTCAGATATATAAAGAGTAAAAGGAGAGAATAGATATTGGACTGCTGGCTGACAAAGTTGATGACCATTTTGAGTCAGTCTTCACTTTGGAAGGCACCAGCAGAATGGCAGAAATTCAAGAGTGTCAGGACAGAAGTGAGTGTTGATGCTATTACTGAGGAGAAGTTGCGTGGGAAGCTGAAAGCTAGAAAGGTATCCTGGACCAGATGTTGTACAGCCCAGGGCTCTGAAAGAGGTCGCCGAAAAGATTGTAGAGGCACTATTATTGATCTTTCAAGAATCTCTAGGTTCTGGAATGGTTCCAAAGCACTGAGTTATTGCAAATGTCACTCAGCTCTTTCAGAAGGGAGGGAGGCAGAAGAAAGGAAATTATAGGCCAGTTATCCTGATTTCAGTGGTAGGGAAGATGTTGGAGTCAAGTGTTAATGATGACGTTTCAAGGTATTAGGGGGCAAATGATGAAATAGGCCAAAAATCAACATGGCTTCCTTAGGGGAAATCTTGCTTAACAATTCTGTTCAAATTCTTGGTGGAAATAACAGGCAGGATAAACAAAGGGAAATCAGTGGATGTTGTGTACTTGGATTTTCAGAAGGCCTTTGACAAGGTGCTGCACGTGAGGCTGCTAAACAAGATAAGAGCCCATGGTATTAAAGGAAGGACACCAGCAGGGATAGAAAATTGGCTGACTGGCGGGAGGCTAAGAGTGGGAATAAAGAAGGCTTATTCTGCTTAGCTGCTGGTGACTTGTGGTATTTGGTATTGGGATTGCTTCTTTTCACATCATATGTCAATTATTTTGAAAGCGGCTTTGTGGCCAAGTTTGCAGATGATATGAAGATAGGTGTTAGGGCAGCTAGTGTTGAGGAAGCAAGAAGTCTGCAGAAGGAGTCAGACTGATTAGGAGAATGGGCAAAGAAGTGGCAGAGAGAATATAATTCAGGGAAGTGTATGATCACGCACTTTGGTCGAAGGAATAAAGGCATTGACTATTTTCAAAGTGGAGAGAAAATTCAAAAATCAGAGGTGCAAAGGAACTTGGGAGTCCTTGTGCAGGATTCCCCAAAGGTTAACTTGCAGGTTTAGTCAGTGGTAAGGAAGTAAATGCAATGTTAGCATTTGTTTCAAGAAGACTGGAATACAAGAGCAAAGATGTCATGCTGAGGCTTTATAAGGTATTGGTCAGACTGTACTTGGAGTATTGTCAGCAGTTTGGGGACCTTAGCAGTTTTCTTAGAGAAGAAAAGATATGCTGGCATTGGATAAGATTCTGAGGAGGTTCATCAGAATGATTCCGGGAATGAAAGGGATAATGCATGAGGAGCATTTGATGCCTCTGGGCCTGTATTCAATGGAGTTTAGAAGAATGTGGCAGGTGGGAGTGGAATCTCATTGAAACCAATCAAATACTGAAAGACCTAGATAGAATGGATGTGGAAATGATGTCTCCTACAGCAGGTCAGCCTAGGATCAGAGAGCACAGCCTCAGTATAGAGGGATATGCATTTAGAAAGGAGGGGAGGAGGAATTTCTTTAGCCAGCAGGTGGTGAATCTGTGGAATTCATTGCCTTGATTGGTTATGGAGGCCAAATCATTGATTATATTTAAAGTGGCGGTTGATAGTTTCGCAATCAGTCAGGGCACCAAAGGTACAGGGAGAAGCCAGGAGAATGGGTTGAGAGGGATAATACATCAGCAACAAAGGAATCAGACAGCAGACTTAATGGGCCAAACAGTACAATTCTGGTCCTATGCTCTATGGTACTGTATCTTGATCTACGTGGATGAGTTGGATCAAAAGGCATGTTTCTGTACAGTGTAGCTCTATGACTCTACCAGCAAACCTGCCAGACTCCAGTGCTATCTGCAATCATTGGCAGAGTCACTGGTAAAGTTGACTGCTGTTCGTGAAGTATTGGTTAAAAACTATGTGTGTCCAGCGCTACTAATCATTAAGATAACACAGCCTTACCTCTGTTCAGAAATTTAATGCTTTTACAGAGGAAGAGCTCTCCTTAAAATTTATAACAAATATGTTTGAATTGTACAAAAATCAGAGTAACACATATCCCTGAGGCTTTGAGTCCTACAGGTCATTATAGACATGACCTTGCCATCTAAAAATAAGAATGTTTATTTACTTACCCATTATTGTAATGGATTCACAGGTCAAGTTAAGACTGGAGATAACAATAGCACAGGAAAATTTAATGCAACTTGAGTTGAAGCAAAAGGGAAAAAAATATCTGATTTCTAAAATCTGTTAAACTAAGCCATTTTGGTTGAAAATTGACTCTTATTCTACCCTTTGTCTAAAGCAACTCTGCACTGCGAAGCACTTTAACCTCAGTCCAAGGTCCAGTTCTTTAAATGATTTCCTGTTCTCAAATGTAAGTATGTTCATACACTGGCATTTTTGGAGATAAACAAGAATACAAGAATTGTGCTTCGCTGTCTTAGCCATAATTTCTGGCAAGTTGAATTCTTCAGGAAGCTTCTTTAAAAAAGGCATCTAGAATACTCTTCATGTGAAATAAATTATGATGTGGGTGAAATAGGAGGTCAAATTAGCATATGAATAGATTTTTAATTGCCTCTCTTTTCAGACTTAATTGCCATTTCTTTGTCCTTGGTGTGAATCATTGCAGTACTTGATGAGTAACAAACACATTATGAATTTATCAGATCCAATGAATATTTTCTGTTTAATGTATAAATGCAAAACATATCCTGCAGGACTAACCTTTTAACAAATTGTAAAAAAAAAGAAATTATACAACATTTAATTGTTACTTGCACTGCTGAAATTATTAAAGAATAAAACAATTTATGGGCAAATTGGTCACTATGGGTGGTGAGATTGCAAGTAGATTTGTGAATATCCTGGGCTTGATTGTTTAAAACTAATCACTGTGCTGCTGTAGCAACACACATAGAATGCTGCACATTCCTGCACATTCTGGAGAAACTCAGCAGGCCAGGCAGCATCTAGGGAAAAAAAAGTACAGTTGACGTTTTGGGCTGAGACCCTTTGGACTCTTCAGGTTTCCCATCTGTAGCTGTAGCAAGAGATCCAGAGATTGATTAAAAACATGTTTTTAGACTTTATCTAAATATCAGGAGTCAGCTTCAGCTTCCCTTACAGCTCTTTAGCCAAATGTGTTAATGTATGAATCTAATTTAGGATCCCAGCTAACCAGCAGCATCCTGTTCTAAGTTCGGGGTACAGGAGTGGAGGAGTGTGTTATAAAGTCCTCTGATACAGGTATACCAGTTTGGAGCAAGAGTAGGACATTCATTCATTTGAACCTGTTCCTCCATTGAATACATCATGGATGATCTGATTGTGATCCTAACTCAGCATCCATGTCTACTTTTCATCCACTTTTTTGTTAATCAATAATATTAATACCAACTTAAAGATATTCAGCAACTCTGCTTCCCCTACCCTTTGATGGCAATAGTTCCAAAAGACTTAGAACCCTCTAATAGAATTTCTTCTTTGCCTTAAGTGGGTGGCTGTTTACATCCATCTTGTCAAGATCCCTTAGACTCGAGTCTCATCCGTTGGTCAAAGTCTCTTTCACTCTACCTATCTCCAGCAGATAGAAGTACAGTAAAACTCTGATCATTTGCTTTGGCAGCTGGCACAACAGGTTCATCTGCCATGCTCCCAGTTCCTTGCTCTTTTCCTGCTCAGTAGTCCCTAGTTCCTGCACATTCTGGCTTTCTCTTTCCCATGCTTCATTCCTGCTACCTGGTCCCCAGTTCCCACATTGCCCTCCACTCACTGCGACACCGCTTGCAGGACGCTGTTCCCCTTCACTAATCAGTGTCCCAGTTCCTACACTCTGTTTACTTTTGCCTGGCTCTGGAACATGATTCTGGGGAAATGAGAGGCGGCCATATTGAAATGTTTCAAGTTATGAGAGGCATGGATAAGGAGATAGTCACAGTCTTTTTCCCCAGAGTAGGTAAGTCCTAAACTGGGGCATAGATTTAGGGTGAGGGGAAAACGATTTAAAATCGACCTGGGGGCAAGCTTTTCACCCACAGGGTGGTGAGTTATAGAATGAGTTGCCAGAGGAAGTGGTTGTGGCAAATACAACAGTATCATTCGAAAAAACACTTTGATAGGTACCTGGAGGTGGCAGGACATAGAGGGATATGGATCAAACACAGGAAATTGGGACTAGTTTCTAGGCACTGTGGTCAGCATGGACTCATTGTGCCAAAGAGCCTGCATTTATACTGTTCTGCGCTATGACGGGTTCTCTAGGCTGCACTCCCTTGAAAATTACCTGGCTCTGTTTTGGATGCTCCTTGTAAACTTGTACTAAAATATTACTGATAACATCTTTTGAAAAAGTGTATCAACAGTGTTTCGGAGCTTTCGATAGTCTGACAATTCCTAGTGTAAGTTTAGTAAATCTTTTCCCAATTAGCTTCCAATATATCAACATCTTTCCTTAAATAACTAAACTAATACTCCAAATAAGTATTCTATATGGGTTACGAACGTCTGATTTATGAACACCCCCTACATATGAGTGAGGTCCCTTAACGTTATTAAATTCAAAAACTCAACATAGATTTTTATGTTCAGTCCTATGAATGGCTGAACTAGTTTCCCTTCTCCACTTTACTGTTCTTATCAGTCTATCATGTTTTCAAGCAACACACATAAAAGTTGCTGGTGAACGCAGCAGGCCAGGCAGCATCTCTAGGAAGAGCTACAGTCAACGTTTCGGACCGAGACCCTCCTTTCAGTCAGTCCTGACAAAGAGTCTCGGCTCGAAACGTCGACTGTACCTCTTCCAAGAGATGCTGCCTGGCCTGCTGCGTTCACCAGCAACTTTTATGTGTTTTGCTTGAAATTCCAGCATCTGCAGATTTCCTCGTGCTTCCATGTTTTTGCTAGCATTCCTTACCAGGCTATGGAGGAATGGTTTCCATATCAAGTGATCTTGTGTATTTCTGACTTCCTGATATCAGTAAAAACAGAGTTCATTCATTATCTGTGCATACTTGTATAAAGGAAGCATAACTACCCTTTTTTTGTAACTAATTCCTCTAGCATTAAATGATACATTCTGTTGTTTTTCTGAATTATTTGCTACCTCCACTCTAGCAGTTTTGAATCAAGCACCTCTAGATTCCTCTGGATCTTGAAGCCCTGCCATCTCCCACTGTTTTGAAACAGAAGTATCTACTTTAAATACAGTATACAAACGACATATACACATTTACGCATCTCTGTTACTAAAGAATTCCACCATGTATGCCAGGAAGGGCACCATAAAGCCAAACCCTTCAGAAACAGTTATTAGGACATAGCGAGGGGAAGACATTGAAGCGCACTCACTCAGCACAGTGACCGCAGAGTGACAAGGCACTTTTTGTGTGTGTGTGTGTGTGTGTGTGTGTGTAAATGCACGTGTGTATCTGCACTCAAAATGGAGGAGCATCAGGGATGGTATTTCAGTCCCTTCATTCAGCACGTAGTTGTGTAGCCTCGACTGTGGAAAGAGCTATCATCTTCCATACTCTCCATCCACCTCTTCAAGCACTTGTCATTGGATGTTTCAACCATCTGATAATTGAAATGGAAACAAACCAGCATGGGCCTGAGATGATGATAATGAGAAGTCAGTTATGGCGTGAATCAGTTCCTGTCTTGGAGGTGACCTGGCTCCATTCTGATTTAACGACCACCATGACTGGTGAACAGAAGATGCCATTTCCCTGGTACTGTTCTGCTCTGGACCGTCTGCACACAGACACTCATATGTCAGATGCTGTTCATCAACGAGAGCTCATTGTTCATCACAACTATGCCAGCCCACTCACCTTCAAGCTTCAATATCTGGTTGTCTGTATGTCCTTCTGCAACTGGAAGCTCAACTCCCTCATCAGTACAACTCAATCAGTAAGGATTTGTAACAACATCTCACTGATTATGAACATAGTCGGAGCACAAGGCTACGTGTTTGACCCCCTGCTCTGTGACAATGCCAACAACCCCATTGTCACTGGATGAATATGACGTGGAGATGAGTTGGCTTACTGGAGCGAAACAGGATGCCAGGTTAAGTAGTGCTACAGAAACAACCTTGTGCTTATCGACATCAAAACTAAAGAGCCGATTATTGTCTAAGGAAGGGAGAAAAGGGTGGACATGTACCAATCTATATGGGGGGATTGACGGTGGAGGGAGTCAGCAACTTTAAATTCCTGGGCATTAAGACATGGGATGACTTGCCATGGACTCAGCACATAGATACAATCACAAGGAAAGTAAAGCAGTGTCTTTTTTTCCCTTAGGAGGTTAAGGAGTTTTGGCTTGTCATCAAATGCTCTAACAATCTTCCACAGCTGGGCTGCTGAAAGTTGCTTGAGTGATCACATCATGGCCTGCTACTGCATTTCAAATGCACAGGAACATACGAAGCTGCAGAGCATTGTAGGCTCTGCCCAATGCATCATGGGTACATCCTTCCCCACCATTCATTGTAACTACAATAGGCACTGCCTCAAGAAAGCAATATCTAGCATCAAATATCACCACCTTCCAGACCATTCCATCTTTTCAAAACTACCATTGGGTAGGAGGTACAGAAGTTTGAAAACCCACATGACTCAAGAACAGCTCCTTTCCTTCAACCATTTGGCTCTTGAACCAACCGTGAAAACTCTAATCACTACAGTTTAGCAACTCTACGAACATTTTGATCGCTTTGCAATAAAGTGGACTTTGATTTTTTTGTTCCAATTGTGTTCTTTCGTGTAACAATTGTGAAGAATTTATATTTAATTTATGCTTTTCTTGTGAATACTGTTTCTCTGATGCTATATGGTAAATCAGGGTGGATAAAGCCCCAGGGCCTGAAAAGGTGTTCCTTCGGACCTTGTTGGAGCCTAGTGCAGAAATTGCAGGGGCCCAGGCAGAGTTATTTAAGATGTCCTTAGCCACGGGTGAGGTGCTGGAGGATTGGAGGATGGCTAATGTTGTTAAGTATTTTAAGAAAGGCTCTAAGAATAAGTTGAAAAACTATAGGATAGTGTGCCTGACATCCATAGTGGGTAAGTTATTAGAAGGTATTCTAAGGGAAAGAATGTACAAATTAAGTATTTGGATAGATATAGGCTGATTAGGGACAGTCAACATGGCTTTGTGCTTGGTAGGTCATGTTCAACGAATCATATAGTTTTTTGAGGAAGTTAGCAGGAAAGGTGTTGAAAGAAAGACAGTGGATATTGTCTACATGGACTTTAGCAAGGCCTTTGACAACGTTTCCTCATTTCAAGTTCCTGTGTGTCAATATCTCTGACGATTTAACTTGGTCCCAACATATCAATGCAGCTAAAAAAAAAAGCAACATTTCATTAGGAGTTTGAGGAGATTTGGTTTGTCACCTAAAACACTTGAAAATTTCTACAGATGTACCGTGGAGAGCATTCTGACTGGCTGCAACACTGTCTGATATAGGGAGGGGGTGCTACTGCACAGGACCGCAGTTAGCTGCAGAGAGTTGTAAAGTTAGTCAGCTCCATCATGGGCACTAGCCTCCATTGTATCCAAGACATCTTCAAGGAGCGGTGTCTCAGAAAGGTGGCGTTTATCATTAAGGACCCCAATCATTCAGGACATACCCTCTTCTCATTGTTACCATCATGACAGAGGTACGGAAGCCTGAAGGCACACACTCATCAATTCAGGAACAGCTTTTTCCCCTCTGCCATCTGATTTCTGAATGGACATTGAACCCATGAACACAACCTCACTATTTATTTTTATTTCTGTTTTAATTTACAGTCCAGGATATCCTGAAGTGGTAAGGTGAACAGCCAGAGGTCGTGGTACATATTGGTAAAAACAACATAGGTAGGAAGAGGGAGGAATTGTGGAAAACAGACTGTAGGCAGTTAGGAAAGAAGCTGAGAAGCAGGACCACAAGGTAGTAATCTTGGGATTACTGTCTGTGCCACGTGACAGTGAGCATAGGAATAGAGTGAGGTGGAGGATAAATGCGTAGCTGAGCGATTGGAGCAGGGGGCAGGGATTCAGATTTCTGAATAATTCGGACCTCTTTTGAGGCAGGCATGACCTGTACAATAAGGATGGGTTGCACTTGAATCCGGTTGCTAAGGCTATTGGGGAAAGTTGGAACTAGAATTGCTGTGGGGTGGGAACCAAACTGAAGAGATGGAGGAAGGGGCAGTTGGCTCACAAATAGAGAAAGCTTGTAGACAGTGCGAGAAGGAGGATAGACAGGTGATAGAGATGAGATGCACTCAGACCAATGGTTTGAGATGTGTCTATTTTAATACAAGGAGTATCATGAACAAAGCGGATGAGCTTAGAGAGTGGATCAGTACTTGGAGCTATGATGTTGTGGCCATTACAGAGACTTGGATGGTTCAGGGGCAGGAATGGCTACTTAGAGTGCCAGGATTTAGATGTTTCAGAAAGGACAGGAAGGGAGACAAAAGAGGTGGGGCGTGGCACTGCTGATCAGGGATAGTGTCACAGCTGCAGAAAAGGAGTAAGTCAGGGAGGGGTTGTCTACTGAGTCACTGTGGGTGGAATTTAGAAACCGGAAGGGGTCAATAACTCTACTGGGTGCTTTTTATAGACCACTGAATAGTAACAGGGACATCGAGGAGCAAATAGGGAGACAGATTCTGAAATGGTGCAATAATAACAGAGTTGTCGTGATGGGAGATTTTAATTTCCCCAATATTGATTGGCATCTCCCTAGAGCAAGGAGTTTAGATGGGGTAGAGTTTGTTAAGTGTGTTCAGGAAGATTCCTTGACACAATATGTAGATAAGCCTACAAGAGAGAGGCTGTGTTTGATCTGGTATTGGGAAATGAACCTGGTCAGGTGTCAAGTCTCTCAGTGAGAGAGCATTTTGGAGAAAGCGATCACAATTCTATCTCCTTTACCATAGAGTTCAAGACGAACAGGAGGAGACAAGTTAGGAAAATGTTTAATTGGAGTAAGGGGAGATATGAAGCTATCAGGCCGGAACTTGGAAGCATAAAATGGGAGCAGATGTTCTCAGGGAAATGTACAGCAGAAATGAGGCAAATGTTCAGGGGATATTTACATGGCATTCTCCATAGGTACAGAAAAGGATGGTAGGGTACAAGAACAATGGTGTACAAAGGCTGTTGTAAATCTAGGCAAGAAGAAAAGAAGAGTTTATGAAAGTTTCAAAAAAACTAGGTAATGATAAAGATCTAGAAAATTATAAGGCCAGCAGGAAGGAGCTTAAGATTGAAATTAGGAGAGCCAGAAAGGGCCAAGAGAAGGCTTTGGCGAGCAGGATTAAGGAAAACCTCAGGACATTCTACAAGTATGTGAAGAGTAAGAGGATAAGATGAGAGAGAATAGGACCAATCAAGTATGACAGTGGAAAAGTGTGTATGGAACCGGAGGAGGTAGTGGAGGTACTTAATGAATACTTTGCTTCAGTATTCACTACGGAAAAGGACCTTGGCAATTGTATGGATGTCTTGCAGTGGACTGAAAAATTTGAGCATATAGACATTAAGAAAGAAGATGTACTGGAGCTTTTGGAAAGTATCAAGTTGGATAAGTCACCGGGACTGGACCAGACATACCCTAAGCTACTGTGAGAGGTGAGGGAGGAGATTGCTGAGCCTCTGGCAATGATCTTTACATCACGAATAGGGATGAAAAAGGTTCCGGAGGATTGGAGGGTTGCAGATGTTGCTCCCTTATTCAAGAAAGGGAGTAGACATAGCCCAGGAAATTATAGACCAGTGAGTCTTACTTCAGTGGTTGGTAAGTTGATGGAGAAGATCCTGAGAGGCAGGATTTATGACATTTGGAGAGACATAATATGATTAGGAATAGTCAGCATGGCTTTGTCAAAGGCAGGTCGTGTGTTACGAGCCTGATTGAATTTTTTGAGGATGTGACTAAGCACATTGATGGTGTAGTTTATATGGATTTCAGCAAGACATTTGATAAGGTACCCCATGCAAGGCTTATTGAGAAATTATGGAGGCATGGGATCCAAGAGGACATTGTTTTGTGGATCCAGAACTGGCTTGCCCACAGAAGACAAAGAGTGGTTGTAGAGGATCATATTCTGCATGGAGGATGGTGACCAGTGGTGTGCCTCAGTGATCTGTTCTGGGACTTCTTATCTTCATGATTTTTATAAATAACTTGGATGAGGAAGTGGAGAGATAGGTTAGTAAATTTGCTGATGATGCAAAGGTTGGGGTGCTGTGGACCGTGTGAAGTGCTGTCAGAGGTTACAGTTGGACATTGATAGGATGCAAAACTGGGCTGAGAAGTGGTAGGTGGAGTTCAACCCAGATAAATGTGAGGTGGTTCATTTTGGTAGGTCAAATATGATGACAGAATATAATATTACTGGTAAGACTCTTGGCAGTGTGGAGGGTCAGAGGGATCTTGGGGTCTAAGTCCATAGGACACTCAAAGCTGCTGCGCAGGTTGACTATGTGGTTACGAAAGCATACAGCGTATTGGCCTTCGTCAACTGGTGGATTGAGTTCAAGAGCCGAGAGGTAATGTTACAGCTACATAGAACTGTGCTCAGTTCTGGTCACCTCACTACAGGAAAGATATGGAATCTATAGAAAGTGTGCAGAGGAGATTTACAAGGATGTTGCCTGGATTGGGGTGCATGCCTTAAGAGAATAGGTTGAGTGAACTCGGCCTTTTCTCTTTGGAGCGATGGAGAATGAGAAGCGACCTGATAGAGGTGTATAAGATGATGAGAGGCATTGATCGTGTGGGTAGTTTGAGGTTTTTTTCCCAGGGCTGAAATGGTTAACACAAGAGGGCACAGTTTTAAGGTGCTTGGAAGTAGGTACAGAGGAGACGTCAGTGGTAAGTTTTTTACGCAGAAAGTAGTGAATGTGTGGAATGGGCTGCCAGTGATGGTGGTTGAGGTAGATACAATAGGGTCTTTTAAGAGACTCTTGGATAGGTACATGAAGCTTAGAAAAATAGAGGGCTGTGGGTAACCCTAGGTAATTTCTAAAGTACGTACTTGTTCAGCACAGCATTGTGGGCCGGAGGGCCTGTATTGTGCCGTAGGTTTTCTATGTTTTTATGTTTCTTTCTAACTTAATTCTTTAATATTACTTACTGTAATTCAGGTTTTTTTCCGATATTTATCATGTATGGCATAGTACAGCTGCAGCAAAGTTAAGAAATTTCACGACATATGCTGGTGATATTATGATTCTGAACAAAGTTGATTCTTGACCAATTTGCTGACTATACCTGGTTGTATCATTATGCTGGCTTTGATCTGGCAGACCTAATGATCTTTATATTCAGTGATGGAATATTTTGAGGGGCACTCATTTGGGGTGGAGTTTCTACTTTAGATACATGTATCTCTCCTAAATACAGCATTTTGCTTCATAGAAGTACACATTTCAAAAGTAAATGGTGTCACAGAAATTTTTTAGAAATTAATCTCATGACAGGTTATTTTGGAGAAAAGAAAACCTAATTCCTTTGCAATTATTTAAGTCAGGGAATATTTATGCTGTACAGGATTGCAGGGAATGTATTGAATGATAAAGTGCACATGGCTGTCTTCAATGCAGTATAACACCGAGCTTGCATGTGGTACATTGTGGAAGATGAAGCAAGGCAAGAGTTAAAATAATATCAAGGCAAGGATATTTTATGAAGTGTACAATCAGCCCAGGCAAGAAAGGTCTTTGAAGAACATAGCTTCCTTTTGTACAACAAAGGACTGGAGCTATTTGGCAAGATAAGGATGTAATCGAAGGAAGCAAAACACACACCAACTCAGAGACAATTACTTTACTAATTTCAAAATATCATCACTTGTTAAGTTGTAGCTTGTTTTGACTGTTAACATCTGTGTTATGTACACTGATTGATCATGCAGATAAGTAATCTGAACATCTACAACTTTGCTAGTTGCTCAATATCAGTATCCAACTAGTCAATTTCTGTATAAAAATTGCATTTCTTTGTTCAAGATTCCTTAAGATTGTTATAGCTGGGGAGGTAGTGGGGATAAGCTCCCACTACCTATTAAATGCTCTCAATGGCATGCGTCTCAAATAGCCTCCGACAACCAAGTCCAACTCCTAGCCTTCATGTGTGGCTTAGCTACTAAGCCCAGCGGAACAGTTTTTATTGACAGGAGAAGGGGCAAAAGCAGGTTACTGAAGCCTTAAAATCAGTCACTCTGGGCAAATGGGGCTTGTCAGCCGTGGTAGGCATCTCATCTAGGAGAAGGAAAACTCTGATCTCAAACCTCCCAAGGAAAAATCAGGAGCTGAGTTCCATGTTGGCTGGCAACTCCTGTGACACTGCTGGTGCCAAACTGTATCTGCCTTTGCTGTTCCTTTAAGTTTATCAGCTGTATGAGAGGGGGAGCCTGCGGCATGAGCGACGGCTTGCTCTCCACGTCGTACTGCCGAGGCTTGTGTATCAGACGTTGGCGTTGTACAACGTAAACAGCTAGGACGCATCATCCATGGTCGACCTGACCAAAGGAGGGCCTCTCTCTGTTCAAACTTTAGAATAGTCTGGTGACAGGGCCATGCTGTTCTCCTTATAAGTGAAGTGTGATTGATGAATGAAGTTTTTAAGAGGCCAATTTATCGGCAACAACACATAAGGCAAATAGTTATTCTTCAGTGTGTTATGAAAACAAAAACATACAAATACAGAAATTATATTTTGCATTTTACTATACTCAAATTTAAATTATTTAACTTTTTGGGTTTATTTCAAAAAGTAATCAGCACAGCAATTTTGCTAATGATTTTGTGTTCGGAGACATTAAATACACTCAAGTGATCATTTGTATTCATCCATCAGAGTTAGGTACTATAGCACGTACTAATAGCCATCATCAACATTCATCAAGGAACTGGCAGCATTCACAAACTAGGAGCAGGTTATTGTTTGTTTTCAATACTACTGGGTTCTCCTCAATTTGCATTCAAAGCCAATGGTACTGAAAATGATGCATCCCTATATAATGTTACCAATCATAATCTAGAATAGTTATGCTATAAAAGTGAGGGGAGCAAGTACCTCAAGCTCATTGAAACTTCATCTAGAAGTTTTCTTCATGTATTCGAACTCTGCCATAAGCCATCTAATTTGCAGGTATTGGCCTTTATGTCTCTTATGGCCAGAAGGGCGATTTTGCTCAAGTGGAAGGAGGCTGCCCCGCCCACTCATGTTCAATGGCTATCTGATGTCGTGTTGTGCCTTGATGTAGAGAGGATTCATTGTTCAATTTCTGAATCTAAACATGATTTTCTAATTTTATGGGGACCCTTTCTGAATTATTTTCATAATCTTTGAACTGTTATTAAAGTATGGATCTGAGCCATTATTATTTTAATATTATATAGTAAGGATTTTTCTTCTTTTTTTTTCACCTACCAGCTCATTTTGGTAGTGGGCGTAGATTTTTTTTTAATAAAATAAAATAATTTTATTTTATTTCATTTCATAATTCAATCATTTTTTCTACATGATTGATTTGGAATATGGGATACTGTGATCACAAAACAGGATCATAAAACTTGCTGATGGTGAAATGCACACATCAACCTTTGCATTGTATTCAGTCTCAATATGAGTTTCTATCTGTGGATATATCTGTTCAAATAATTTATTACAAAGATAAAGTTTAGCTTTATTTGTCACATGTATGTCACTTTGAATCATACGGTGAAATGCATTATAAATTGCATCAAATCAAATCAGCTGGGGGCAGCCAACAGGTGCGTCACCATGCCTCCAAGCCAATACAACATGCCCATTACTTACTAACTCTAGCTATATACCCTTGGACTGTGGGAGAAAACTGGTGCACCCAGAAGAAAGTCCCCCCTCATCATCCAACACAGCATACAAACATCTTACAAACAGTGGCAGGAATCGAATCTGATTGGTGAATGCTGGCACTTTAAAGTAATTGTGCTAATTCCCATGCTGTCGTGTTGGCTATTTTGTGACCTTTCACTCCATATAAACCTGAGCTCATCCAAAACACCATTAATATTATCATGACTGACAATATTATCCCCAAGCTAAGTTAAGAATTAGAGTCGAATAAAATTGGGAAATTGATAGTTTGGTATGGAAACAATGGAATTTGTAGCTTCAACCAGATTCAATGAAATGGAAAATGTGTCATTAGAAATTTGCACTATACATGCAATATAAAAACTACATTGTGTTTAAATGCTGCCCAACATTTATCTCCTAGTTCAGCAATGTGTAAGTCTAAAAGGAATAGGAGCAGAATTAGACCATTTGGCCCATCGAGGCTACTCTGCCATTTCATTACATCTGATCTATTTCCCTCTCAGCCCCAGTCTCCTGCTTTCCCATATCCCTTCATACCCTGACTAATTAAGAATTTATCATCCTCTGCCTTAAATATACCCAATGTCTTGGCTTCCACAGCCATGCGTGGCAAAGAACTCCACAGATTCATCACTCTCAGGCGAAAGAAATTCCTCCTCATCTCCATTCCAAATGGACATCCCTCTATTTTGAGACTGTGTCCTCTGGTCTTAGTCTCCCCCAACTGTAGGAAGCATTCTCTCCACATACACTCTACTGAGGCCTTTCAACATTCAATATTCTAAATTCCAGTGAGTATAGGCCCAGAGCCTTCAAACACTCTTCATATGATAAGCCTTTCTGTCCCCAAATCATTTTTGTAAAATTTTGAACCTTCTCCAATGTCAGCACATCCTTTCTTAGACAAGGAGCCCAAAACTGCTCACAATACTCCAAGTGAGAGCCTATAAATCCTCAACATTATATCCTTGAAATGAATGCTAACATCACATTTGCCTTCCTCACCACCGGTTCAAACTGCAAAATACCATTTGGGGAATCTTGCATGAGGTCTCCCAAGTCCCTTTGCACCACAGATTTTTGAATTTTCTCACTATTTAGAAAATAGTCTGTGCTTTTATTTCTTCTACCAAAGTGCATCACCATACATTTGCTGACACAGTATTCTACCTGCCGCTTCTTTCCCATTCTCCTCATCTATTTAAGTCCTTCTGTAGCCTCTCTGCTTTCTCAGTACTACCTGCCTTTCCACCTATCTTTGTATCATCCACAAACCTGGCCACAACATCATCAATTCTGTCATCCAAATCATTGACAGATAATGTAAAAAGAAGTGGTTCCAACACAGACTCCTGTAGAACACCACTAGTCACCAGCAGCCAATCAGAAAAGGCTCCCTTTATTCCTACTCTTTGTCTCCTGCCAATCAGCCACTGCTCTATCCCTGCTAATAATCCTGTATCCTGGGCCCTTGACTTGCTAAGCAGCCTTGTGTGTGTCTTCGAGTTTGTCAAAGGCCTTCTGAAAATCCAAGTACACAACATCCACCAATTTCCTTTATCTATCCTGCTTGTTATTTCTTCAAAGAATTCCAACAGGTTCGTCAGGAAAGATTTTCCTTTGAGCCTACTTCAGCCTATTTTACCAAGTGCCTCCAAGTACCCCGAAACCACATACTTTACAATCGATACAACCACTGAGGTCAGACTTACTGACATATAATTTACTTTCTTTTGCCTCTCTCCCTTCTTGAAGAGTGGAGAACATTCGTAATTTTTCAGTCCTCTGGAACCATATCGGCATCCATTAATTCTTGAAAGATCATGACTAATGTCTCCACAATCTCTTCACCCACCTCTTTCAGAATTCTGGGGTGTGGACCATCTGGTCCAGGTGATGTATCTACCCTCAGACCTTTCAGTTTCCCAAGCAACAAAGTACTCAGGACATCTTTAGGGAGCGGTGTCTCAGAAAGGCAGCATCGATTATTAAAGACCTCCAGCACCCAGGGCATGTCCTTTTCTCACTGTTACCATCAGGTAGGAGATACAGAAGCCCGAAGGCACACACTCAGCGATTCAGGAGCAGCTTTTTCCCCTCTGCCATCCTATTCCTGAATGGACCTTGAAGCTTTGGACACTACCTCACTTTTTTAAAATATACAGTATTTCTGTTTTTGCACACTTTTTAATAATCTATTCAATATACATAATTGATTTACTTGTTTATTTATTATTATGTTTTATTTTATTTATTATTATTCTTATTCTTATTCTTATTAGCTCTCTCTGCTAGGTTATGTATTGCATTGAACTGCTGCTGCTAAGCTAACAAATTTCACGTCACATGCCGGTGATAATAAACCTGATTCTGATTCTGATCTTCTCCCTTGTATGGGAACTTTTCTCATTTGTGCCCCCTGACACTCACGAACTTTCACGATACTGATAGTGTCTTCCACAGTGAAAACTGATGCAAAATACTTATCCCGCATCATTTTCCAGTGGTCCAATATCTACTCATTTGGTACTCTCTTCAAGACTATTAGCAAGCTTACCTTCGTGTTCAATCTTTTCGTACTTTATGACTTTTTAGTTACCTTCTGTTGGTTTTTAAAAGTTTCCCAATATTCTAACTTCCCACTAACATTTGCTCTATTATATGCCCTCTCTTTGGTTTTTATGTTGGCTTTGACTTCTCTTGTCAGTCACAGTTGTGCCATCCTGCCTGTAGAATACTTCTTCTTTGGGATGTATCTATCCTGCACCTTCCAATTGCTCCCAGAAACTCCAGCCATTGCTGCTCTGCCGTCAACCCCGCTAGAGTTTCCTTCCAACCAATTCTGGCCAGCTCATGCCTGTGTAATTTCCTTTACTCACTATAATACTGAGATATCTGGGTTTAGCTTCTCCTTCTCAAATTGCAGGGTTAATTCTATCATATTATGATCTCTGGATCCTAAGGGTTCATAGAAACATAGAACCATGGGAGATGAGGAATGAAGAACAAAGGAGAAAAAGAAACTATTCAGGTATCTATCTCACCAAGCCTAATGAGCCAAATCCACTCTAACACTGGCCACTCACACGATGGCTGCTCAGTTTGCCCCTGCTTTTTTCTAATTCACCCTTTCTAATGAATCCTGTTCACTGATTGGGTGCAGTTGAACTCCAAAAGCTGCTTTTTTAATCTTCAGTTGTGTACCCAAGTGAAATCGACACTCCTCTTAATCCACTTCTGACGGTCTTGCCTTCAGTTGCTGGCTCCCTAGAGTCTGGAATTCACCCCATAAACCCCTTGTATTTCTCTCTTCTCAGCAGCTCCATAAACATCTACATTTTAACTATGTCATTTGGTGCTTTGGGATAGATTTTGTTTGATAATGTTCCTGTGGTGCATTTCAAGAGATTAAAGTTCTTTAAAATCATTGTATTAAGTGAGATCTGTTGTTATAATAATTTATAAATGAACTTTTCAAAATCTTTAAAATGTTAACTGATTTTTTGTGCTGTTCCAACAGTTTCAGTGTTAAATTAAAAGGATTTATTTTTGTGATACCTGAATTCAGCTGTAACTTCTGTCATCTCCTAAGGGATTCCTCCACCAAGCTTTCCCACCTTCTGCTTTCTGCGGGGATCACTCACTTTGAGACTCACTTCTCTATTCATCCCTCCCCACTGATCTCCCTCCTGGCACTTATCCTTGTGAGCGGAACTAGTGCTACACCTCCTCTCTCACTACCATTCAGGGCCAGAAACAGTGCTTCAAGCTGAGGCGACACTTCACCTGTGAGTCTGTTGGGGTCAGCTACTGTATCCGGTGCTTCCGGTGTCCCAGTATATCAGTGAGACCCGACAGAGATTGGGGGTCTGCTTTGACAAACACCTACGCTCCATCTGCCAGAAAAAGCGAGATATCCCAGTGGCCACCCATTTTAATTCTACTTTCCATTCCCATTCTGAAATGTCAGTCCATGGCCTCCTCTACTGCCATGATGAGGCCACACTCAGGTTTTAACCAAGTAATCAGGAGCTTACCAGACAGGACATGCTCATGAATAATCCCATCACCTCAGTTGTACCCAATTCCTTTAGAGTATCAAGCAATGCAATGCTCTAAATCCAGTATATTTGCATAAAATTACGTTTTCTGAAGACACCGCTATCTAAAAGTCGCACAATTATTTTATTGTTCTTTCAACTATAAACATAATTATTCTCTACGGTGGTTAAGTTAAAAATAGCTGATTAAAAATGTCAAACAGCAGCAATCTGAAAAATCTTTGCTGAATTGTAATACTGTTTCTTGATCTGAAAAGCATACTCCTTTGAAAGATGTTTGGACAGGTACATGGATAGGAAATGGTTAGAGCAACGGTTCCTAACTAGAGTCCATGGACCCCTCGGTTAATGGTAAGGCTTCATGGTTTTAAAAAGATTGACAGCCCCTGGTTTAAAGAAATATGGGCCAGCTATAGGTAATGGGGCTAGCTTGGAAAGACATCTTGTTTGGCAAGAACAATTGAGCCATCTGTATCTGTACTCCATAATTTATGATTCAATGAAAATGTAAATAAAAGGTTGTAGAAATTAATCAATGTTTCAGTATGAAGTTCTTTGCTCATTTCTTCGTTATTTTAATTTTGAGCTACTAATATCAGGTATAGCTGATATTTAGAGGTATTAAAATATTTATCAACAAAATAAGATGATTTTAATGAGCTGCTGTGCACTTCTTTGATCTTTCACTAGAGGGTGCCAAGAGCCTTATACATTCTGGCTGGAACCTAAAGGTTAATTTTAATAAAATCATAACTACACATAAATATGTGTATTCTGAATCATATGAGAAACGGACACAGTTTTATTTGCTTATATAGACAAATCTTCTAAGTGTTTGTTGCACAGAAATATCTTGAAAGTAGTTATTATTGGTATATGATCATTTCCATTAGTAATCCCATATTCAGTGTATTAAAGAATTACAAATACTTTAAATAATGCTAAGGCATTTCCTTCACCTCTATATAAGACAGAGAACAGGTCTGCAAAGACTGACTATAGTAACTTTTCATGAATGATCGTGTGTTAAATCTCAACAGTAGTTGGTGGTTACTATTGAGAAGTGTCAAAATTGAAAGCAATAAATAGAATGAAACAATAATGGGCAAGCAATAGATGGTCATCAGTAGATTGCTGGATTGAAGAACAAGAACATGAATGGAGTTCCTCAAACAAGCTGTCATACCTCAATCCCATCCAATCTTTTGTTCATGCTTCCTGTACATTCACGCATTAGAAGAGAATATAATATTGAAGATTATGCAGACTTTGGTGTCTTAGTTTACCATTTCTCCCTCCTTCCCAGCTTATATTATGTAACATTTCATTTATGGTTTAGCACATGATAAGAACATGTTTATAAAGTTCCTACCCCAACAACACCACCTTAAATACTATTACAAGAACTTGCATACGCTTTTTGTGGAATGGTTTAGATATGTGATATTCTGTAATTTCAAATGGCCTGGGCAGATCCAGTCACCCAGATGGTTCTTCAAAGTTCAATATTTAAGGTAAATTTATTATCAAAGTACATAAATGTTGCTGTAGGGTAGTGTAAAAAGTGGAAACATAGAACATAGAATAGTACAGCACAGTACAGGCCCTTCGGCCCACAATGTTGTGCTGACCCTCAAACCCTGCCTCCCATATAAGCCCCCACCTTAAATTCCTCCATATACCTGTCTAGTAGTCTCTTAAACTTCACTAGTGTATCTGCCTCCACCACTGACTCAGGCAGTGCATTCCATGCACCAACCAGTCTCTGAGTAAAAAAAAACCTCCTCTAATATCCCCGTTGAACTTCCCACTCCTTACCTTAAAGCCAAGTCCTCTTATAGCAGTGGTGCCCTGGGGAAGAGGCGCTGGCTATCCACTCTATCTATTCCTCTTATTAGCTTGTACAGAATTCACAACCACCAACAGTCAGTTGGGGTTTCTCTTTAGGGGACCGGTCTGACTTGATGACATAATTATGTAAAGTTTTTACTATGCTTTTTGTTCAGTGTTTGGAGTACAATAAATGTGTTTTTACAGCTTTACTTAAACATAAAATGCCTCCACTGTTTTCATTTGTGAAAACCTACATTATTATATGTAATACCCTGGTTAAAGACCACGCTTTATTGTATTAATACAGTTATGATGTTGGCTATTTTACTTTCTGAAGATTTTCTCAAAATGCAATATATTCCTTTATTTACACTATACAATTGAGTATTTCATCTTTTTTTGCTGTTTAAAATAATAATTTAGTTAGGGTTGATGTAATAGCCAATAGGATTTGTCTTCTTAACATTTTATCCAATAAGATGCCCCAGAACATTCTAGATGGATTGTGGGTAGCCATTTCCTGGAGAGAGTGCAGGAGTTTTTAAGGAAGAAGGGGAAAGGAAAAGGACAACAAACACAGCAGAAGAACATTTGGAAGGACAGATATTGCTGTTGGAAAATCCTCATGCAGACAATGGTCTCACAGGGAATATGCAGATAACTTTGAGCTAGTAGTTATCACACACCTTGGAGACAGTTTGACACCTTGTTCTTTGACATTGCATGGATATTTATTTATGTTTCTTTTGGACTGTGTTTGCAGGCAGAATTGTTCAGTACCATGAGTAATTGAAGTGAAGCAAACTGGACTGGTTATGCAATAATGAGTTCCAATGATTATGTGCACACTATAGGCTTATTAATATATGTATAATAGGCCCTTCTCTTTATTTTGCTTGTTATAGTTTAAAATATTTTGTCAATACAATTTCAATTTTAGTTTCTACTGGTGTGAGTTAAATTATTTCTTCCTGGTAAACTGTAAATTTGCATAGGTATGTCAGTGTTCATACAAGTGATAACTTTACTTTCCCTTAAAGGAGCATTCAATCTTTTATGTGTTGAGCTTACCTGAAAAATATTTACCCTAGAGGTGTTTATTTATTGGAACATGACTTCTCATCATTATTCCCATGCATTGTAGAAGTATGTTGCTTCTAGGTTGGATTCACAGTAATAGCTAACTCATTATGAGCCTATGGTGAGAAGGTTACATGTATACCATTTTGAAGTTCATTTTCTTGCAGATATTTGCAGGGAAAATAAAGAAGTACAATAGAATTTATGAAAAACTATACACAAACAAAGACTGATAAAGAACAAAAGAAGACAATTTTTTTTTCCAAAAATACTTTATTCAGAAATATTACAAAATAAAAATAATTACATACAAGAAAAGAAAACCATTCGTTGACTGTGAGTCCTTATTCAATACAGTTATTAACAATAAAAATTTTGCATTGACTCTCTGTTCATTTACAAATGAAAGATGTTTACAGTAAATCATGCGTTTACTCTCAACTCTTGGTCAAGAGTTAAGACTTATTAACAATCAAAATTTTCAACAATAAAGGCAGGCAATGGCTCTAATACTTCCCCAAATTAACAATTCCACCCACTCCTTGGGCACCATGTTGATTATCTGTCCACACCGCTGATGAGGGTAGGTCTCCTCCCCACCCAGCCTCTCCCCCTCCTATGGGTGATGAACGTTAAACTGTGGTCCTTCCCCATCGGGCCTTCGCGATGGCCGCACCAAGTTTGAGTGCATCGCTCAGCACGTACTCCTGCAGACGAGAGTGTGCCAGTTGTGCAAATAAATCTTAAAAACCTGAAAACATGAGTTAGTTGAAAAGAGTCCTTCAAAGAGAGTCTGTAGGTCATAGGATCAGTTCAGAGTTGTGGTGAATGAAATTATTCATGGTGATTCAGAAGCCTAATGGTTGTAGGGTAATAACTGTTACTGAACCTGGTGGCATGGTACCTCCTGTCCCATCAAAGTCAAAGTAAAGTTTCTTATCAAAGTGCTATTTGTCTTTCATATAAAGTGCAAGTTTACCAAAGTTTGTTGGCAACTTCTAATTACTGTAGGCTTTGTTACCTGATGTTGGTGACAGCACTGATTATTCCAGGCAAGCTGAACTTTCAATGTAATAATTGTTTCTCGATGGATTGTATCTCCTCGTCACTGGTAATATCAAAGATCCAAGGCACAAACTACCCAAAGGACAAATGTCAACCGTTCTTTAGTTATTTTTATTTCATATTGTCATTTTGCTATTTCAAACATTAAGTAACTTGAGACCAATTTAAGTGTGGTTCATATATGTTTTACTTGAAGAAAGGAAGAATGTAACTTTTCCAAACATTTCAGCCTTATTATTTTCACAAGTGGTTTTAGCAATAGCTGAATTGGTAACCTATGGTAACAAACTATTCAGCTTTCCACTCTTCGCCTTAAGATGCAGCTTTAGGAAAGGGAAGAATAGGGACAAAAGATGATCTTGACAACTTTATTGGAAGAAGGAATTAATTATGAGTGGATAGAAGCAGTATGCACCTGTTGGCAGAATTTCTTTATTAAATGGTGAGTGAAGTGATTTCATTGTCATGGTGCAATCTTTACGTGGGCAATTTTGAAAATCTGAATATCATGGAGTATTAAACTGACATTATTAAGAAGTTCCTTGTTAAGAGTCAATGTTGACAAAATATAACGTATTACAAAACTTACGATGTTTGGATACATGAATTCCTCCAGGTAAGTACGGCACAGTCTTCTGTCCCAGTCAGCAGTAGTGTGCCTTCCATACATAATCTCTCCAAAAAGAAACCCCAGATCTTTCCACGCCTACGGCAAAAGGAAATTGCTGCTAGAAGTCCATGTTTGTTTATTGCCTTACAGATGTATACATTAATGATGAATGTTCTTAAGTGTAGTACTTCCTTGGAGATCAATAGCCAATTTGTGTGTGTCAATTCATAGACATTTGTGACTCCAGAATTTTCAGCCAGCAGAATGCACGAAGTTCACAGCAGGAACTTCATTATGATTTTCAAATGATGCTATGTTGCACTTGGAAGATAAGTGACATTCTCAACACAACCCGAAGTATTTTACAGCAAATGAATTCAGGTATGTGGCATCCAATTTGCAAAATGCAAGCTCTAACAAACTGCAAAATAATAATATCCAAATTATCTGTTTTTATGATGTTGATTTAGAGGTAAATATTGGGCAAGACACCAAGGAGAAATTCTCCACTCTTTAAAACAGTGGAATGTTAATCACCTACCTGAAAGAACAAATTAGTTATCCTTAGCTTAAAGTCTCCTACAATAAACAACACTTGTGACAGTACTACATTGATTTAGAATTGTGTGCATAATTCTCTGGGGTTCAGCCTGAATCAAAAACATGCTACCAAATGGATCACAGAGGACACCAAAAATATAATTGTTCATGTTTTTATCCCACCTTTGTTCCACTGCTATATTATAAGGAAATGAATTGTTTAATGGGGCTGCTGGGGCCAAGCTCCTTAAGAGTTTAAGAAGTTTAGTGGAGTGATTCAGCAACAATGAAAAGTTGTGGGATATTTTCCCTAATCTTCATTTTCTGAAGTTCATAAGTTCAAAATAACATTCAAAGTAAACTTAATATCCAAGTGCATATGTGTAACAATATACTACCTTGAAATTAATTTCTTGCAGGTATTTAGAGGAAAAAAAGAAATACAGTGAAAGTTTATGAAAAGCTATGCAGAAACAAAAGACTGACAAACACCGCTTTGCAAAAGAAGACAAAGTGGTCAAGGGGCTTTGTATTGATTGTCATGACTTTGTTCTACCCTCAGTATCATTCCTGAAACCGGTGGATTCTGCAACACGAATCTGATTTTCTGAAGAACTTATCAGCGGAGGTGAAGGATAAAGGAAAACAGGTGGTCAGGGTGCAATTCGGGGCTCTGTGTTCTGGTTTCCAGTGCAAATTGACCAATAACAAAGTTAAGCGTAGCAGAGTCTCTTTGATTGATGATTAATCCCTGCAGTGAGTCAAAATCTCACCATTTCAGCAGACGAAATGATATATTATTGTTGATCTTTGAAAATATACTTGCTACAATGTTTAGCGTTAGTTGAAAGCAGGCAGGTCAGAGTAATCATCAGATAATGGTTTGTCTAGATTCATCCAAAATATGTCACCAGTAACAGTGGTACTATTGAACCTACTTGACAAAAAATGGAGGAAGCATTTCAACAGAATAGAAACATAGAAAATAGGTGCAGGAGTAGGACAATCGGCCCTTCGAGCCTGCACCGCCATTTATTATGATCATGGCTGATCATCCAACTCAGAACCCCGCCCCAGCCTTCCCTCCCTACCCCCTGACCCCCGTAGCCACAAGGGCCATATCTAACTCCCTTTTAAATATAGCCAATGAACTGGCCTCAACTGTTTCCTGTGGCAGAGAATTCCACAGATTCACCACTCTCTGTGTGAAGAAGTTTTTCCTAATCTCAGTCCTAAAAGGCTTCCCCTCTATCCTCAAACTGTGACCCCTCGTTCTGGACTTCCCCAACATCGGGAACAATCTTCCTGCATCTAGCCTGTCCAATCCCCTTAGGATTTTATACGTTTCAATCAGATCCCCCCTCAATCTTCTAAATTCCAATGAGTACAAGCCCAGTTCATCCAGTCTTTCTTCATATGAAAGTCCTGCCATCCCAGGAATCAATCTGGTGAACCTTCTTTGTACTCCCTCTATGGCAAGGATGTCTTTCCTCAGATTAGGGGACCAAAACTGCACACAATACTCCAGGTGTGGTCTCACCAAGGCCTCGTACAACTGCAGTAGTACCTCCCTGCTCCTATACTTGAATCCTCTCGCTATAAATGCCAGCATACCATTCGCCTTTTTCACCGCCTGCTGTACCTGCATGCCCACTTTCAATGACTGGTGTATAATGACACCCAGGTCTCGATGCACCTCCCCTTTTCCTAATCGGCTACCATTCAGATAATAATCTGTTTTCCTATTTTTGCCACCAAAGTGGATAACTTCACATTTATCCACATTAAATTGCATCTGCCATGAATTTGCCCACTCACCCAACCTATCCAAGTCACCCTGCATCCTCTTAGCATCCTCCTCACAGCTAACACTGCCACCCAGCTTCGTGTCATCCGCAAACTTGGAGATGCTGCATTTAATTCCCTTATCCAAGTCATTAATATATATTGTAAACAACTGGGGTCCCAGCACTGAGCCTTGCAGTACGCCACTAGTCACCGCCTGCCATTCTGAAAAGGTCCCGTTTATTCCCACTCTTTGCTGGGTTACATTAGCCACCCTCCAATCCTCAGGAACTAGTCCAGAATCTAACGAGTTTTGAAAAATTATCACTAATGCATCCACTATTTCTTGGGCTACTTCCTTAAGCACTCTAGGATGCAGACCATCTGGCCCTGGGGATTTATCTGCCTTCAATCCCTTCAATTTACCTAACACCACTTCCCTACTAACATGTATTTCCCTCAGTTCCTCCATCTCACTGGACCCTCTGTCCCCTACTATTTCTGGAAGATTATTTATATCCTCCTTATTGAAGACAGAACCAAAGTAATTATTCAATTGGTCTGCCATGTCCTTGCTCCCCATAATCAATTCACCTGTTTCTGTCTGTAGGGGACCTACATTTGTCTTTTCCAGTCTTTTCCTTTTTACATATCTATAAAAGCTTATGGTCAAGATAAAGCTAAGTGCAGAATTACAATCTGGTTGTTAAGTCTGATGATATTATGTAAGTTAAGGCTGGCCGCACCAGCCATGTTATCGGTGACCTGCAACATTAGCATTGTTGCCAATTCCTTCCAGCAGCTGTGACTACCATTTGTGGGGATGTTGAGGGGTTAGGTCAGGCACATGGCTGCTTGGACAGACTCATGCCTGTGCCTTAAGGGTTTTTGCCTAATTAACACCCTATACTACTGTGAGGCTTTGAAGTTGTAACTGTTGGTGTTATGAAAATAATTTCTTGTTTGTTAAAGGCAGAAGCAAGCATTAGTGCAGAGACAATAAATTGTTCAGACCAATAAAACTACAAATGGCCCAAAACAGACTTTTCTGGAAATATTTTATTTGAACTCAGGTAAAGAAATATGTCTAATTATTACTGGCTGTGGTATCTATCACCTGCAAAATTTCAAGTAATAGTCACACTGTTCATCATAGTTTAATAAGCAAATCTAGAATCGTATCTCTTGTATGCAATTTGAGTGAATCCATTTCTGTAATCAGCATTTTGCTTTTTATGGTTTTCATAAATAAGGTGCAAATGATGTAAGTAAAATTATGCTACAAAAATACATTAATAGTTCAGCTGAAGATTCTCCTGGGACAGAGGTCAAGAGTTTTTCTTTTAAAATGTATAAAACTAAAGAGGCTTTCTTTAAAAAAAAGCCTTATTTTTAAAATCAGGCTTCTGTGAGTCAGCATTGGTGGACATTCTCTTGGAATGTTAGCAGTTAAATACGTTTTCAGTAGATCGATGCTTAACTCATAGACTCGGGGATACAATGAGAATAGACAACAGATGGAGTTCAAGTGCATAACATATTCCATCACAAAGAGGTTGCTTACAATTTTAATTAACATTAAACTTCCTTTTTGAAAAGCTGCAGTGAACAATGTTGGAAGGTGTTCTTAGAAAGGTCATGAATCTGCTGTGTGTTCCTAACAGTTTCAGTTTTTTATTGCACTTTGCTTCTGGGCTTCAAGCCAACAAATAACAATTAGATAAAACAATGATATACTCATCGTGCAAAGCAATCAAATAAACAAATATCAATTATGGATGTGAATTATTGCAACATCAAATAAATATTTATCCTTGCAAACACTAAAGGAACAGTTCAAGGGCGATAAGGATAGATAATAAATGTTGGTCTTATTAGCAATGCCGAATCCAGAAACATGGAAAAAATAAAGTCCCAACCAGTGAAGTCATAATTTGCTTGTCCAATAAGAGGCAGAAGCTTTTTTATCTTTTGGTCTAATCCCAGCAAGTCTACGACCATCTTCCACTGAACTCCTCTTTGGAGAGGTATAATATGATTAGGAATAGTCAGCATGGCTTTGTCAAGGGCAAGTCGTGCCTTACGAACTTGATTGAATTTTTTGAGGATGTGACTAAACATATTGATGAAGGAAGAACAGTAGATGTAGTGTATATGGATTTCAGCAAGGCATTTGATAAGGTACCCCATGCAAGGTTTATTGATTAAGTAAGGAGGCATGGGATCCAAGGGGACATTGCTTTGTGGATCCAGAATGGTCTTGCCCACAGAAGGCAAGGAGTGTTTGTAGATGGGTCATATCCTGCATGGAGGTCGGTGACCAGTGGTGTGCCTCAGGGATCTATTCTGGGACCCTTACTCTTCGTGATTTTTATAAATGACCTGGATGAGGAAGTGGAGGGATGGGTTAGTAAGTTTGCTGATGACACAAAGGTTGAAGGTGTTGTGGATAGTATGGATGGCTGTCAGAGGTTACAGCGGGACATTGATAGGATGCAAAACTGAGCTGAGAAGTGGCAGATGGGGTTCAACCCAGTGTGAAGTGGCTCATTTTGGAAGGTCAAATATGATGGCAGAAAATAGTATTAATGGTAAGACTCTTGGCAGTGTGGAGGATCAGAGGGATCTTGGGGTCCGAGCCATAGGATGCTCAATGCAGCTGCGCAGGTCGACTCTGTGGTTAAGAAGGCATACTGTGTATTGGCCTTCATCAATCGTGGAATTGAATTTAGGAGCCAAAAGGTAATGTTGCAGCTATATAGGACCCTGGTCAGACCCCACTTGGAGTACCATGCTCAGTTCTAGTCGCCTCACTACAGGAAGGATGTGGAAGCCATAGAAAGGGTGCAGAGGATATTTACAAGGATGTTGGAGCAACACTCACAACATGCTGGAGGAACTCAGCAGGTCGGATAGTATCCGTGAAAACGATCAATCAACGTTTTGGGCCGGAGTCCTTTGGCAGGACTGAAGAGGGAAGGGGCAGAGGCCCTATAAAGAAGGTGGGGGAAGGGTGGGAAGGAGAAGGCTGATAGATTCCAGGTGAAAAACCAGTAAGGGGAAAGATAAAGGGGTGGGGGAGGGGGGAAGCAGGGAGGTGATAGGCAGGAAAGGTGAAGAAGGAATAGGGGAAAGCACAATGGGTAGTAGAAGGAGGCGGAACCATGAGGGAGGTGATAGGCAACTGGGGGAGAGGGCAGAATGAAATAGGGATAGGGGAAGGGAGGGGGAGGGAATTACCGGAAGTTGGAGAATTCGATATTCATACCAAGGGGCTGGAGATTACCCAGATGGTATATGAGGTGTTGCTCCTCCAACCTGAGTTTATTTGGAGGGTCATTTTGCTTCTCCGCAATTCAGGTAGCATCTATGGAGGGGAATAAAGAGTCGATGTTTCAGGCCAAGACCCTTCATCAGATTGGAGATGAAGAAGACAAGAAGCCAGAATAAGAGCGGTGTCAAAGGCTACAGGGAGAAAGCAGCAGAATGGGATTGAGAGGGATAATAAGTCAGCATGATTGAATGGTGGAACACACTTGATGGGTCATATGGCCTACTTTTGCTCCTATGTCTTATGGGCATGTGACAGGCGAACCAGAATGGGCAATGGAAAAAGAGAGAAGGGTTTCCTAATGGCCAACCATTTCAATTCAACTTATCATTGCAACATGTCTGTCTATGGTCTCTTCTATAGCTACAATGAGGCCATACTCAGGTTAGGAGGACCATCACTTCATACTCTGTGTGGGAGCCTCCAACCTGACGGCACAGGCATCAATTTCTCTAATTTCCAGTCATCTCTCCCTTTACTCTTTCTGCAAAGAATTAAGACAGATAATTTCCCAGGGCCTAATGGCATATGTCCCAGAATACGGAAATAAGCATAAGACAAAAATATTGGAGCTTTGACAAAATCTTGTGTTCTCACCAGTAAGGTCCCAGAGCACTAGAGGGTAGAAAATGTGTTTTTGTTCAAGAAGGGAAGTAGTGATAATGTAGGTAATTATAGGTCAGTGAGCCTGATGTCAGGGGTAGGGTACCTATTGGAAAGGATACTGAGAGACAGGATTTATTGAAAGGCATCGTCTGCTTAGGAACAGTCAACATGGCTTCATTCCTTACAAACTTATTCAAGTTTTTTGAAGAGGTAAGGCAGTGGATGTTATCAACATGAACTTTAGTAAGGCTTTGGACATAGTCCCTCATAGTAAGTTTATTCAGATAATAAAAATGCATTCGATCCTGGGTGGATTGCAAACTTGGATTCATAATGGGCAGAAGACAAAGAGAAGGGGGTGGAAGACCTTGCCCTCAATCTCCCCCCAGTTGTTCTGGTTAGAGTTCAGTGACCAATGGTGTTCTGTAGGATTGCTGCTGGGGCTTTTGTTGTTCATAATATATATCAATGACTTGGATGAAAATAAGTGTAAAGGACTATCAAAGAATATATATAATATAGATCAGTTATGGGCATGCAAATTAGCTTACTGTTTCACTTTGGGAGGTTAAATGTAAGGAGAAAGCATACAGTTAACAGTAGATCACTTAAGTAGCATTGAAGTACTGAGGGATCCTGGGGTCCAGGCCTATATTTCACTGACAGAACTGAGGTAAATGGCAAAAAGGCTTATGCCATGCTCACCTTCACGGGTGAGGGTGTGAGTATAAAAGGAAGGAAGTTATGCTGCGGTTATATAAAATTTTAGGCAGAGCACATTTGGAGAATTGTGTGAGTTCTGATTGCCCCATTAGAAGAATGATGTGGAGTCTGTGGAAAAACTACAGAAGAATTTTACCAGGAAGTTGTCTGGATTAGAGGATATGAGTTATAATGATGGGTTGAACACATTTGCGTGTTCACCCTGGATCATCGGAGGGTGAGGGTTCTTTTTTAAGTTCTGAGAGACACAGATAACGTTGACAATCAAAACATGTTCTCTTGGCTAAAAATGTCAAACTCCAAAGTTCACGCTTGTAAGGTTAAAGGTGAGAGGTTTAAAGGACAGTTTATCTTACAGAGTGTTGGATGCCTGGAATAGATTACAAGCGAATCCATTAGCAATGGAATTAGGCTGATTGGTGGAGATTAAGACGTTTCTCGATGTGTGACTATGAAGGGAATGGAGGGATGCTAATGATAAATGGTAGGGGGGAATATTTAGTATAAATTGGCATCAAAGATTGGGCACAATATCATGGGCGATATGGTCTGTCCAACGCTCTGCTGCTCTATGTACAATCACAACCAGGATTTACTGTTAAATGTGTGAAGATCAACTCAAAGATTAAATGTACTATATCCAATCATTTTGAGCAATGAGCTAGACTGTCATATTTAAATATTTATGTGGCTCAGCCTCTTGGGTTTTGACTGTATTACTGGAAATGCTGCTGGCAGATACACTGAGGCATCTGCTTCAACTCAGTTTTAGTTCCTCCACCATTCTGTTTCCGAAGGGCAAGAAATGAAATTGATTTAAATTTCCATGAGTGCGTGCGTTTGAAAGAAGGTCAGTCTCTAAATTTGCTGGAAGTGAGAGCATGTTGGGAAACCACCTCTTACACTCAGCTCATTGAGTAAGGGTGGGTGCAAGTAACCCATCTGGGAGAGGCCACCTGCCAACTTCACACCTCTATGATGAAGGGTCTCAGTCTGAAATGTTGACTGTCCATTTCCCTCCATAGTTGCTGACTGAACTGCTGCTTTTGTGTGTCTCTCTATATTTCAACAGTTTTCTTATCTTTCTCAGTGGTTTAGCTTTGCACCAAGCTGGCTTTCATCTGTCCATGTAACCAGCTTGCATGGCTGGGAGCATGATGCATGGAGTCTATGTGTCTGACTTAAATTCCATGTGGGGGCTGGAGAAAATAGAGCATCTTGCTGTGGTCTTCAGTGTTTCATTGTGTCCTTAAAAGAATGTTTAATTTGGATTAAGTGGATCAAATATTGTTGAATGAGATAGTTTTTTTTCCCATTAGTTATAAGGAGGAAATGGTCAATTCCTTTATGGGAAATTCTGAACTAATCACAATAAGTACACATAGAAAGTTAAGTTTTGGCTCTGTCAACAGTTTACAAGAGGTCAGTGCAGTTAGTTGGTTGTGCAGAGATGATGTTATAGGCAGATCAGCTGATTGTATTAAACGGCAGATGCAGCTCCACAGACTGAATGGCCCAGACCTGCTACAAATGAATAAACTTGTATATTGGACCTACAACATTAGAGGAAAAGTAGGTCTATCTAAACCCTCCAGATCTAAAGGACTAAGGAATAACTGTGTCACCTTCCTTCTTCGTTGTCTTTTTGCTCCATATAAACTGATAGAAATACAAATGGTATGACTGGAGCCACATTTTTGTACCATCAAACTCCAATTTAAGTAGGCATTATTACTCACTGAATATTATAGATGGCCAGCTTAATGCAAATTAGCTGTATAATTCATGCCTTTGGAATAAGTATAACTTTAAATTACATAACTAAACCGCATTGAAAAGATTAAATACATAGTTTTAAAGTTGGGTTTCACTAATGAATATAATCTGCTTCTTATTTTACTGAGTACAATATTCATTAGCATTTGCCTGATTTTACTGTCAAAAATTCACCATCCAGCCAGGAGGGTGTGAAATTAATTATCTTTCATATTATAATTTATTTTGGTCTGCATTTTGTTCAACTACTTTATTTTAATTAAATATTAGAATTATACAAATTGCTCAAAACAAATCAACACAAGTTATTTCACACTTTAGATGTTATGGATTGTTCACTGACTCACATTTCAGATTCAAATTATATGAACCATTAAGGTCTTAGGCGGATTTAATTACTTTTAATCACCCTCGATTATAATCAAAACATGGCTCACTAAGTAACATACATCTGTTAAAATGTATATGAAGCATCAGAACTGAGAAAGTCAAAGGAAGGAGGAAGCTTAAACCCATAATAATGACAAATACAGAAAAATATACAGTCATTTGTATATTTGACGTGCCTTAAATAGCTACCATCATAACTAATTGTCGATGTTTCTCATTCAGGGTTTCAAACTGTCAAACATTCTGTATCCAATTACATTTTTTTCAAATGCTTCATTGCCTGCTTAATGAATTCTAGGTACATTTACACTTTACGACCATGTTTGGTTAACGTAATGAAGGACACTTTTTTCTTTCCTGCAGAATCTGTGACCTGTGCTCTTCTATAAGAGTACAGCAGAGATTTTCCAAGAGACAAGAATCAGAGTTCTTTACACAGTAGTCCAATATGTAAACCATTGAAATGCCATCCAAGGGGGGAGGAGCATCCTCTGAGTGAGCATTGAAGCTGGACATTAAGCCATCTAATCAGAACCCAACCTTAATAATCACATTAACAAGCAGAAAATTAGCCTCCTGACCACTGTAAAATATCAGGCTGAAAATAATCCTGATGTGCTGATCACTAAATTGCAGCTTAAGCAGGATAGAAACACAAAAGATGTGTTTGTCTGATTTTAACATGGCCTTTATCATCAAGGAGAGAACATTGAGAAGCGTGGCAATCTCCATCAAAACACCATACACCGATCTCAATTTAAACAGCTTGAATTTGGCTTGGAAGGAAGTAACATAGTAATCGAATGATGTCTATATTAATCACAAGATTCAGCTTCAAGTACATTGCAAAAAACTAAAAAAAAACAAGAAATACCTTGTTCTGACTTCCAGCATGATCATTAAACCAATCTTATGTTTGAAATCTATCGACTGCAATCTCCAAGTGAAATCTTAGGCAGAAGGTCAACAGCACCATGAGACACAGTGTAGCCTGAGCTTCTATTTCAATATGTGCTGCTTTCCATTACTACCAATACCAATTTCACATCCCCGTTGTTCAGAGTTTATCAGTTTCCCTGATAAACTACATCTGTTGGAAGTGCACCTAGCTTCAGCTCCTGATTGACCAGGTCAAGGAATTGGAGCGGGATCATCTGGGAGGCTGAAGATATCAGAGTTTAGATTTTGAAGAGGTGGTCACAGAGTACAGGCTTCAGACAGTAGATGGGTGACCATCAGGAAAGGTAAGGGGATTATGAAGTCTGTGCTGGGCTCCCCTGTGGCCATTGCCCACAGTAACAAATATTCCTCTTTGGATATTGCTGGGGGGATGACCCATCAGGGGACAGCAGCAACAGCCAGGCTGGTGGAATAATGGCCTGCTCTGAGGCTCAGCAGCGAAGGGTAAAGTCCGGCAGTGCAGCAGCGATAGGAGATTCGATAGTTAGGGGGACAGAAAGGAGATTCTGTGGCTGCAAAAGAAACACCAGGATAGGGTGTTGCCTCCTGGGTGCTGGGGTCCAGGATGTACTGGAGCGGTTGCAGGATATTCCTAAGGGGGAGGGTGAACAGTCAGAGGTCATGGATCAATGACATAGGCAGAAAAGAGAAAGAGGCCCTACACAGTGAGAATATAGAGTTAGAAAAGAAGCTGAAGAGAATGACCTCCAAGGTAGTATTCTCTGGAATACTCCCAGTGCCACGGGCTACGGCAGGTAGGAATGGGACGATAGCATGAATGAATGAATTGTTGAGAAGATAGTTCAGGGAACAGAGTTTCAAGTTCTTGGATCATTGGAGCCCTTTCTGGGGAAGGGGTGATCTGTACAAGAGGGACGGGTTGCACCTGAGCTGGAGGGGAGCCAACAGCTTGATTGGGAGGAATGCTGTTGTAACTTGGGAAGTTTTAAACTAGTTTTGCAGGGGGCTGGGAATCGAAGCCCCAGGTTAATAAGGGAAGGATCGGACCAGAAACTAGACGTCAGGGAAAGTATTGAAAGGCAATATTGAAGTAGCAGGTATGATGGGTCGGATAGTTGGAAGTGTGTGTATTTTAATGCTAGGAGTATTATGGGTAAAGGTGATGAACTCAGAGCATGGTTCAGGTTGTGGAACTATGATGTTGTGGCTATGACCGAAACTTGGTTCAGAGAGTGGCAGGAATGCGTGATTAATGTACCAGGTTTTCTAAGTTTTAGACAAGGTAGAGGAGGAGGTAAAAAGGGGGGGTGGTTGCACTTCCAATTAGGGACAGTATCACAGCTGCACTCAGATGAGACATAATGGAGAATTCAGCCTCCGAGGCTATTTGGGTGGATCTCAGGAATAGAAAGGGTGCAATCACACTGATGGCATTGTACAACAAACCCCCTAATAGACACCAGGACATGTAATCTGATTAAGGAAATGTGTAAAAATAATTGGGTTGTTGTCATGGGGAATTTCAGCTTCCCTGATATAAACGGAGACCTCCTTAGTGCATGGATCTTAAATGGGGCAGAATTTATGAAGTGTATCAGGAGGGTTTCATAAATCAATATGTGGACAGTCCAACAAGAGGAGGGGGTGTACTGGACCAGGTGTTGGGTAATGTGACTGACCTTTCACTGGGTGAGCAGTTAGGGAACAGTGACCACAACTCCATAACTTTCAGGATAACAATAGATAAGGATAGGTATGGTCCTTGCGGGAGAGGTTTAAATTGGAGTCGGGAAAATTATGAGAGCATTAGAAGGAACTAAGAAGTGT
The DNA here is from genome assembly GCF_030028105.1 of Mobula birostris. NCBI lineage: Eukaryota > Metazoa > Chordata > Chondrichthyes > Myliobatiformes > Myliobatidae > Mobula > Mobula birostris. The sequence goes on from NC_092372.1 coordinate 131,251,362, forward strand.
TAATTGCAAACACCTCTTTTTTCTAGCAAGTCCACATCAGACATGTGGAGGGTGTTTAAAGATCAATTACACAGCGTACAGGAAAGTTAGGTTGCTGTTAGAAGGAAGAAAGGGGATGGAAAGATAAGAGAACTTTGGATATCCAGAGAGGTGATGAAGTTACTCAAGAAGAAAAAGGAAAATATGTAAAACTTCGGAAGTTAGGATCAAATGGAGAATGTGCGGAATATAAATTAGCCAGAAAGGAACTAAATAAAGGAATTACGAAAGCCAGGAGGGGCCAGGAAAAGTCCTTGGCGAATAGGATTAAGGTGAATCCGAAAGCATTCTATACATACAGTATATCAAGAGTAAGAGGATAACTAGGGAGAGGATGGATCCACTCAATGATAAAGAAGGGAACATTTGCTTGGATGCAAAGAAATGAATTTGTTTCAGTGTTTACCAAGGAAGAGAACATAGAGGACCAGGAGATCAGTGCTGAGTGTATAAATACCTTAGGGTGTTTAGAGTTCAAGGGTGAGGAAATGTTGGGTCTCCTAATGAGCGTTAAGGTGAATAAGCCCCCAGGACCTGATGGCATTTACCCAAATTATTGAAGGAGGCAAGAGATGAGATTGTTGGGGCCTTGACCAGTACCTCTGTGTCCTCTCTAGCCACAGGCAAAGACCCGGAGGGCTGGTGAATTGTTACTGTTGTACCTCTATTTAAGACGAGAACAAGGGAAAATCCTGGGAACAATGGACCGGCGAGTCTCACCACTGCTGTTGGGAAATTGCTGGAGGAAATTCTTAGGGATTGGATATGTGAGCATTTGGAAACCCATGGCCTAATTAGGGAGAGACAGCATGGCTTTGTGCATGGCAGGTCGTGCCTTGCCAACTTGACTGAGTTTTTTGACAAGGTGAAGAGGGAGACTGATGAAGTTAGGGCACCGGATGTTGTCTACATGGATTTTAATAAGGTGTTTGACGAAGTCCAGAAGATTAAGATGCACGGGGTCCACAGTGAATCAGAATTCAGAACTGGCTTGCACAGAGAAGACAGAGGTTAGTTGTTGAAGGGACTTATTTGAGCTAGAGGGCTATAATTAGTGGTGTTCTGCAGTGGTCTATGCTGGGACCGCTGCAGTTTATGATGTATATAAGTGACCTGGATGAAATGTAGATAGGTGAGTTTTGTGAATTTGCAGATACTACCAAGGTTGGTGGAGTTGGGGATAGTGTAAATACAGCACGATATAGATTAGTTGCAGATATGGACAGAAAAATTGCAGATTTGTTTTAACCCAGTTAAATGTGAAGTGTTGCACGTTAGTAGAGCAAATGCAAGCAAACAGCACCCTGCAAAGGACAAGATCCTGAACAGTATTGCTGAGCAGAGGGATCTTTGGGTACAATCATAGCCCCATGAAACGGGCCACACAGGTTGATAGAGTGGTTAAGAAGGTTTATGGAATGCTTGCTTTTATTAGTCAAGGTATTGAGTTCAAAAGTGAAGAGGTTATTTTGCAACTTCATAAAACTCTGTTTAGGCCACATCTTGAGTATTACATACAGTTCTTGTGGTCTCACTAAAGGAAAGATGTTGAGGCATTGGAGAGAGTGAGAAGAGGTTTACAAGGATGCTGCTTGGTTTAGAGGGCATCTGCCATCATGAGAGGCTGGATAAACTTGGGTTGTTTTCTCTGGAGTGGTGGAGGCTGAGGGGAGATCTGATAGAGATTATGATAGAAATAATCTGATAAGATTATGAGAGGCATTGATTGAGTGGACAGAGAGTATCTGTTTTCCAGGGTTGAAATGTCTAATACTAGACAGCATGCATTGAAGGCGAGAGAGGTTAGGTTCAAAGGATGTGAGGGGTAAGATTTTTACTCAGAGAATTGTGGATGCCAGGAAGGTGCTGCTTGGTATGGTGGGTGAGGCAAATGCACTAGAGGTTTTGAAGAGATGTTTTATTCACCACATAAATATGAGGAAAATGGAGGAATGATATAGACATTGTGTAGGTAGAAGGGATTCATTTTTGGGGTTTTTTAACTTTACTTTTTACCTGGTTCAGCACAACACTGTGGACCAAAAGACCAATTTCCATGCTGTACTGTTCTATGTTCTATACTCTATGACTGTACTTTGAAGTTTAAAGAAGATTTCAGAGGTGTTCATGCAATTTAAATCCATGTAACCTAATGTTAGAGTTTATGGCTACAATTATTAGGGTAATCTTTTCCACACTTACATAAGCCTACACTATAATTATCTCCCCAGTGTTCATTCAAAATGACCCGGGATTCAACATCTCCCTTTGAAACTGCATCCCGGACTTTCTGACTAAGAGACCAAAATCAGTGAGGATAAAACAGGTTCTGCTCTAGCTCCATTTCTCAAGTTTCCAAATGACACCACTGTAGTGAACTGAATCTCAAATAATGATGAGTCAGAGTACAAAGGAGCCTAGTGAAGCAATGTTGTGATAACAACTTTTTCTTCAACAGCAGCAAAACAAAAGAGTTGATGACTGACTTTAGGAAGGGGTGTGGTATACACAGGCACCTGTTTACATCAACAGGAGGTCAAGAGAGTTGAAAGCTTCTAATTCCTAGGAGTAAACATCTCTAACAGCCTGTCCTTGTCCAACTAATTAGATGCCATGACCAAGAAAGCCAGCCGGTGCCACTACTTCCTAAGGAGGCCAAATTTTGGCATGTCTCTTTGACCCTCACCAATTCTAGCACATCGCTTTGACCTTCACCAATTCTTATCAATGAAAGCATCCAATCTTGATCCATCGCGCAACTGCTCTGCCTGTGACTGCAAGAAACCGCAGAGAGTTGTGGACACAGCTCAGTCTATCACAAAAAACAACCTCCCCTCTGAGGACTCTCTCCGCACATCTCACTTGCACAGTAAAGCAGACAAGGTAATCAAAACCCCACCCACACTGAACATTCTCTCTTCTCCCCATTCCATTGGGCAGAAGAGACAGAAGCCTGCAAGCATACGTCACCAGGCTCAAGGAGCCACTGCTGTAAGACAGTCGAACTATTGCCTTCTATAATATGATGAACTCTTGACCTCATAATAAGACCACAAGACATAGGAGCAAATTTGGGCCTTTTGGCCAATCGAGTCTGCTCTGCCTTTCCATCATGACTGATTTATTATCCATCTCAACCCGATTCTGAAACTGCCCAGCAGATTATCGGCACCCAATTGCCCACCATTGAGAACATCTACCATAAACGCTGCCTGGGCAGGGTGAAAAGCATTATCAAGGATGCATCTCGTCCGAACCATGGACTTTTTACTCTCCTCCCATCCAGTAGGCGCTACAGGAGCCCCCGCTCCCGCACCAGCAGGCACAGGAAGAGCTTCTTCCCTGAGGCTGTGACCCTGCTGAACCTCACATCACAGCACTAAGCAGTATTGCACCCATATTGTACTGTCTCAGTACTTTTATATTTGTGTGCTGTAGCACTTAATTTTTATTCGCAGTTATTTTGTAAATAACACTATTCTTTGCATTTCTGGTTAGATGCTAACCGCATTTCATTGTCTTTGTATCTGTACTCGGCACAATGACAATAAAGTTGAATCTAATCTAATTCTCCTGCTTTCTCCCTGTAAACTTTAACATCCTATCAACCTCCAATTTAAATATACCCAGTGATCTGGCCTCCACTGCAGTCTTTGACAAAGCATTCCACAGAGTCACTACCCTCTGGCTTAATAAATTCCTCCTCATCTCTGATCTAAAGTTACATCTTTCAATCGCGCAGCTGTGACCTTTGGTCCCAGACTCCCTCACTATTTCAAATATAGGTTCAATATTCAGTAAGTTTCAATGAGATCCCCTTCATTCTTCTGCACTCCAGTGAGTTATCAAACAATTCTCATATATTAACTCCTTCATTCTCCTCTGGATCCCCTTTAGTGCCAGCACATCCTTTCTTAGATAAGGGGTCCAAAACTTAAGAAAATCATGCTGATTTTGGTCTATTTTATCATGTGCCTCCAAGTATTCCAAACCCTCATCTTTAAAAAGGATTCCAACATCATCCCTAACACAGAAGTCAGGCTAACTGGTCTATAACTTCCTGTCTGTTGTCTCCCTCTCTTCTTAAAGAGTAGAGTGACATTTCCAATTTCCCAGTGCTCTGGAACCATTACAGAATCTTGATTATTGCTTTTAAAATCTGCAAGAGGAACTCAGTAGGTCAAGTAGCAACTATAGAGCAGAATAAAAAGTTGATGTTTTAGACCCAGAACCTTCATCAGGACACTTCATAAGCCCCGATGAAGTGTCTTGGCACGAGTCGTCGACTGTTTATTCCCCTCCTTAGATGCTGCCCGACTTTCTTGAGTTCCTGTAGCATTTTGTGCCTGTTGCTCAGGATTTCCAGCATCTGCAGAATTGCTTGTGTTTATGACTTCATGATCTACTTTGTTACAGCCTTGCATCTTATCGTCTGCACTTTCTCTGTAACTGTAACACTTTATTCTGCATCTTGTTATTGGTTTCTCTTGTACTACCTCAATACACAGTTGTGATGGGATGGATCTGTATAGATGGCATGCAAATCACGTTTGCGTTGGACCTTGGTACATGTGACAATAATCAACCAACTCCAAAAGAGCTATTTTCATGATGCAATTAATAGGACATGCATAAAACATCATTTCAAACTGAGGAAATTGAAATGAATTTTGTTGTGTGTTGGGCTCGAGGGGAAGGTCCTGCCAGTGACGTTTCTCCTTAGGAAACACTGTCTACATTGGAAAGCCCCCTGAGACAGTGCCACTATTCTAACTCCAAGGAATTACGGGATAGACATGACTGGACTCTACAGCGACCTCTAGCAACTCCAGTGAGGATGACAGCGATAAAACAATGGGATTGGCAGCTATGTCGTGGCTTGCTCCAATACAATTTAGACTAAGGAAAAGGTGGAATCCGTGAGACAAGTGGTTTTCCATCAATGACCTGAACCAGAAAATATTGATAAGTGTTCCAAATAAGTTCCACATCCTAAAAAAGTATGTCCGAAGACCTGAGCTGAGCTTCAATGTAATAAGAACACATATAAACTGCATCTATATGATGGCCTCCACATCTTGGCTATGTTGTCTTCTCAGCAAACCAGATACAGATTCAGATTTGACAACGACATGGGAGATGATCAACAAAATATGCAAGGTGGTTGGAATGCCATTAAGAAGCAGTTGGTAGGACAGGCTCCAATACAGACTGATTGGAGGGAAGTGGTTTTTGGCAAGCAAAAGATTTCTGACGATGTTTCTGAATATGAGAATGCTACAGGACAGCGTGGTTAAGTTATTCAGAGTTTTGGGAATAAATGAAGATAACATAGAGGACTCTACATCCGTTGAAGTCAAACTTTATGGGAGGCTTGAAACCAGAGACAGCCAAAATGGTGAAGCTGACGAAAATGAGTTGGAGTAAAGATAGTATTCCATATAGTGAGTTAGTGCAAGCTGCCAAACGGGATATTAAAATCTGAATAAGATCATTACAGGTGGGTCAGTTACCTGTTCATCACATAACCACTGGCTATGGGACAATAGTCACTGATTGCTAGTCAACTGCCACAGCTGCAGGTAAGCCAACAGCCAACACCCATGAACCAACAGAAGAAGCGGGACTGTAATTCACTGTGTGTTAACACAACAATCTGAGCCACACTTCCAAGGCCAGTCCCTTAAAACAAGATGTCACTTTTGTGGTAAGAAAGGACTTTGGCTAGAAGTTGTTGGTAAAGTGGACAACAGAAACAAGCTCAGCAGCAAGTTCAATCCCCTTCATCTCAAAAGTCGGGGGATGCTAATTTGATGACATGGTTACAAGTAATGTGGGAGGTAATGGATATGCTGTCGTATTCAAAAAATGACTAAGCACTTCCCGACAGCCCATTCTTGCCTTGATAGAACAAAAACTAGACAGCTTATATGTCAACTTACTCATTGGAAATAAATGTGCTGAATTCGTGGTGACTATGATGACCATGACTGTGCAAGAATAATAACATGCCGTGAAGATGCAAATTATTGTAAAGAAATGCCTCTATTGAACCCAGATTTGATTCTGTACACCAGTGGCTCCTCAACGTATCGAGGGAGGAATACGAAATGCGGATGGGCCTTTGTTTCAGGAAACATGGCTCCCCGTACCTCTGTGCAACAGACAGAACTGAAAGCTCTGATCGAAGCCCGTAAGGTGGCAGAAGAAAGATTAGCTAATACCTGCACTGATTCTCGATATGCTTTTGGACTTGTTCCTGATTTTGGAAGCAAAGAGGATTCCTTACGACTGTAGGAGTTCCCATCAAGAATAGTCAACAAGAACTCACATTATTCAATTGCCGTCAGATTTTAAAATGGAAAACCCACTCCAAAATGACGACAATGGAAAACTACAGAAATGCATTCACGGATGAAGTTGCAAACAAAGAAGCAGCACGGGAAGGGGTAAAGGAAATAAAAGGAGTAAAGAAACTGAAGAACTAAAAGAAGTACTGGGAACATATAAAGGGAACCCTGTGCCTGAGATTGAACCAACGTGAGAAGAGGAACGTCTGCACAATCATTCCCACTGAAGCTTAGCTTCAGGATTCTGTACCGGATCCAGCCATCCATCTGGAGAGTTTCAGCATGCTTCGGGCCAACAGGAACCTAGCATTCTCAGACAAGACCTGTGGTGGCGGTATCTGAATAAGAACTGGTGTATGGACCCTTCAACAGTGGCATCCCACTGATCACCCATGATTGAGTTCAGATTTGTGAAATTCATAGTGTTTTATATACCAAGGGAGCTCACGACAGTTGTATTGGTAGCTGTCTATATCTCACACCCCTCCCCCAGCTAATACTGGCGAGGCACTGCGTGAGCTCTACAGCACCGTCAAACTTTCCAACCAAACATCTGGATGGTATCTTCATTGTCACTGAGGATTTTAACCATGCAAATCTAAATTCCACCAGCATGTTGGTTTTGCTACGGTTTATACTAACATACTGGGTGCATATGAAGCTGTCCTTGGACCCCATGTTGGACTCTCAGGTCACTTGTCTGTAATGTTAATTCTAGCACACAAACCAGTGATCAATCAGGTCAAACCAGTTCTAAAGGTGGTGAAAACATGGCCTGGGGTGGTGTGGGGGGGGGGGTGCAATCTCTGCACTGCAGGACTGCTTTGATAATACGAACTGAAGAATTTTCAGGGAGGCTGTTACCTATAGCAATCATGTTAACATTGAGGAATATGTGGATTCTGTGACCAGCTACATAGAGAAGTGTACTGAGGGTGTTACCATCATGAGGGCAAATCAGAAACCATGGCTTTCTGCAGAGATCCATGCCAGGCTGAGGGATCATGATAGATCTTTTAGATCCGGAGATGCAACAGCTCTCAGGGAAACAAGAACTGTGCTTTCCTGCTCCGTCAGGAAGATGAAACGGGAGCATCCTCTGAGAATTTATAGCCACTTCTGCAATACAAGAGACATGAGGCACATGTGGCAGGGAATTCAGAGGATTACAGACTACAAGACTACCCTGTGCGTCTTCTATGCCCAGTTTGATGCGACGAACAAAGTGTTGGTGAGGAAGGCACCCCTCCTCTACAGAACAGACACTTTGGGTTAAGCTGAGGTGAGGAAGATCCTGGTCAGACGCGACCCACTTAAAGCTCCGGGGCCTGATAATATACCAGGTTAGGTTCTGAAAGACTGCACAACTCATCAGATGGAGGTGCTGACAGAGCTCTTTCAAACAATCCATTGTCCCCTCGGTTTTCAAGGTGGCAACCGTCATTCCAGTGCCAAAGGAGGAAAAGTAACCTGCCTAAATGACTATCATCTGGTAGCATTAACATCAGCCATCATCAGCCATCCCAGTGCCTGGAGCACATTAAAGCTTTTCTCCCGGCTACATTAGACCCTGTCCAGTTCACTAACAGCTCAAGTTGATCCACTAATGATGCAATGGCCTTTTCCCTCCACTCTGTCCTGTCCCTCCTGGAAAATGGGGTCTCATATGCCAGACTGCTGTTTATAAACGTCAGTTCAGCATTTAACACCGTCATACCCCAGAATCTGGTGGGGAAACTGTCCTTGCTGGGTCTCAACACCTCTCTTTGCAACTGGATACTGGACTTCTTACCAGGAAGGCCACTGTCAGTCCGTGTGGGCGGCAACATCTCTCGTCCCATTACGCACTGAGCACTGGTTCTCCCCAGGACTGCATGCTCGGCATGCTGCTGTTCACACTGCTGACGCATGACTGTGTCGCAGGATCCAGCTCAAATTGTGTCATGAAGTTTGAAGACGACACAACAGTGGTTGGCCTCATCAACAGCAATGATGAGTTGGAGTACAGCGAGGAAGCAGAGTGGCTGTGGCACTGGTGTGAGAACAACAACCTAAGTTTGAACATATGGAGAAGACCACGGAAATCATTATGGACTTCTGGAAGGTGCAGATGAACCATCCCCCCTCTGCGAATACATGGCTCCTCCATAGACACAGTTAAATGCACCAAGTTCTTGGGAGTTCACATCACAGATGACATCACCTGGTCCCTTAATATCAGCTCCCTGAACAAGAAGGCACAGCAGTGTTTCCACTTTCTAGAGAGATTGAGGAAAGTGAGGCTCCCCCCCACCCCGGTCTCCTATCTTCACTGCATTTTACAGAAGCACCATTGAGAGCATCCTGACAAGTAGCATCTTCATCAGGTATGGAAGAGTCGTGCATCGGACTGGAAGTCCCTACAAAGGACTGTGTGAGTAGCTGAGGGATCTTCCTACCATCCACCGGGGACGTCTATCAGGAGTGCTGCATACGCAGAGCCCTTAGTATCCCACCCATCCATCCAGCATTCTCTTTGTTGCTTGTCGCTCCTTTTCACGCCTTATGGTACATCGGGTGGCATTTTTGCCAGTTGCATAACACTTTCCAACTGTTTTTTTTTGAGGTCGAGTTGTTAGCTCGACGCTCAACCCTGCACGGATGGAAAACGTGCAAGGAGCCGGCCGGATTCAAACTCAGGACCATTCGCCTCGAAGCCTGGTACTGATGCCACTACACCACCGGCTGGCTGAGGAGCATCCTCTTTGACCTTCTACAGTCAGGCAGAAGACTCCAATGTTAAAGACAGGAATGGTCAGGATGGGGAAAAGCATCTTCCCCTAGGCCATTAGGCTTCTGAGTTCTCCGTGCATCGCATTCAAAGTGTCACTGTTCTGTATCTTACAATATTTAATTTATGCACTTTATTTATTTATGTATATTCCATCCATAAATTTCACCCTTACTTTCATAAGTAGTGTGTTATGTGTGTAATGTATACTCCAGTGCTCTACACCCTGATTCGGAGAAAACTTGTCTCGTTTGACGGTATACATGTATATAGTTAAATGACAATAGACTTGACTTGACTTGATACTGGGAACAAAGCTGGTCTCTGTATCACAGACAAACATACAAGATATTTGAGAGATGCAAGCTCAATGCTCTAACCATGAAAAGTGGTTCTGGAAGGAGAATGGTGGGAGGTTAAATAGTCATGGAACATGGAGATATGGCACTCGTCATAAACTAGTAGCTCCAATTATGTTGCTTCCTTATCTGGCACAACAGATACACTCCCTAAGACATATTGGAGTGGAAAAGATGATTAGCAGATTTTTCCAATGGCGGTAGAATCCAAAGTTCCAGGCATAGGCTGAACAAGCATTTGAAAGATGCACGGCGTGCCAGTAAACAAATCCTGGAGCAGCTGAAAAGCTACAACAATTAAGTGCTCCTGCCTCACTTGGTCCATTTTTACATTTACAAGTGGACAACTTTACTTTGCTGACACGGTACATAACGAACAAACATTATTTTGCCAAGTGTCAAGGATGGTCAGACATAATGGTATCAGTGTACAAGTCTTCAAGATGGGTGGAAGCTATTCCAGCAAGGAAAGCCACTGCAACACGTACAGCAAAAATTCTGATCAAGGACTATATTCCCAGATGGAGACTGCCATGTCACATTGACCCTGATCGGAATTATTCGATTGATGAACATGGAATGGTCTTTCCATTGTCCACATCACCCAGAGTCATCAGGACAAGTCGAACAAATGAATGGAGTTATCAAACAATGCCTGACTAACTAATTATCACAAAGAAGGTACAAAGTGGTCTACAGCTCTTCCTGTGATCTTATGTAGCATCTGAGCAACCCCAAACAAGAAAGCTAAACCAAGTCTATTTGAAGAAGTAACAAGGTGAACTATGTTACTGCTGGGTGCTCTTAATCTCAGAGAGGCTGATATACATAGACAGTTTAGTTAACTATTGTGTGAAATTAATCCAAGCTGTACAGTCTGCCTCTCAACCTGTTTCTGCTGCTTGGAGTAATTCAAGAGAAGGAGGACTCACCCTGGTTCCAGGTGAGTGTGTGCTGATTAACAGGATACACAAGGACCCATTGGGGCCTGGACAGAGGGTCCTTATCAAGTGCTGTTAGTTACTGATTTGATGGTGAAAGTGGAAAATAAAATTCAGAGGATACACGCCAGTCACTGCAAGCGAGCTCAAGTGGTGTCCAACAAGGACAACATGCACTGTGGTTAGCATGCTAGTAACCTCTGACCCTGTGCCTACACTATTGGGCAACAGTGAGTAAATCACTAACCAGCCAGAAGATTTCAAATAGAGTCGACAACTACTAGACCATATGAAGTTTATTCTAATATTATTACTTACTGTTAAATTTCTACCAATTTTCGCTACTCATGATGTGCCAATTGAGATGATTCATAATATGTACTTGCAGGTATAGCATGAATTTACTGATGCTGTCAATGCCTCTAGCTGTTGAATATTTCAGCATCCCACAAATGTTAAAATAGTCACCATGTGTAAAATGGTTCTTCAAAATCGTATGGCATTAGATCTCTTAGCAGATAGGAGGGAACAGGTGCCGTTATAGGCAAGAAGTGTTGGTGGTTGGAATTTCTCCGATTGGCTTCGTTTCAGTCTAGGAAACTGGGATTATTCAATATTACGAGTCATAACGTTGGTCCAGGCGCCTGATGGCTGCAGAGTCAGATGAGCACTGAGGCGTGAAGTCAGTCCAGGGGCCCGACAGCTGCAGAGTCAGTTCACCGCTCAGGCAAGTGAAGCAGGTCCAGGAGTCTGACAGCTGCAGGGCAACAACTACTCTCGAATTTGACGGCACGTACCCTGCTTCTGCTCCAGCTACACAACCGTAGTAGCAAAAAGAGAAGGAGTCGGGTCAAACACAGGCAGACAGGATGGGCCCAGGTGGGTTGTAGACTATCCAGGCAGAATGAGTGTTTGACCTCACCCTGGCAGCGGAGAAGGCCATGGACAGACAGACAGATGTGAGAATAGGAAGGGGGAGTAGAAATGGAATGCAAAACACCATTGTGTACAGACAGCAGGTGGTCTGCAGAACAGTCTATTTATTAGCTATTTTCTATTGCTATTTCTTCTTATAATTTAAGGGATCTCAGGAGAGAAATTCATCTTTGTTTGCTGACACCAAATGTACTTCAGTAGTTGAATTCGATGGAAGAGAATATCTGGGGGTGTGGGAGAGGGGTGTTAGGGTAGTTTCTGATGCAGAGGACAAATGATCCTATGAGGTTTATCAACCAAAGATAGTTCTGCACCTAACCACTGGATTGGGATCATTTTTAAACTTCTGTTTTCATTGTGCATCGATCCCTGTATTTTGAATGCTTACCTTTGAGAAAAATTCCTGACATGTTTTGGGGATACCTTGTTTTTATTCCAAAAATGTATGGTTTTATAAAGCAAATTTAAAAAAATCAAACAGAGTTATACCTCCGTGGAATTTACAGCGAAGTAAAACATAGAGGTTTGCGGTTTCACAATGAATATTTTTAGGTTCCTATTCATTATCAGAACCACCTGAAATGTATTATTTGATTATTACTTTCCTATGCTGTCCAACCTTGGCAGTTGATGGTAAAATATACATTGTCAACTGTGGGTTGGTGTACAGGAATACATAAATGACAGTAAGCAAAGTGGGAAATATTGCAAGTAGGTCGTGAATTATTAAGTTGCTCTGAGTCGGGGGAAATGGAATATGGCGCATATAATGCAATTGTTATATCAGTTCAGTTTGATAAAACAGCTACAACATGTGGCTCAAAGAGGTGCCCTACAATAACGGGCAACTATTCCAGCGTCTGTTGTTGTTTTGCTGCTGCCAACTTTCTCTTCGTGGATTCAATAGCCTAGAAATTCTTCAATATTCTTAAAACTCTCTTAAAGACAATGTTCTTCAAATGCCAAGCTTTCAGAACAGTACTGTCATCTTAGCTTGCTCTTGCTATGCTTCAAATTGTTATTGTATTGATCTCTTGAAAGAACATTCAGCTGCTTGAATTCCAGTGACATGAAGATTTCTGCACAATACAAACATCATTCCACCAACTATTCCTGTTTCAGGAATGATGTTGCAATGACATGAAGGGTGAGGGAGAGTTCTTCCAGTGGTGCAGAGCCATTTGGAAAAGATTGTGGTGAACATTACCCACTGGGAGCATTGTACAAGGGGATCTGAGAGAGCTCCCTACCCCTCAGGGCTGCAGGAGGTTCCCAGGGAACACTCTGAAAAGGGTAATGCTACAGATGTGCTGTTCATGAATTCTTGGACTTTGGAAACACCTGCAATGGCAGGAAGTTCTCATATCCATCTTGTCTGATCCCAAAGGCTAAAGACAAAGTGGGTAAGCTCTCTTTTGCTTGAGTATAGAGCTTAGAAAACACTTCTAACACTGCAGTCAGCAACCAATTATGAGATTTAGCAGAGATTAGTGACAATATCTGGAATAATCTTGTAACTAGAAAGCTGAATGTGACCAAGACGTTCAAAGGCAAAGCAGAGTAGAAATGTGGAGAGGTGGCAATAAGTCATAGTGCGCTGTTTTGGTGAAATTAGCTTTGGGAAACGGTCTGCAAAATTTGGTTGTCCTGTTACAGGAGTAGTGCCATCCAAGTCTATATCATTTCCTTCGCACTCCTTCTCACTCTGTAGTCCCAACAACAGATTTATGCTGAAAAAATGTGGCTACCGGTTGTCACCGTGATCTTCATTCAAAATCCATTCTAAGTCAGTCATGATACAGCCTGATGCTAAGTCACAAGAACTCCAGTGTCCATAAGTTAAACAACTTTTTGAATAATACTTTTTGTTGAATGTAAGGAAATGGCTGTAAGTGCCAAAGTACATATAGTTGACATTGGCTAACTTACAATGTGCCTCAAAAGTTGCTACATCTGCCCTGCTTTGGTTTCAATGGAAACTTCTGTTTTGTCCTTTATTTAAGTATAACTAATCACTTTACATATTCAGATAATTAACCCTCTGATGGTGTAACATGAGAGCTTGCAAAGATTGATTGCAATCAAAAGGACTGGAGACAAGTGCAAGATGTTATTAAACTTGTTACTGACAGAAAAGCTTTACAAGGATGCTGGCAGGACTTGAAGAATTGAGTTGTAGGGAGAAATGGTTAGACCAGGGCTTTACTCCTTAGAGCATCGGAGACTGAGAGGTGTACAAAATCGTAGGAGAATATGTTATGTTTTGTAACTCCAACACATAAAAACTAATTGAAAAGAAAACAAGGGAGCTGAGAGATGCAAATCTTAGTTCATTTTTACCTTAAGTGAGGCGTGCTTCTATGCATGGTGGCATGATGACATATGCCATTTGCATACTTTTACAGAGACCCACAATTCATGATGTAAACAGGAGTACGAGGTCATGTGACTAACTTGGATGGGGCATTCTGGTTGGCATGGGCCACCTAGGCTGAAGAACTTGTTTCCATGTTCTATGAGTCTCTGGAGTGGTTTACACCCAAGCAAATTTAACAGGACTTCGACAGGTTGGAACTGGCTTCCAAATTGAATTGAATGCCTAATGGCTCACTACCTGTACCTGCACCCAAACTCCAAACAGTAGGCTTTTGAATGATGGAAAAACTTGAACACTTGCAATTAAAATCTAAACACGATGCATTGAAAGAGTTCCCCAAAAGAATGAGAAATAATTATCAGCATAAATTATATTGGTTTGCTTTTTACTTGGAATCAATAAATATTTTCAACAAAACCTGAATGACACTCAATAAATATGTGGCAAATATCTTGGAAAGCCCACCGTCTTGGCCATTACATTTTCACTACCACATTTCCTGCATGATTTGATGCAATTACCTTACTGCAGATGTCATCCTATCAGGTCGCAAACTCTGAGCATTATAAATCTCTGAAAGGAGCCGTCCTTTTTCCATTTCTGTTGAAACTTTTCTTTTTTCACAGATTCAAAAGTACATTCATTACCAAAGTATGCTGCAGCTTATAACCCTGAAATTCAGTTTCTCCACAGTCATGAAACAAAAAAGAACCATGAAACCATCCCATTCAAAAAGCATCAACACCCCCCCATGCGCAGAAAAGAAATCACGCAAATGGCAACAAATAAAAATGAAACGAAAACACAGAATATAAAACACAAAATCAAAAGGTTTATGTCAGTACAGTTTAGCTCAATATTCATTATCTGCAGGCCACCCCGAGTCAAAAATCGCTCAAAAGTATTAACAAAAAAGAGTGACCAGAGTTAGAACTAGAACCTAGAACACATCAAAAACCTGAATGAGAGTCCAAATCTACAATCCATCTCAATGAAACCTTGCTCCACCACCATCCATCGACAGCATCGAGGGAGAGAGAGAGATCCTTCAAATGCAAGGACCTTCCCCATGAAACAGTGAGCGAGAGAAAACGAGAGAGCACAATACGCAGACGCCTTCCCCGGTAACAGTGAGTGAGAGTCCGGTAGACGGTGCTGAACACCGGTTCGCCTTCCGCCTTGGTGATTTAAATCTTCCTTAAATCAGCGAGGTCAGTGAGAGATGGAGATTGATCATGGGCTCTTGCCCCATCTCCTGGCTTCCTGGCCCCTCCACCGCATGCTTTGACCGCAGACTCGTGGAACACTCGCAGAGTCAGCAAAGCGCCAGTTCACTCAATTGGCCTGAAATCACACAAGCCAGAATGTAGATTACAGGCTCTAATAGCAGGAGAACCACATCTGAAATAAAAAGATATAAAAGAAGTGAAGAGATTTGCTTTGTGACTCGTCTTGAGGATGTCGCTTTCGGTAGTCTCATTTGCTGACGCCATCTTCTCAGGGCATTCTTGATTCAATAAACTTCTTCTCCCATTTGGCTGAGCCTTCAATGTCTCTGTCTAGTCCTCAGGACTGGTCCTTCATGGCCATGATCTAAACCATTCAAAGGTGTATGCTTGCAAAACTTTAATTTTACAGAAGCAGCACGCCTAATAAGTGAAGTTAGGAGCTGAGGGAGTATAACTGATACCTTCACTGACATGTGGAATTTGACAGTGAATTTGGATGATGTCACTAATGGGTGAAGGTAGATTATAGCAGCAGATGCACTGCTGAAGAAATGCTCTGCAGCCAAAATAAAAGATATATTTCTTCTGGAACAGAACATTTTCCATGGAGAAAATATAGAAATGCTTTTTAAAGGCACACAGCATGCCTTATCCAATATTATATTTAGTCCACTGCACCTACACCAAAATGATCTGCTCCAACATGCAAAGCAAAATTTTAAGTCAATCTTTAAAAAAACAATTACTTAACAGAGAACAAAAAAAAACGCTGGAAATTCCTCGGGTCATGCTGTTTCCATGAAGGTAAAAAGACAGAATTAATGTTTCAGTTGATGACCTTTCATCAGAGCTAGGAAAATTTTGAGAAGGAATACATTCTATAGTGCAAAGAAAAGGTATAGGTCAGAAAGAACACAAAAGTGTTCATGATCGAGTGGAGAACTGAACATCAGAGGAAGCCTCAATAGAAGATGATGAATAAGAACCTGAAATTAGAAAAAAACATTGTAAATGCAGAAATATGAAATGATTGCTGGAACTGTAGCTGAAATAGTTCAACTCAATGTTGAGTCCAAAATGTGCCTATTTGGAAGATGAGCTGTTGTTTCTCAAGCTGGAATTAGCTTCATTTCAACAGTGTAGAATGCTGGCCAGATCAAGAGCTGATGCTCCTTTGTTTCATTCACCTGTACAAGATTCACGACAATGCTTATATAAGCATTTTACATATTATTTCTCTTCTTGACTTTTGGAGCAATGAAGTTTGTTGAAGATTTTGAAATCAATGTAGTGAACACAGTAAAGACAGATACATCAATATAGTAGATAAAGACAGATAAATCTCCTAAATTAAATGCTATATTCCACTGGAATTCTGCTCTCATATTCCCTACACTACTACAAATCTCAAAGCAAATCTGTAGGAAATTACAATGCTCTTCTGAGGTCTAGAAAGGCAGCACTGAATCCTGTTACTAGGTTAGAGTAGAATTCCTCTGTCGGACTTCTGGACGCTGCTCTAGCAGGAGCAATACATGCATCCCCCATGCTGCCAACAGCCACATGTATCTCAACAAATATATTTTTGGGCTTTCTCAACACTGGTAGGATCTTAATTGAAGTAAACTTCAACAGATCTCACTGGTGTGTGATTTGCCTTAGCAAGCTGGATGAATTTATCTTCATAAATATTTCTATCTCCTGCTGAAACCTATATATTCACTGGTTTGTTTGTACCTGAATTCATTCAGAATATTGAGGATTATCAGACCAATAATGCCATAAAGAGGAATCAACTCATTACAACAAATAGTCCTTGTCACATCTGTGGAAAGCAGTGTTGAGTAATGGTGCAATTTATGATTAAGGGTACAACTTTTGAAATCTGAAAGATTCTCCTGAATAGTAGTAATGAAACAATATCATCTTGCTTCAGTGCACCTTCAACTCAGTTTCTGCTGCAATTACCTTTGTTGTTTCTGGTTTCTCTACTAGCTCAGTGTCACAAAAGAAGCTACCTTCTGCCACAGACAGAAGTGTATACAGCTCATCCTTCAGCTCAATCTTGAAATGATTTTATCAATATAGAGAACAAGATGCTTAGTGCATTGAAATATTGAAATTCCTTGCAACACACACAGTTCCTTCTCAAAAAATAATTCTTACTATCTTACTATTTATAATTCCACTAATATTAAGGCTGGTGCTTTGCTTCAAAAAATTGCAGTACTAATGGACCTTCATTAAAGTTTCTTTACTGAATGTTGCTGATGAAACTACTGATGGTGCCTTTTGGAGAAGGGGTGGTGGAGCTGGGAGGTGGGAAGGGAGGGTTGGGGGGGAACAGAATGGGGAGGGGTATAGGAGGGGATGAGGGAGGAGTAGGAGGGGGAGCAAGAGGAGGATGGAGCACAAGCTGGCAGGTGATATGTGAGACCAGACTGAGGTGAAGGTCAATGGGTGGGAGAGGGCTGATGTAAGAAGCTGGGAGGTGATAGGTGAAGAGGTAAGGAGTTGAAAAAGAAGGAATCTAATAGGAGAGGGCAGTGGAACATGGAATAGAACTTAAGGAAGTGGACAAGAGAGTAACACCTAAATGTGCAATGTGCAATCATAGTAATTTATAATAAATAGAATAGTCAACGTAATATAGAGTACACTAAAGTCAGCATGAGTTCATCAGTCTGAGGGCCTGGTGGAAGAAGCTGTCCCGGAGCCAGCGGGTCCTGGCTTTTATGCTGCAGTACCGCTTCCTGGATGGTAGCAGCTGGAATAGTTTGTGGTTGGGGTCACTCAGATCCCCAATGATCCTTCGGGCCCTTTTTACACACCTGTCTTTGTAAATGTCCTGAATAGTGGGAAGTTCATACCTACAGATGCTCTGGGCTGTCTGCACCACTCTCTGCAGAGTTCTGTGATTAAGGGAGGTACAGTTCCCATACCAGGCAGTAATGCAGCCAGTCAGGATGCTCTCAATTGTGCCCCTGTGGAAAATCCTTAGGATTTGGGGGCCCATACCAAACTTTCTCAACTGTCTGAAGTGAAAGAGGCGCTGTTGTGCCTTTTTCACCACACAGCTGGTGTGTACAGACCACATGAGATCCTCAGTGATGTGGATGCCAAGGAACTTGAAGCTACTTACCCTCTCAACCCTGGATGAATCCACAACCAGCTCCTTTGTTTTTGTGACATTGAGGGAGAGGTTGTTTTCTTGACACCACTGTGTCAGAGAGATGACTTCTTCCCTGTAGGCCACCTCGTTATTGTTTGAGATAAGGCTTCTGTATTGAGTGTGTTGGATTGAGGTGTACAGTTGTTGTTTGGTTTTCCAATGCTTGATTGTGATTTTATATAATCACTTACATTCATGTAACTGTTCTGTGAATTTTCAGAACAGTTGCATCTGTACTGTAATTACGAGAAATTTCACTGAATAGTTGCTTCTGTATTTTTCTAGAAACTTCTTTGTTTTCAGTAGCAGGTGTTATGCCATGCATTCAATTAGGTTAGGGCTTTTAGGAATCTGGCTATTCTATAAGTTAATTACTAGAAGTTATCACTGGAAGTTTCGGTTATCTCTAGTCTAAGTATGACAAGACCATGACTACTTTTTAATTTTTGTTGTCTTACACCCGTTCTCAGTCCACCAATCACATTTCTCACCACTCCCCTCCTCCTCTTTATACTGGTCATTTTGCTTCTCCACATACTTTATACTTTATACTTTATACTTTACTGTCGCCAAACAATTGATACTAGAACGTACAATCATCACAACAATATTTGATTCTGTGCTTCCCGCTCCCTGGATTACAACTATTAAATATTAAAAATATTAAAAATAGTAAAAATTAGCAAATATTAAAAATTTAAATTATAAATCATAAATAGAAAATAGAAAAATGGAAAGTAAGGTAGTGCAAAAAAACCGAGAGGCAGGTCTGGATATTTGAAGGGTACGGCCCAGATCCGGGTCAGGATCCGTTCAGCAGTCTTATCACAGTTGGAAAGAAGCTGTTCCCAAATCTGGCCATATGAGTCTTCAAGCTCCTGAGCCTTCTCCCGGAGGGAAGAGGTACGAAAAGTGTGTTGGCTGGGTGGGCCGTGTCCTTGATTATCCTGGCAGCACTGCTCTGACAGCGTGCGGTGTAAAGTGAGTCCAAGGACGGAAGATTGGTTTGTGTGATGTGCTGCGCCATGTTCACGATCTTCTGCAGCTTCTTCCAGTCTTGGACAGGACAACTTCCATACCAGGTTGTGATGCACCCTAGAAGAATGCTTTCTACTGTGCATCTATAAAAATTAGTGAGGGTTTTTGGGGACAGGCCAAATTTCTTTAGTTTTCTCAGGAAGTAAAGGCACTGGTGGGCCTTCTTGGCAGTGAACTCTGCTTGGTTGGACCAAGTCAGGTCATTTGTGATATTGACCCCAAGGAACTTAAAGCTTTTGACCTGCTCCACTTGCGCACCACTGATGTAAATTGGGTCATGCAGTCCGCTACTCCTTCTGAAGTCAACAACCAATTCCTTCGTCTTGCTGACGTTGAGGGATAGGTTATTGTCTTTGCACCATGCCACCAGGTTCTTAATTTCCTCTCTGTACTCAAACTCATCATTACCTGAGATACGGCCTACAATTGTTGTGTCATCAGCAAACTCATATATTGAGTTTGATGGAAACTTGGCTACACAATCATGGGCGTACAGCGAGAACAGCAGGGGGCTGAGTACACAGCCTTGTGGGGCACCGGTGCTCAGAGTGATTGTAGAGGAGAGCTTGTCCCCTATTCTTACAGCCTGGGTCCTGTCTGTGGGGAAGTTAAAGATCCTGCTGCAAATCTGAGTGCTAAGGCCCAGGTTCTGGAGCTTAGGAATCGGTTTATTTGGAATGATGGTATTAAAGGCAGAGCTGTAGTCAATGAAAAGGAGCCTTACATATGCGTCTTTATTCTCCAGGTGTTCTAAGGAGGAATGTAGGGCCAGAGAGATGGCATCTGCCATTGACCTTTTGCTCTGGTAGACAAATTGCAAAACGTCGAGGTTGACCGGTCGGCTGTGGTTGATGTGTGCCATAACCAATCTCTCGAAACACTTCATAGCAATTGATGTTTCGATGCAGGGTTTGATCTAAAACATTGACAGTTCCTTTCTTTCCACAGATGCTGTTTGACCTGCTAAGCTCTTCCAGCAGATTGTTTGTAAGCTGTAGTGAATAACCAGCAGCCTGATGTAAGTATTCATGGGGGTGTACTATACGTACCTTGACCAAATTTTCAGGTATCAAAGTCTCAGAAATCTTAACTAAACAAGATTTCTCAGGTGACGGCAAAAATGCTTTGGAAGTTTGTTGATTTGGCAATGACCTATAATTGCAACTCTATCCTTTTTCCTCTGTTCTCTGTTAAGCACCAGTTTTGCTCAGTTCTCAAGCACACTTATTGGTATGGGAATGCGCAACTGTCTTGTAACTCAAGCCATGAACAACTGTAACTGCAACAATACGACATGTGCGGCACTTGAGGTGGGTGCAATAGCGTTGCAGTCCTCCAGCATTCTCCTGCAGTCCGGTATGGAGTGAGA
Source organism: Mobula birostris (assembly GCF_030028105.1). NCBI lineage: Eukaryota > Metazoa > Chordata > Chondrichthyes > Myliobatiformes > Myliobatidae > Mobula > Mobula birostris. The sequence goes on from NC_092372.1 coordinate 131,271,942, forward strand.
GTCTGGCAGTGCGTGGCAGCCTGGCATAGTGTGGCAATTATTTTCTCAGCAGGGTACTGAGCGCCACTTGTTGCATCGATCCAAAATCATTCTGGCAGCTCAACTTTGTTCCAGCAGTCTGGTATTGTTCCATGAGTGTTGTGGTTGTCTGACTGTGTGTGGCAAACCAACAATCTGGCAATCTTTAGACAGTTGCCGCTTTCTAAAGTTGTGGCAGTGCTGTAATGATTAAGTGGTGTGCATCAGTGTACTGCATACTGGCGATGTACTACAGCTTTATGAAACGCATCTAATGACAGGTCAGTAAGAGCCATGTAAGTGATTACAGTTCCTGAACAAGGTCAAAGTTCACAGCAGGAAAACCATGAACACAGAAGAAGAAACGAAAGAAACATGAGCTGGCTGTTGTCAACGTCATTATTTCATTGTCCCAACGTGCTTGAGTTTTATCAAACATTTCACTTAATATGAATTAACTGTAATACAGACAACTTTAAATGACTGACATGTTTTGCCTGTTGTTACTTTGTGTAACAGGGTTAATTAGCCCATGTTGTGGCTGCTAACATGGACTGTGACTACAATTACCCTGTCTAATTTTGTGATTGCCTCAAGATACCTGGAACTGCCCATAGCACAATTTAGTCTGGGTTTAAGAGATTTCTGAAAAATATCATTGATGAGTGACTCAATTTGAAGACATCTGTGTACTTTTATAAATACTATCAAAATAGAACGGAAACACAGCAGAGAATAGTACAGGAACAGGCCATCCAGTTCACAATGTCATGCAGAACCAGCTAAGAACACCCAAGCACTAATCCTGCCTACCTACACCATGTCTATATATCTCTCTACCTTCCTCACATCCACATGCCTATCCAAACGTCTCTTAGAAGCCTCTAACGTATTTGCCTCTACCACCACACCAGGCAGTTCATTCTGGGCATCCACCACTTTCTGAGTAGAAAACTTAACACTCACATCCCCTTTGAACCTACCCCTTCTCAGCTTCAGTGAATGCCCTCTGGTAGTAGATATTTCAACCTTGGGAAACAGATACTCCCTGTCTACTCTATCTATGCCTCTCGTAATCTTGTAAACCCCTATCAGAACTCACCTCACCCTCCAACACTCCAGAGAAAGCAACCCAATTTTAACCAGCCTCTCATGCCCTCTAAACCTGGCAGCATCCTGGTAAACCTCTTCTACACCCTCTCCAAAGACTCAACATCTTTCCTATAGTGGGGCAACCAAAACTGTACACAATTATCCAGATGTGGCCTAACCAGAGTTTTATAAAGTTGCTACATAATCTACTGAATTTTGAACTCAATGCCTCAACTAACGAAAGCAAGCCTTCTTCACCATCTTATCAACCTGTGTGGCCACTTTCAAGAAGCTAGGAACTTGGATCCCAAGATCTCTCTGTTCAGCAACACTGTTAGGGATCTTGCTCTTAACAGTGTACTGTCTCCCTACATTTGTCCTACCGAGGTGAAACACTTCACATTTATCTGGGCTAAACTCCATCTGTTATTGATGTATGTACAAACTGCCTCAGGATTCACCTTAATTCTACTTGTTAAGGATTTTTCATGGCCTCTCCTGGCTTTCCTAATTCCCTTCTTTAGTTCTTTTCTGACTTCTTTATACTCCTCATATCCTTCATTTGATCCCAATTTCTGAAGCTTCAGACACTTTTCCTTTTTCTTCTTGACTAAATTCATCACCTCTCTGGACATCCAAAGTTTGCTTATCTTCTTATCCCTGTCCCTCCTTCTAACAGGGACATACCTTTCCTGTAATCTGTGCAATTGATCTTTAAACACCCTCCACATGTCTGATGTGGACTTGGCAGAGCAAAGGTGTTCCCAATTAATGCTTCTTAGTTTCTGCCTAATTTGCCCTACTCTAATTTAAATATTAGTGTGCAAACTTAAAACACACGGTATTGGGGGTAAGGTATTGATGTGGATAGAGAATTGGTTGGCAGACAGGAAGCAAAGAGTGGGAATAAACGGGACCTTTTCAGAATGGCAGGCAGTGACTAGTGGGTACTGCAAGGCTCAGTGCTGGGACCCCAGTTTTTTACAATATATATTAATGACTTGGACGAGGGAATTAAATGCAGCATCTCCAAGTTTGCGGATGACACGAAGCTGGGCGGCAGTGTTAGCTGTGAGGAGGATGCTAAGAGGATGCAGGGTGACTTGGATAGGTTAGGTGAGTGGGCAAATTCATGGCAAATGAAATTTAATGTGGATAAATGTGAGGTTATCCACTTTGGTGGCAAGAACAGGAAAACAGATTAATATCTGAATGGTGGCTGATTAGGAAAAGGGGAGGTGCAACGAGACCTGGGTGTCATTGTACACCAGTCATTGAAAGTGGGCATGTAGGTACAGCAGGCGGTGAAAAAGGCGAATGGTATGCTGGCATTCATAGCAAGAGGATTCGAGCACAAGAGCAGGGAGGTAATACTGCAGTTGTACAAGGCCTTGGTGAGACCACGTCTGGAGTATTGCGCAGTTTTGGTCTCCTAATCTGAGGAAAGACATCCTTGCCATAGAGGGAGTACAAAGAAGGTTCACCAGATTGATTCCTGGGATGGCAGGACTTTCATATGATGAAAGACTGGATCGACTAGGCTTATACTCTCTGGAATTTAGAAGATTGAGGGGGGGATCTTATTGAAACGTATAAAATTCCAAAGGGATTGGACAGGATAGATGCAGGAAGATTGTTCCCGATGTTGGGGAAGTCCAGAACAAGGGGGTCACAGTTTGAGGATAAAGGGGAAGCCTTTTAGGACCAAGATGAAGAAAAACTTCTTCACATAGAGAGTGGTGAATCTGTGGAATTCTCTGCCACAGGAAACAGTTGAGGCCAGTTCATTGGCTATATTTAAGAGGAAGTTAGATATGGCCCTTGTGGCTAAAGGGATCAGGGGGTATGGAGAGAAGGCAGGTACAGGGTTCTGAGTTGGATGATCAGCCATGATCATACTGAATGGCGGTGCAGGTTCGAAGGGCCGAATGGCCTACTCCTGCACCTATTTTCTATGTTTCTATGTTTCTATCTCCCACCAGTGCTATACCTATCCTTATCAATAGCTATCTTGAAAGTTAAGGATTTATGGTCACTGTTCCCTAACTGTTCCTCACTGAAAAGTCAGTCACCTGGCCAGGCTCATTACCCAACACCAGGTCCAGTACAGCCCCTCCTCTCATTGGACCGTCCACATATTGATGTAAGAAACCTTCCTGGTTTCCTAACAAATTCAGCCCCATCTAAACCCCTCACACGAAGGAGGTCCCAGTTTATATCAGGGAAGTTGAAATTCCCCCATGAGAACAACCCTATTATTTTTACACACTTCTTTAATCTGATCACATATCTGTTCCTCGATGACCCAGTGTCTATTAGGAGGTCTGTTATACAATCCCATCAGTGTGGTTGTACCCTTCCCAGTCCTGAGATATCTCTAAATGGACTCTGTGTCTGATCCGTCCATTACATCTCCCCTGAGTACAGCTGTGTTATTGTCCTTGATTAGTAGTGCAACCACACCTAATCTTTTACCTCCTCTTCTGTCTTTTCTAAAACTTCGAAAACTTGGTACATTAATCACCCATTCCTGCCTCTCTCTCAACCAAGATTCTGGAATGGCTACAACATTGTAGTTCCATGTACTGATCCATGCTCTAAGTTCATCGTCCTTACCCATAATATTGCTAACATTAAAATACACATACTTCAAACTATCCGACCCATCATATCTGTTATTTCAATTTTGTCTTTCAATACCCTCCCTGACATCTAAATACTGTTCTGAACCTTCCCTTACAGACCTTGGCTCCAGTTCCTATCCCCTTGCAAAACTAATTTAAACTCTCCCGAGTAGCATTAGCAAACCTCGCAGCCAGGATATCGGTTCCCCTCCACTTCAGGTGCAATCTGTCCATCTTGTACAAGCAAACAACAGGAATTCTGCAGATGCTGGAAATTCAAGCAACACACATCAAAGTTGTTGGTGAACGCAGCAGGCCAGGCAGCATCTCTAGGAAGAGGTGCAGTCGACGTTTCAGGCCGAGACCCTTCGTCAGGACTAACTGAAGGAAGAGTGAGTAAGGGATTTGAAAGTTGGAGGGGGAGGGGGAGATCCAAAATGATAGGAGAAGACAGGAGGGGGAGGGATAGAGACAAGAGCTGGACAGGTGATAGGCAAAAGGGGATACGAGAGGATCATGGGACAGGAGGTCCGGGAAGAAAGACAAGGGGGGGGGGGACCCAGAGGATGGGCAAGAGGTATATACAGAGGGACAGAGGGAGAAAAAGGAGAGTGAGAGAAAGAATGTGTGCATAAAAATAAGTAACAGATGGGGTACGAGGGGGAGGTGGGGCCTGGCGGAAGTTAGAGAAGTCGATGTTCATGCCATCAGGTTGGAGGCTACCTAGACGGAATATCAGGTGTTGTTCCTCCAACCTGAGTGTGGCTTCATCTTTACAGTAGAGGAGGCCGTGGATAGACATGTCAGAATGGGAATGGGATGTGGAATTAAAATGTGTGGCCACTGGGAGATCCTGCTTTCTCTGGCGGACAGAGCGTAGATGTTCAGCAAAGCGGTCTCCCAGTCTGCGTCGGGTCTCGCCAATATATAAAAGGCCACATTGGGAGCACCAGACGCAGTATATCACCCCAGTCGACTCACAGGTGAAGTGTTGCCTCACCTGGAAGGACTGTTAGGGCCCTGAATGGTGGTAAGGGAGGAAGTGTAAGGGCATGTGTAGCACTTGTTCCATTTACACGGATAAGTGCCAGGAGGAAGATCAGTGGGGAGGGATGGGGGGGACGAATGGACAAGGGAGTTGTGTAGGGAGCGATCCCTGCGGAATGCAGAGGGGGGGGGGAGGGAAAGATGTGCTTAGTTGTGGGATCCCGTTGGAGGTGGCGGAGGTTACGGAGAATAATATGTTGGACCCAGAGGCTGGTGGGGTGGTAGGTGAGGACCAGGGGAACCCTATTCCTAGTGGGGTGGCGGGAGGATGGAGTGAGAGCAGATGTATGTGAAATGGGGGAGATGCGTTTAAGAGCAGAGTTGATAGTGGAGGAAGGGAAGCCCCTTTCTTTAAAAAATGAAGACATCTCCCTCGTCCTAGAATGAAAAGTCTCATCCTGAGAGCAGATGCGGCGGAGACGGAGGAATTGCGAGAAGGGGATGGCGTTTTTGCAAGAAACAGGGTGAGAAGGGGAATAGTCCAGATAGCTGTGAGAGTCAGTAGGCTTATAGTAGACATCAGTGGATAAGCTGTCTCCAGAGACAGAGACAGAAAGATCTAGAAAGGGGAGGGAGGTGTCGGAAATGGACCAGGTAAACTTGAGGGCAGGGTGAAAGTTGGAGGCAGAGTTAATAAAGTCAACGAGTTCTGCATGCGTGCAGGAAGCAGCACCAATGCAGTCGTCGACGTAGCGAAGGAAAAGTGGGGGACAGATACCAGAATAGGCACGGAACATAGATTGTTCCACAAACCCAACAAAAAGGCAGGCATAGCTAGGACCCATACGGGTGCCCATAGCTACACCTTTAGTTTGGAGGAAGTGGGAGGAGCCAAAGGAGAAATTATTAAGAGTAAGGACTAATTCCGCTAGATGGAGCAGGGTGGTGGTAGAGGGGAACTGATTAGGTCTGGAATCCAAAAAGAAGCGTAGAGCTTTGAGACCTTCCTGATGGGGGATGGAAGTATATAAGGACTGGACATCCATGGTGAAAATAAAGCGGTGAGGGCCAGGGAACTTAAAATTATCGAAAAGTTTAAGAGCGTGAGAAGTGTCACGAACATAGGTCGGAAGGGATTGAACAAGGGGTGATAAAACAGTGTCGAGGTATGCAGAAATGAGTTCGGTGGGGCAGGAGCAAGCTGAGACAATAGGTCTGCCAGGACAGGCAGGTTTGTGGATCTTGGGTAGGAGGTAGAAATGGGAAGTGCGGGGTGTGGGAACTATAAGGTTGGTAGCAGTGGATGGGAGATCCCCTGAGCGGATAAAGTCGGTGATGGTGTGGGAGACAATGGCCTGGTGCTCCTTAGTGGGGTCAAGATCGAGGGGTAAACAAGAGGAGGTATCCGCGAGTTGTCGCTGTGCCTCGGCAAGGTAGAGGTCAGTACATGTCCTTACACTTCCTCCCTAACCACCATTCAGGGCCCCAAACAGTCTTTCCAGGTGAGGCGACACTTCACCTGTGAGTCGATGGGGGTGATATACTGCGTCCGGTGCTCCCGATGTGGCCTTTTATATATTGGCGAGACCCGACGCAGACTGGGAGACCGCTTTGCTGAACATCTACGCTCTGTCCGCCAGAGAAAGCAGGATCTCCCAGTGGCCACACATTTTAATTCCACATCCCATTCCCATTCTGACATGTCTACCCACGGCCTCCTCTACTGTAAAGATGAAGCCACACTCAGGTTGGAGGAACAACACCTGATATTCCGTCTGGGTAGCCTCCAACCTGATGGCATGAACATCGACTTCTCTAACTTCCGCTAGGCCCCACCTCCCCCTCGTACCCCATCTGTTACTTATTTTTATGCACACATTCTTTCTCTCACTCTCCTTTTTCTCCCTCTGTCCCTCTGAATATACCTCTTGCCCATCCTCTGGGTCCCCCCCCCCCCGTCTTTCTTCCCGGACCTCCTGTCCCATGATCCTCTCGTATCCCCTTTTGCCAATCACCTGTCCAGCTCTTGGCTCCATCCCTCCCCCTCCTGTCTTCTCCTATCATTTTGGATCTCCCCCTCCCCCTCCAACTTTCAAATCCCTTACTCACTCTTCCTTCAGTTAGTCCTGACGAAGGGTCTCGGCCTGAAACGTCGACTGCACCTCTTCCTAGAGATGCTGCCTGGCCTGCTGCGTTCACCAGCAACTTTGATGTGCATCTTGTACAGGTCACCCTTTCCACGGAAAAGGTTCCAATGATCCAAGAACATGAAACTCTGTCCCCTGCGCCATCTCCACAGCCATCAATTCATCCATGCTGTCACTCCATTCCTAACTGCACTAGCCTGTAGCACCAGGAGTAATCCAGAGATTACAACCTTGCAAATTGTGTTGTTTTACTAAATTATAAATATACGTACTTCCTGCTAAGTCTTTCACAAGTTCTTTATTAATCAGAGTTAATTTGAATCAGAATCAGAATCCGGTTTAATATTGTTGATGGTGTTTTGTGGCAGCAGAATGTTGAAATATATAGTAAAAAAACTGAATTACAATTAGAAATATCTATTAAAAATAAAATTTAAAGTAGTATAGAAAGGGAGAAAGAAAAGAAAAAAAATAGTGACGTAGTGTACATAGGTTCATTGTCCATTCAAAAATCTGATGGCGATGAGGAAGAAATTGTCCCTTAATTGTTTGATGTGTGCCTTCATGGTCCTGTATCTCCTCCTTGATTGTACCTCTGAGAAGGCAGCATGTCCTCGGTGATGTCGGTCCTTAATGAAGGATGCTGTCTTTTTGAGGCATCACCTTTTTGAAGATGTCTTCAGTGCTGGAGAGGCTAGAGCCCACGATGGAGTTAGCTGAGTTTGAAACTTTCTGCAGATCCTTGTTCCCTGATCCCGTGCAGTTGCCCCTCCATACCATACAGTGACACAACTAGTTAGCATACTTTCCACCGTACATCAGCAGAAGTTTGAGAGAGTCATTAATGATACATGAAGTCTCCTCAAATTTATAATGATATTTGGTCTGAATAAAGCAGAACCAAATATTTTAAGCAAATAGAAATTAAATCCATTTAATGCTGAAACTGATTTTACTTCATGTAAAAGAGTTATGAAGTTACGTGAATATAAATAAATATTTGGAAAGTTTTGGTAAAGTACTTTAGACCAAAAGTATTCCCTCATTATTATTTTTATTTTGTGAAAGTTATGTGCCTTGTGTTTTATGGTACAAAGATTCAAAATTCAAAGCACATTTATTATCAAAGAATGTACAAATTATACAACTTGAAATTGGTCTGCTTACAGGCAATCACAAAGCAAGAAACTCGAATAACCCAATAAAAAAAAACAAAAAAAAACCCCAAAAACCACGGCACAGGGAAAGAGAGAGAGAAAAAAAAACATATTTTGCAAACAGTAGAAACAAGCCAATAGCATTACGAACCAAAATGAGTCCCAGATCCACTTCCAGAACAACTGGAGTAGGCCCAAAGCTAGCCTTGGTCCCCAGCTTTCACACCAGCGGGGCAGAAATGCACAGCAGTTGGATTAGTTCACAGCCTCTTCACTGTGGAGAAAGGAATGAACATTTGTGGGAGACCGAGCAAGATCTGTTCTTGATCTCACCAAATTGGCTCGGCACTTGGAGTGGTCCAACCTCGCACCCGAGTAGGTGGACAGGCATCAAGATTCTTCCGCATCGACTCCTCTCCAAATCGGCCTGAACACGTTCTGTCTCGCAATGCGCCAGCACGGCCCATCCCCAGACTGGCCTTGCCTCCACCTGCCTCCTCACTGTCTCTGGTGGTAGTTCACCACAATTTGCTTATGAAAAATGTTATAGGTAGTGATTTTAGTCAATTCTCGTGTCTTATTATTTACCAGTAAGCTGTCGCCCATCTTCGATAGCATCATCTTAAATATGTATTTTTTATTATTGATACCAAACAGATGCAAAAGCTGTTAATTTGACTTAATTAAATGTATAGTTTGAAGTTACTTTCGGAAGGTGGATCCTCACCAGTTACGACCAATGTTTTCTTATTTTCCTGTTTTGGTTTCCTTTTCTCTCTTTAGTGTTTGTCATTTTCTTCTCTTCCTGGTTTAAGCTCTGTAATCTTTCTAGTCCAAATTTCAGATAGGAGTGACTTTTGGTCCTTGAAGCAGAAAGTCGACTTTGTTTCCCTCCTATTGGATTTTGCTTGACCTGCTGAGTGTTCCCAGCACTCTGTTTCGGATTTCTAGAATTTTCAGCTTTTTGCTGCAGCCACTTTTATAGGCCTGCAAGCAAGAAGAGTTACAAACATTACAGATGAAAAAGTATAGTGCAAAAAGCATTTAGAATCATGGAGAAGTGCAGGATAGAAACAAGCCCTTCGGCCTTTCTAGTCCATACCGAGCATTCCTACCGACCTGCAGCGTGACCATAGCCCTCCATACCCGTACTATCCATGTATCTATCTAAACTTATCTTAAATATTAAAATTGAGCTCGCATGCGCACTTGCACTAGCAGCTTATTCCACACTCTCACATCCGTGTGAGTGAAGAAGTTTCCCCTCATGCTCGCCTTAAACTTCTCACCTTTCACCCTAAACCCATGACCATTAGTTGTAGTCCCACCCAACCTCAGTGGAAAAAGCGTGCTTGTGTTTACCCTTTCTATACCCCTCATAATGTTATATACCTCAATCAAAACTCCTCTCAATCTTCTACATTCCAAGCAATGAAGTCCTAACTGATTCAATCTTTCTATTATTTGGAAATCTCATTAGGAGATTTGGTATGTCACCAAAGGCACTTGCAAATTTCTACAGATGTACTGTGGAGAGCGTTCTAACTGTCTGGTTTGGGAGGGCTGGGGGTGGGGGCACTGAATAGTATCAAAATAAGCTGCAGAAAGTTGTGAATTCAGTCAGCTACATCATGGGCACTAGCCTCTGTAGCATCCAGGACATCTTCAATGAGCAATGCCTCAAAGAGGCGGCATCCATCATTAAGGACCTCCATCACCCAAGAACACCCCCCCCCCCCTGTTTTCATCGCTACCATCGGGAAGGAGGTACAGCAGCCTGAAAGCACACACTCGGTGGTTCAGAAACAGCTTCTCCTCCTCTGTCATCCAATTTCCGAATGGACATTGAATCCATGAACACCACCTCACTACTTTCTCTTTTTGCACTACTTATTTAACTTTTTTTTAATGTATATACATTTCTTTGTGTAACTTACAGTTTTTATTATCATTCAATGCATTGTACAGCTGCCACGAAACAACAAATTTTACAACATATGCCAGTGATATTAAACCTGATTCCGATTCTGATTCTGTTTCATTTTGCCTTGCATGCTCAGATGATTGCAGCCTAGTTGTTATGAACAGGGACAGGCAGCATTTTCTTGGTAAAATAAGCTCAATCAGGAGCATAGGAAACCTCTCACATTTCATCTGTCATCGCCAAAGGACCCTGTTGTAGGTGATGAGCTGCTTCAATTGGCCACAGTGGCATACACTGCAGTACCCAAAGACTCTTGAGATTCCTCTGGAAAAGTCTTGTTCCCTCTGGAAATTCTGAAAGACGAAGATGAAAACTTTAAAAGACTTAATTTTTTAAATTTTAAGTTGGTCAGGTACAGGCCCCTCGGCCCACAATGTTGTGCCAACCCTTTAACCTCCTCTAAGATCAATCCAACACGTCCCTCCAACCTAACCTCAGTTTTTCTAAGATCCATATGCTTTATATTAGAGTTTTCTACAAAGAATGTCACATATGCTTACTGCTCTTTTGTGGAAGGAAGTAACAAAGGGCAAGTTAAGTTTCAGAACAATGAACTTATGAATATTTTTATTAAATCAACTCTTTACATTAGTGCATAAAGATAGTATTCATTATAACCACCTTGCTAGGAGGTTACAAGTGTATGTCTTGATTACAACAGGTTCATAAAGACTAGTTTGATATGTAAGAAAGTATTCCATCATTTGTAGATTTAATTATGTAGGAGAAATGTGGGTATAATATGTCATTACATTCTGTGTGTACTTTGTTGATGCGTAAGCTCATAAGCTCATTTAATAGCAAGGTTAATTGCTATCATTTGATGTGCACAACCATTAATGTCTGTGGTTGTTTATTACACCCTCACATTTCATACATGAGTGCTCATCAGCTCCCTGTAGCCTTCAAAGTCTTATCTCTCTTCTGTGCATCCACAATACAATAGTATCTGTACAAAGTTATCCTCCTACAGTCTTTTGGAATGATTTACTGTTAATCTACTATCTCTCCATGTGCAATGATGGCTAGTTAGCAAGATAATCTCTGCAGGCCTGACCTTATATTTTACTTTTGGCTAGTATTTTTGGCAAGGCAGTGCTGGTGCTGTAATCTGGAGAATCTGAATAACTTTTGACAAAAAGATTCAAATTGCCAGAAGAATTCAATAGTTTTGGATCAAGGTACTTCATCTGGACTGAAACACAGAGGGAAGGCAGCCAGTGGAAAGAGGTGAGGGGAAGGGGAGGACAAATGGATTCTGGTACAGAGGAGTGATTGGCAGATGGAGGAGAGGAAGAGTGAAAATAGCAATAGGGGTGATAAGTGGGGCTTTCAGAAGGTGAGAGGAACCCGGTACTGGGACTGAGTAGAGAATGACCTGAAGAAGCAGGCAGAGGAGGGGAAAGAAAAAGTGCGTTACGGATTTGCAAGTAGTGCTGGGTGGGTGTGGGAGGAAAGGGGTAGGTAAGGAGGAGAGAGAAGAGGGACAGAAGGGGAGTAGGTTAACTGAAACTGGAGAATTTAATGTTCATGCCATCAGGTTGTAGACTACCAAGGTGGAATATGAGATGCTGATGCTCTAGTTTGGGTCTAGTCTTGCCCTGACAGTGGGGTATTCTGAGGACAGACAGGTGAGTGTTGGAATGGGGTGGGAACTTAAAATGGCCAGGAGCCAGAAGCTGCAGAAAACCAGGGTGAATATTTATTATAAAAAGCCCTTCCACCCTGTGCACTAAACTCATAATTTCCATTGAAATATCCTGTCTCTCCCACTTACCTGTTTTTTTGGAAAAGCCCTCAAATGGCATTTAAAATGCAGGAGTGTGGGAGATTTTGCTTTACACAAGGATAAAGGCACCTCTAGGGCTCAAAGCAGGGAAAAGATACCCTATCAGACCCCAGATGTAAATGGAAGGCACAGAGCTGATTACAACATGACATGTTGAAGCTGAGGACTGCTGCTGAGTAATTACATTTATATTTGCTGCCTGATTAATTAATTGATAGCTAGTCAAAACACTTCCCTTCCCTTTTTAATTGTGTTTTGTCCCAATGGTGGATCAAGAGCTGGATCAATGATTTCCTCATTTTCAATGGGGATGATATCACCACAAGATAATGCATGGTCAGTAACATCTTTTAGTTATCTAAATAACTTTTTAAAAAAAGATTGAAAATGTACATTGGTAGGGAAATTTATCTCTTAAAAGTAACGACAGATTTCAATTTAAGAAAAAGAATAATTTTAGTTATTTGCAGACTTTCTGATCCATCTGGTTGACTCTCGGATTAGCACTAGATCCTTTTTGTTCTTAATCAATTTGATCCCATGCTGCTGTTGGCTAATCAGAACTGGTCAATAGTCACAGCTGACCAGAAGAGTTGCACTTCCTGTTGATAGCTTATCACTGGAAAATCTGGCATTATTACAGGTGGCTATTATGGTATCATCAGTCACCACTGCTACAGGATCTAGTCCTCTGTAATTGGTATGGACGCCTCAGAGGACCAGAGAAAAGAGTATATGCTTGAGTTCAGGAGTCTTTTATCCTCTGTACTCGTTAAACACGGAACTGGTTTCAGCCATTATTCACTTCATCATGTTAGGACACTTATCAAAAATATTTAGCAGTTTTTTTTCTTTCTTTTCTTCTATGATAGTCGGTTTAACTGGATAACTGTGGTTAACATAAAAAGTAATTCATAAAACAAGGTTTAAATATCTATATTAACTAACTAGATTCTCTGGGTGGAGGAGTATAAAAACAATATTATATCTTCATGATGAAGAGAAGAAGGAAATGTGAAGGAGACTGAAATAGCAGGTAATAGTTAAAATATTTAAAGTAAAATCTGAAATAGATAAGGTGGAGATGAATTAAGTTTTAAGAGGTGGGTTGGGCGGAGTGCTGAACTAGTTCTGAAAAGTCATTCAAATTTTTTAACATATTATTGAACTGGTGTTTGAATTTTTATTTTCAGGGTACTAGTGGCTATGTGAAAGTCAGCAGACATTGCCCATCCCTAATCATCCTTTGAGAAGGTTAGGGTGAAATACATTCATGAACTGCTGCAATCCCCCGATGAAGGTGCTGCAAGGGTTTAGATCCCGTGAGAATGAAGGATAAAGGCATATATTTACAAGTCAGGACAGCATTGGCCTGGAGGGAAACCTGCAGGCGGCAGTGCTCACATGAGTCTCTTGTCGTGGAATAAGCTATTTGGCCCATCAAATACATGTGAACCAGTGGCCATCTATCCATATTAATCCCATCTTCCAGCACTTCAATGTTACCCTCGGTGTCCAGGCAATTCAGCTCTTCACCCGGATACTTCAGGCAGTTCGGCACATCATTCTCAGACATGTAATGGTGTTCGTCTGGCATGCCCTTCTGAAATGCACATTGGTCTGGGATTGATCCACTGACCTGATAATGAGGGTGAAGTGGTGATCTGATGAGGTTTGAAATTATAGATTACAACAGAGTACATTTCTGCTGCAGTTAATGGCTCTGAAGACTGTAGTGGCCAAGACACTTTTGTGGTCTTTTAAATGAAGGGTCTCGGCCTGAAACGTCGAATGTACTATTTTCTAGGGAAGCTCCCTGGCCTGCTGAGTTCCTCCAGCATTTTGTGTGTGCTGTTTGGATTTCTAGCATCTGCAGATTTTCTCTTGTTTGTGGTTATATCTACCATTGATTTGATGGACATTTGCATCCACCATAAACAAACTAGTAAGAGCAAGGGTATGCTGGTTTATTCTAATCTGGGAGAATCTATCAACCATTTTAATCAATGCTGGAACTACTAAATCATTCTTGCTGATAAAATCATAACTTTCGATATCCTGTTCTCCTTCTCCCCCCATATCACTAAATATTTATTGCATCTAGAAATTTATCTATTATTTCCTTCCTAAATGCTGTATATTTGGTGTCTCAACCTCTACAGTCCTCTGTAGCAGTGAATGCCAGTAAAGGCATTTTTCCTCATCTTAATCCTAGATCACCTGCCCTGCAACCTGAGATTTTACTAGAATCTTACATGTAAAACATTATAAAAAGTTTTATGAACATCCAAGTAGACCACCACATTCATAAGTTTTTCTTTATTTTACCAGTGATGTCCTCAAAAAAATCTCCCTTTCAGAAATTCATGTTGACTTTGCAAATCTCACTGATAATTTTCAACTCTCCTGTTATCACAGTATTTAGAATAGCCCCAGGCATTTTCTTTACTTCTGGCGCAGAGCAGTTGATCTCTTCCATCCATTTTTAAACGGAGGGGCTGCAATTGCCACCCTTCAATCTCTGGGAACTATTTCAGTGCCCATAGAATTCTGGAAAATGAGGGCATCTGAATCAGTTCTGACTTGAGATATCTCTGTGTGGAGATTGCACGTTCTCCCTAAGACTGCGTGCATTTCCTCTGGATGCACTAGTTTCCTCTCCCATGTCACAAAGACTTGTGGACCACTGTACATAATCCCCAATGAGTAGGTGAGTGGGAGAATTTGGGGAGAGTTGATATGGGATTAGTGTTAATTGGTGGTATGGACTGCGTGGGTTGCAAGGCCATTTTCCAAGCTGTATCTCTATGCATTCACCATTTCTATCTCCGTCAGTACTCTGACATGCAAATCGTTAGAGTCATAGAGAAATACAGCACAGACAGAGGTCCTTTGGCCAAACTATGGTTCCTATATTCTCTACCTAGCTAATCACAGTTTCCAGCATTTGGTGCATATACCTCCAGGGCCATCCCCAAGTGCTTCTTAAATGATAGTATTGTACCTGCCTTAACCACTTCCTCTGCTAGTTCATTCCCTATACTCACCATCCTTGGTGTGCAAAAGTTGCCCTTTAGATCCCTCTTAAATCTTTTCCTTCTCATCCTAAATCCATGTCCCTTGTTTTGGACTCCCCTACTCATGGGAAAAGACTTGTCATCCACTTCATCCAGGCTTCTCATAATTTTAAACATTTCTAAGAGTCTTCCCCTCATTCTTCCACATTCCAAGGAATAAAGTCTTAGCCTGGCCAATCTCTTCCGATGACACAGGTCTTCTAGTCTTGGCAACATCCTCAAATCTTTTCTGCACTCTTTCCAGTCTAACCACAAATTTTCTATAACAGGGTGACCAAAAACTGTACACAGTGCTCAAAATGAAGCCTCATCAACAACTGGTACAACTGTAACATAATGTTCCAACTCCTGCACTCAGTCCCCTAACTGATGAAGGCTAGCATTCTACACACCTATTTTCCCACATTGTCTGCTCAACAAATTATAGACTTGAACTCCTAGTCTCTTTGCTCCATTACACTCACTGGTGCCCTACTGTTCATAGTATAAATCCTACACTTGTTTGAGTTTTCAAAATGCATTACCTCTCACTTAACTGTATTGAAATTCATTTGCCACTCCTCGATCCTCTTCCCTAATTGATCAAAATTCCCCTGTAATATACAATAACCTTCATCAACAACACCACTTAATTTGGTGTCATCAACAAAGTTAATGACCAAGTTTTGGGCATTCACATCAAATTCGTTTACATAAAAAAATGAATATCAGGGGTATCAGCATCAAGACCTGAAGCACCCCATTAGTCAGCAGTCTCCATTCCAAAAAACAATCTTCAAACACTACCAGCAACACACACAAAAAATGCTGGTGAACGCAGCAGGCCAGGTAGCATCTATAGGAAGAGGTACAGTCGACGTTTCAGGCCGAGACCCTTCGTCAGGATTGATGCTGCCTGGCCTGCTGCATTCACCAGCATTTTTGAGTGTGTTGCTTGAAATTCCAACGTCTGCAGATTTTCTCATGTTTGCGTTTT
This sequence comes from Mobula birostris, assembly GCF_030028105.1. Classification (NCBI taxonomy): domain Eukaryota; kingdom Metazoa; phylum Chordata; class Chondrichthyes; order Myliobatiformes; family Myliobatidae; genus Mobula; species Mobula birostris. The sequence goes on from NC_092372.1 coordinate 131,287,793, forward strand.
CAAACACTACCCTCTGTTTCCTACCTTTGAACCAATTTTAATCAACCTAACTAGCTCTGTCTAGAATCTAAACTTTCAGACCAGCCTTCCATGTAGAACTTTGTCGAAGGCATTGCTAAAGTCCCACTAGACAACATCCTCTGCTCTATCTTAATCTACCCTTCAGGTTACCTTATCAAAGAACTAAACGATTAATCAAAAATGACCTCCCACACACAAAGTGATGCTGACTCTTCCTAATCAGACTCTGTCTATCCAAAAGTCCCTCTAGATATTGACTCAGGAAGCTTTCCTGGGCACATTTCACAAATTCCACCCTGTCCAGGCCGTTAATACTTAGTCAATAACAGAGAAGTTAAAATGTCCTATTTAAACTACCCTATTATTCTTACAACCAAGAGCAATTTTTCTACATTTCCACTCCTCAAACTCCCACTGACTATAATACAGCCTCACTAGAGTGACACTCCCTAAACAGCATGCACTAAACTGCACACTGTTGATGGAAAATCTGATAATGATGACAGTGACACAGAGCTGGCTAGCCTTAAGGCTTATGATGTGAAAACTAACCAGAAACACGCAATATGCTTTATGTCAGACAATTATTTATTTACAAGCCCAGGCAACTTCGAATTTCTGTGAATTTAACATTCAGTTGAAATGCTAGTATTGACAGCCAGTGAGTTCAGGGTGGAGAGTTGCCAGCAGTCAGTTTAAAAACTTCGCAATTAAATAAGAGGTGAAAGTTTAATTGCTAATTGCCTTGATCAAATGGATCTCCAATCTCATGATATATCTTCATCTTTTTCATTGCTGAAAACTCAATGAACAAATTTTCATCATGAGATAGCAACCTCATGGTAACAGCCACTGAGGACGAGATCCATGGCTATATCATGAGAACTGTGTAATCTTGGAATGTCAGATGTAGTTTCTTGTACATTGACGTATGAACTTTGTGGGGCTGCAAGTTGGTTCACATAAATTGATGCATATCAAATGTCTGCTCACTGATATTTGATAACATCCTGTTTATCTAGTAAACTATATTGTACCATATCAGTATTTCGGTCTACATTGGAGTACATGTTCTTTGTTGCTGGAGGAATTCAGCAGAGCTCTTCTGTTGTGTTCTTTACATGTACCATGGATTACTAAGAACAAACCACATTCTGGAAGAACTAAAACTAGAACGTTTATTTACAACAGCAAACAGCAAGCATGTCTTTAACATACAGTCCCTAGATCATTCTTTAATTTCTGCGCATGCTCCCGACTCTATCCAATCACGTTCTTACACGTGACATGTGATATCACCACATCTTCCTTTCCTTAAAAAGAAAAACAATTAGCAACTTTAATCAAAACAAATGCATAATTTAACATGTCTCTATCAGTCTCTCTGGGGGTTTATGAACACGAGTAGACCTTCTAAATGGTTCACACAGTTCTTGTGTTTCATTGTTATTTCCTTGTTTTGTCTGGTCTCCATCAGTTAACTGAAACTCTGAAGTTGGCTCTTTCTTAAGGTCTTTGCGATTTCTTCTTAACACTGCTCCTTCTTCTGTTTGGACCATGTATGATCTGGGTTGTACTTCTTCAAGTGCTGTAGCTTTTGGAATTCCTTCCACTTCCATTTGTAATGAAATACGAGTCTTCTCTTCTTCATCTAATTCATTCATAAACTGTGTCATCTCCTTTTTATGCTGAGACTTCATCATTTCAATAAAATTTCTCAATTCCTTCACTTGTGCATTGGCTTCTTCAGTTGGATCCTGACTCTTGTTACTCTTTGGCTTCAGATCAGTATTGTTCTGTACCGGCAAATTTGGTAACAAAGGGATGGGTCTGGGATCATTCTTTATGACTTCTTTTACTGTTGCCACATTAGAATCAAATTCTGTTCTCTCTTGCTCTTTCATCAAGTCACTGTATTCTGACTCTGTGTCACTGTCCAGGACTAATACTCTTTTCACCAAATTCAGTCTCTCTCAGACAGAAAAACCCAGTATTGACTGTACATTTTTTGGCATCACCACAAATGAAAACATGTGCTCAACATTTTTGTGTGATACTTTTGCCACACGTTCCTTTAACTGGAATGTCTGCACCAGAATACCCAGTTACTTTTATATTTGTCTGATGTAACTTTGGTCTTAGCTTTAATGCATTAAACTCGGATTCTGCAAGTACATTTACTTGTGCTCCAGTATCCAATTTAAACAAAATAATGTTTTGGTTCACTTGCAATGGCATAGTCCAGTCATTCTTACTTTGTTTATTTTCACAAAGCACATCTATATAGAACTCCTGGAGTTCACTTTCAAGCACTGCATTTTACATGTTTCATTTCCTATCCACTTCCGCAACAGCATGAAAAACAATTACTCTTACCACAGTTGTTGCACATTTTCCAACACGCTGGACACTTTTTAGGTTGGTGCTCCCTCCCACAGCAATCAGATGACGTCTTGTTCTTTGTCAGTTCCATTGCCGCTTTATTATTTTTTCTAATATGTTCGCACAGGGCGTGTACGTTGCAGTTCTCAATAAAAAGCTCTTTAGCCTGTGACGTCACGGTCTCAGAAGCTTTGCAGAGTGCCACAGCTTTTTCCAAATTCAAATCTTGTTTTAACAGTCTTTCTCTTAGACCATTATCCAGAATGCCGCAAACAATTCTGTCTTTAATGAGGGAGTCTGTAAGCTCTGCAAACTCGCATCTTTTACTGTGGTTTCTCAACTCCGTAACAAATTGATCAATCGTTTGACCGGGTCTCTGCCAATATTTGAAAAAATTGTAGCACTCATACGTCATATTACATTTCAGGATACAAAATGCTTCAAATTTGTCGATTATCACTTTTAGATTCAAATTATCTCCATTTTTAAAAGTAAAATGGTTATATACCTCAACTGCGTCATCTCCATTAATGCTTTTGTTTTCTCCGTTTTATTTTCTGCTCCGATTGCTGATAAATAAATTTCAAAATGCTGTTTAAATCTTTTCCAGATTTCTGCTACGCTTCCAGTCAGCTGAAGCGTTGATGGGGGTTGTAAAACTTCCATTTTTAAAGCTGTTAGCAAACAATGAAAAAGTTTGCGCTTTCTTTTTGATTATCTTCACTTCTCCCCTGTTAGCGAAAGGAATTATTCTTCCAGACCGACTTCTGGCTCCATCTCATGTTCTTTACACGTACCATGGCTTACTAAGAACAAACCATATTCTGGAAGAATTAAAACTAGAACGTTTATTTACAACAGCAAACAGCAAGCACATCTTTAACATACAGTTTCTAGATCATTCTGTCATTTCTGCACATGCTCTCGACTCTGTCCAATCACGTTCTTACACGTGACACGTGATATCACCACAACTTCCACATTTATCTACAAGAAAGGAAATATCTTATTTTTTCCTGGAAACTACAGTCAGCCAGGACAGAACTAGCCTCACTATTGCCCAGGAACTATGGTTTTGTCTCCTCAGAAGGTCATGTTAGTCTAAGAATATTTTCTTGGTTTCCAAACCTTGCTTCTGGCAAGTAGATCCAGTTCAAAGCATTACGCCACAATTATTAATGTGTATCAGATTAAGTAAACTTGCATTTATATCAATCAATGTAAAACAAAATCTGATACATAGCCTTGCACAGCAAAACAAGAAGTAATGGAAACTAGTATGAATGTAGGATTCACATCGTAGGGCTAGAGACTGAGCAATTGGGCTAATTTACATTTATGTCAGATGTTTGTGGGACAGCTTAGCATTGTCAACAACAGGTTGTGGCAGTGGTGGCAATAGCGATGGGGTAGATTATTTCATGTGGCAACATGCATGATGGGGAAAGGCTTAGAACAGAGGAACACTTTCTTGCCTAGTCACCATGATGACACTAGCAGTGAGTTGTTCATTGAACCACTCCATGGTCTAGTCTTAGAATTATTGTGAAAGCTGGAATTCATGGTTTGTAGGGCAGCTGCTAAATCCTAGACATCATGTTTCCCGTGTACTAGTCTGGCTTGTTCAATTTCTCTGCAAGAGTACCATGTAATCAACAGCTCTAGGAATACTTACCATGTGGTGGCTTTTCACTTTAAGTCATGCAGTATGCCTGGAGAGGCAATGACCCATACAACACAGACAGGGAATTTAATACCGAGTTTAGCTTATTCTCATACAATTAAACAAAATTGTTTACTCAGGCATAGATTTCTCTATTCATTCAGTTTTATTTTTACTTTGAGGCAGTTGGGAGTCCTTGAAACAGAACCCAAGTTAGAAGCTTGTACTCTTGGTCCCAAGGACACCTGTTAGTTAATAATTTCATGAACTTAGATTACTTTAAAGCAATTTGAAATTGATTGGCAAGATTAAATGGATATATGAAAAATACTCCATAGAATGAAAATTATTTAAAATGATTAAACTAGCTGCTCAGGTTATTTTTATTATTATGATTAATTAAACTGTTAATTGAGAAATGCTCTACTACAAATTCAATCATATGTCATTTTAGAACTAATTTCTGTATTACACTAAAGTGGGATAACCTAATGCCTAAAATATATCAAGGCAAAGTCTGAGCTCCTTTTGCTGGAGATGTTACTGATCAGTACTTTTACAGATTAAGTGCTCAATTTTTTTTTTCAGAAAACTAATCCAAGGTAATAAATTCTGTTAACTCTAAGGCTAATGAGGCACTTAATATTCACAAAAGCAGGTTAAGATGCATCTTTTAAAGTAGTGTATAAACTTTCTTGAACTGAGAAATATCATGGGAGATTTATTTATTTGTTGAGATACAGATGCAATAGGCCTTTCGGCCCTACGAACTGCGTCACCCGGAAATCCTCTGATTTAACCCTATCCTAATCACGGGACAATTTACAACGACCAATTAACCTATCAGCCAGTACACCTTCAGACTGTGGGAGAAAACTGGAGCATCCAGAGGAAAACCATGTGGTCATGGTGAGAACGCATAAAATCTTTACAGACAGTGGCAGGAATTGAACACGTTCTTCCAATTGCAAACAAGAGAGAATCTACAGATCTACTCACCATCTTTTTTTCTCCAGTCCTGCCGAAGGAACTCGGCCTGAAATATTGACTATACTTCTTTTTCCACAGATGCTGCATGGCCTGCTGAGTTCCTCCAGCATTTTGTGTATGCCTATCTTCTAATTGTTGGTGCTGTAAAGTATTACACTAATCACCATGCCACCGTGCCATCACAGTAAATTCTAGAGATTAGAATTACGACAGGAAGTTTGTATCTCGTTAAATCTCGATAGGGAATAGCCACCTTCTATATAGAGTTAAAACAAATTTCCTTGTGTACTTAGTTACAGGCACACCTTTGAGCTGTTCATAAATTAGTTATTCAGATTTTTCATGAAAGACGATTTGATATCATAAAATGGGATAATACCAGCAAGTAAAACATAAATTCCTATGAAGGCTACTTCATAAAAGACAAATGATGACAGAGGGCCATTTGACCCTTTGTATCTATGCTAATTGAAAAGGCGCTATTAGCTCAAGCAGGGTTTCAAACATTTGGTCTAGAGCTCAGCAGGCCATAGCTCTTCAAGCACATTTCTGTGATTAAAAAAAAATCAGATAAAAGTTTCCTCCAGAGCACCTATATCGTATGGGTGTAAACTTTTTCCTCATGTCCCTTCTAAATTTTCCAGAAATTATTTTAAGGTTATGCTTCCTGGTTGTTAACCTCTTATCTAAGAAAAACATGCCTTTCCTGTAACTCTGGTGAGGATAGTAAAACTACATACACATTAATGAGGACTATCTCGGATTCTTCTGTTCCAAAAGAAAGGACCTTTTCTCAAAATTAAAGTTTTTGAATCCTGGCAACATTTTCATGAATCACCAGTAACCTTCTCTTGTAATGTGATGAATAAAACTGTTTGCAGCACTCAAGATGTGTCTTATTTGGAGTTGTATACATTTCTATTTTTCTTGCTTTTATATTCCATGCTACAGATCATACAGGGAAATATCATGGGCACCATTTTAACCACCTAATTGACTACCTTCAGGAATCTGTGGTTGCATATTCTAAGGTTCCCTCATCCTTCATACCACTTCTTCACATATCCTCCTCTTTATTTTATATTGTCTTGCCTCGTTTCATTTCCATAGTGCAGTCTAAACCTTTCTTCAGAGCATCCAGAGGCTTCCAGAGCATTTTCATCTCACCTGCTAACTCCTTTATCATGCTCACTATATTTAGGTCAAAACATTAACTTATATTACAGAAAGCAAGGAACTGTACTTGCTGTAACCTGTGGAACACTACTGGTAATAGCCTGCTAATCACAAGTACACACTAGAACCATAAATACTTGCTTCCTGCCACCGAACAAGTTCTGGATCCAATCTGCAAGTCTCCAAAGGTTTGCTAAATATTAATGGAGACAATATCAAATACACTGACCTCACTGAATTTTTTGAGGAAGTAAAGAAGAATGTTTAATCAAATTAGTTATGCATGACTGTCCATTAACAAATTCACTATCCCAAAGTAACTTGGTGACAGCTGTGTAGGGACGGGGTTCGTATTCCGGAGATGGAAAGAACAACCAGAAGACAGCAGAAGAGATAGCCAGGAGAAATGCAGCCATAATTGCCACCACTACTACATATACATGTCCCACCTGCAACAGAGCTTGTGGGTCCACGATAGGACTGTATAGTCATCAAAGATCTCACCGTTAAAGGAGTGGATGTCGTCATTGGATTTTGATGGACAACCGAACCGGAAGAAGAACTTGCAACTTTCTAGAGCTGAGTCATAAAGAATTATGGCTAGCAAACAGACTCCATGGTCCAGTTCATTAATGCTGACCAAGATGTTTATCTAAGTTAGTACCATTTGGTCTATTTTCCTTAACAAAGAGGATAAAATCTAGAAATCATATATTAAAAAAAAATATCCCCATGCCCCTGCTATTTCATTCTTTGTTATTATACCCTGGTACATATGTCAACTTGGTCTGGAAAATTTCAAAGCCTTTTATAATTCCCTCTTTTACTTTATCATATCCAATATTTCATACACGCCACTTTAACCGCAGTATCTTGATTCCACTGTATTGTGAAGACAGCCACTAAATATTAATGAAAAGTGTTGACACTTCTTATGACTCCACACTTGGGTTTCCTTTCTGATCCCTAATAGCTATTACATCTTCTGTAGTTGTCTAGAACTCTTTACTTAGGTGAAAAAGAACCATGGTTCTCCCTTTAATGTATTTCCAAATATTTTCCATACCCTTTGCTTTCCCAGTTTCTGCCTTTTTAAATTCTGATGTATGCCTCCTTTATTGACATATTTTAGTTTTCATGATTTTCCACCCAGAGAACTCTAGTGTTGGTAGCCCCACCCTTCTTAATATTTACACTAAATCCTTTGAATTTTCTCTTTAAGGAATCCAGTTGCTCTAAGGCCCATTTATCTTCAATTATCTATTTCATCCCCTTTCTGTTTTTCATTTCAATCCAGATAGATTCCTTTGATGATCCTTCAAATCTAATCCAATATAGTCACCCATTTTTTGTCTCCATCTCTATAACATCCAAAAAGCCTGCAACCAGGAATGTTAAGCTTCTAGTTGATGTATCTTCATTTCCTGTTTCAGTGATAATCGGAATATTATACTTCCCCATGTCTATCAGTTCACACAACTAAATCAGCATGTTCACGGAACAATTAGGTGTTAACCACTAATTATAGTTTGGATCTTATCTATTTTCTAATTTCAATTTTTACTGGCTTTTGAACTCTCACTGATATTGCCTTCTACTTGTAGTTCTGCTTTTCACCCTTCTGAATCTTTGCTCAGTTTTCTATTTCCCTGTTAAACTAATTGAAACCATCCCCAAATGTGCCTGCAAGGTCAGTGGTCCTTTGAGTGTTGAGAGCAATCTGTACACATTTCAATTTTGTAAGACCAATTCCAGATCTCCGGAATACTGAAGTCCACCATTCTGAACCATACCTCTGACCATACATTCAGCTGCATGATCCTCTAGTTTTCAAACTTATTGGTACAGTATGCAGAACCATCTCCAGAAATTACTACTTTTGAGGTCGTGCCTCTGAGATTCTTTCTTATTGCCTTGGTATCTACTAGCTGGTCAAACTTTACTTAATGGTCATCATATGGACCATGGTGTCTGGCTGTTTACCAACTCTCCAGAATGACCTATAGCTTCTCAGTGATATAATTTTTACGGCACCAGAAAGGCAACATATCGAATTTAAAACACAACTTTGACCATGGAGATGCCTGTCTACTACTATAACTATAGAATCCCCTATCACTATTGCTCTCGTGACCTTTTTTTTCTGACCCTGTATAGCTGAGACAGCTGTAGTGCTTCAGTCTTAACTTTGGCTGCATCCCCCAGGAAAATGCCTCCCCCACCAGTATTTGGAAATGAATACCAGCTAGGGAAAAAGAAGTTCTCAAAAGTTTCCTGAACTAGTTGTTTACTTTCCCTGTCTGTGAGACCATCAGCAGTTCTTCTCTGACAGCTTTATGTTGAGCTGCAGAGGGACAACCTCCTGAGACAGGCTATCCCTGGAAAACTCAGCCTGGCAGATGCATCATGGTGATGTTAGCGGTTGCTAAACTCAAAATCCAGCAGCTCGAGTTCTTCCATTTTGTAGTACTTCCTGCAGCTATGGTTGTCTAGGATACAAGACACAACTTGGAGTTCTTGTGTGGCACAGGATATGCACTTCACAGGTCTGAGGTACCCTGCCATGTCTCATTTTATTTGATTGGCTTACTTAATAGAAGCCAAAAAAAAGCTCCTCTTGCTCTCACTGTACTGCAATTCACTACCAATTACCAAAATCCCAAGTTTCATACTTGGTTGTGGATACTTAATGCATGTGTTGACAAATCCTTCCTATATTTACACTATTTAGTGTTTCAAAGAGTCGCTGCTGGTATTGATTACCTGGTAACCAGTTCTATCTAGTCATATAACCAACTTTGCAACTGCCCCAGGCAGGGAGATTATTTACCACTAAAATTGAGAAACTACAAAATAAAGTCAAAGTCAAAGATTATTTACCACTAAAATTGAGAAACTACAAAATAAAGTCAAAGTCACATTAAATGTTTAACAGCTAACTAAATTCAGAAAGATCTCAAACACTAAAAACTTTAAAATTTATCATTTGACTAAAATTGTGAGTCTCCTACACTGTAAAAGCCGTACTCTGAAACTAGAGTCCATGCTATCTATTGCATGTGTTTGCAAAGCCCTTCTGTTTTTATACCAGCAAGATTCCAAGTTTCCCGTTCTGTAGAAACAGCAGAACTACAATATAGGTCAAAGTTGTCATTCTTACATTTATAAATAAAAGCTCTAGCATTTTATTATTTATTATTTACTTGTGAAATAATAGATGAGAGCTTCACAGTACATGCACAGAATGATGGAAAATAACCATGGTGGCATTGAGAAAAGTTAAACACATAGATAAAACAGGCAAATGTTATGTATGCAATCTTCCTAGAATACACAAATGTAATCATTAATTTTTAGTTCTATGTGAATTGCATGTTAAATTGAATATCCCAATTTACAATGAAAGAACAATTTTACTTTTCTTATATTTATTTGTAAAATAGATCTTTTAGTTAAACTATTCTCTTCATCTCTGTTCAATGGGTAATAACCAATAATATACATGAATTGATCTTGCACATGGCATTGAATTTTTTATGAAAATATTCACTGTTCATTAATTTGGACTAGTTAGAGCAGCAATAATTTTAACATACCATTTTTACATAATTTATCACTGATGACACTTATGCAACAAGGGTTTAGGAGCTATTTCATGTCTTGCAATAAATTTTCTGACAGTTAAAAATCACTATAATTTTATCCTAATGTGTTATAGATTACATGTAATGTCATTTAGTCTAAGATGACCCTTTCTAATTTTCAGCAGCTGTTCGGCCTGGGAGAAAGTTAATGGTTAAATATATGCTGGGTTCCTTCCATGTGATTTATTAACCAAATGCTTTGCTATGATATATAGACAAAATCATCTGTCTTGGAATCATTGAAAGGCTTTAAATGCACTATGTCTTTCAAACTAGCTCCATAATTAATGTTGTGAATCATTAGTAGTCTCCCATTCTAATCTAAACAAATTAGAAACATTATTAAATTTATCAATGTTCAAATTGTGTTATTCTGTAAATAATGTACACTGAACAGAACTTGACTGCACTTCCATCAGATTTACTAAAAAATTATTGCATTTATAATTAATAACACTGACTAAAAATTAATTCAATTGGATAACCATACTTACCGTGTGATTTTTGTCACCAAGCCTTATTGGTGCCCAAGTAATAACAAGTAGGTACAGATTAGTTTTGACTTGGATGTAATTAACTACTGTAAAGAGGGCAGAGGCTGTGAAATTAATTTGAAGTTTTGTCAGCAAATATAATGCAAGTTTTTCTCAGGGCTTAGATGTTTAAGATTCATATGAATCCTAAAAAGTCTGTATGCTAAGGGAAAAGGCAATTTCATTTTAAATTCTAACAAAATTAGAAGTCAAGGTTTCATATCACACCTTGCTACATCTAAAGGTGTAGACAAATAGCAATGAAGCATGCACCTCTATAAAAACCTATGTGGAAACTACGCATCATAAAGTGTGACACTGGACAATGTGTTAAAGATCAGTTCAACTTTATTGTTCATTCATTCATACACCTGTTAAGTGAAACATCATTCTTCTGGGGCCAAGGTGCCAAACATAGTACATATAGTCACACACAGCACATATTGTTACAACTCAAAGTTCAAAATAAATTTATTATCAAAGTATACTTGATACAACCTTGGGATTTATTTTATTGCATACTCAATAAATCAAATAACCATAATAGAATCAATGAAAGACCGCACCAACAGGGCAGACAACCAGTGTGCAAAAAACAACAAACTGCAAGTACAGAAAGAAAGAAAAAAAATCGTAAGCAAATAAGCAATAGTATTGAGAACATGAAGAGTCCTTGAAAGTGAGTCCATAGCTGTGGGAACAGTTCAGTGATGGGGCAAGAGAAGTTGAATGAAGTTATCCCCTCTGGTCCAAGAGTCTGATAGTTGTGGGGCAATAACTGTTCCTGAACCTGGCGGTGCGAGTCCAAAGGCTCCTGTGTCCACTTGCTGATGGCAGCAGAGAGAAGAGAGCATGACCTGAGTGGTGATGGTCCCTGATGATGGATGCTGTGTTTCTGCAACAACGCTCCATGTAGATTTGTGCAGCGCTGGGGAGGGCTTTACCTGTGACGTACTGGGCTGTATCCACTTCCTTTAGTAGGATTTTCCATTCAAAGGCATTGATGATTCCATACCAGGCTGTGATGCAGCCAGTCATTATACTCTCCACCACATGTCTGAAGATGTTTGTCAAAGTTTGAGATGCTGTGCTGAATCTCCGCAAACTTCTAAGGAAGTAGAGGCGCTGCCGTGCTTTGTTCATAATTACATTTACATGCTGGGACCAGGGCAGGTCCTCTGTAGTGATAACACTGAGGAATTTAAAGTTGCTTACTCTCTCCACCTCTGATCCCTTGATGAAGACTGGCTCATGGACCTCTGGTTCCCTCCTCCTGACGTCAATAATTAGCTCTTTGGTCTTGCTGACATTGAGTAAGAGGTTTGTTATTGTGGTACCACTCATCCAGATTTTTAATCTCCCTCAAATATGCTGATTCATCTCAAGCTTTGATTTGGCTTACGACACTGGTGTCATTAGTAAACCTAAATATGGCCCTGGAGTTGTGCTTAGTCATAAATATAAAGTGAATCGAGCAGGAGGCTAAGCACACAGCCCTGTGGTGCACCTGTGTACTGATAAAGATCATGCAGGAGATGTCGTTGGCAAACTAAACTGACTGGGGTCTGTGAGTGAGGGAATTGATGATCCAATTGCACAAGGAGGTATTGACGCCCAGATCTTGGAGTTTACTAATTCGTTCTGAGGGGAAGATGGTCTTAAATACTGAGTTATAATCGATAAAGAGCATCCTGATGTATGCATCTTTGCTGTCCAGGTGTTCCAGGGTTGTGAGAAAAGCCAATAAAATGGCATTACTATGGACCTGTTGCCAGAAAATTGGAGCAGAGGCAAGTTGCTTCTCAGGCAGGAGCTGATATGTTTCATCACCAACCTCTTCATTACCGTGGGTGCTCCAATGCCATATTCAAGTTTGCTGGTTACACCAATGCCGGATGAATCAGCATATAGGAGAGAGATTGAAAATCTGGCTGATTGATGCCATACAACAACCTCTCACTCAATCTCAGCAAGACCAAAGAGCTGATTATTGACTTCAGGAGAAGGATTCCAGAGGTCCATGAGGTTGTCTTCATCAGAGGATCAGAAGTGGAGAGGGGTTGTAACTTTAAGTTCCTCTGTGTTATTATTTCGGAAGACCTGCCCTGGACCCAACACGTAAGTGCAAAAGCGAAGAAAGCATGGCAGCACCTCTACTTGCTTAGGAGTTTGCAAGTATTTGGTATGACACCTAAAACTTTGACAAACTTCTATAAATGTGTAGTGGAGAGTTTATTGACTGGGTGCATCACAGCCTAGTATGAAAACACCAATGTCCTTGAATGGAAAATTCTTCAAAAAGAAGTCTGTCGTGGGTAAAGCCCACCCCTCCATTGAGCATCCAACATCAGGGACACCCACCACCCAGGACATGAACTTTTCAGGAAGAAATTCAGAACTCACACCAGCAGGTTCAGAAACAGGTATTACCCCTCGACCATCATGAACCAAAGGAGATAACTTCAATCAAATTCGCTTACCCCATCATTCAAATGTTCCCACAACCCATGAACTCACTTTCAAGGACTCTTCACCTCATGTTCTCAATATTTATTGCTTTTCTATTTATGATTATTAATGAAGCGGTGGAGGCTACCTTACTAGATATATTTAAGACAATGTTGTATAGATTTTTGCATAGTAGGGGAATTAAGGGTTATGGGGAAAAGGCAAGTAGGTGGAGATGAGTCCATGGTCAAATTAGCCATGATCTTACTAAATGACAGAACAGGCTCGACGGGCCAGATGGCCTACTCCTGCTCCTATTTCTTATACTATGTTTTTATGTTATTTCTTTCTTTTTGCATTATCACAGTTTGTTGTCTTTTCCACACTGTTTGGATGTCTATGTTTGTGCGGTCTTTCACTGATTCTGTTATGGTTATTATTTTATGGATTTATTGAGTATACACACAAGACAATGAATCTCAGGGCTGTATATGGTGACATAATTGTACTTTGATAATAAATTTATCTTGAACTTTGAAATTAGTATCTAGATCTTGTGCACCGACAAAAAGAAAATCAAGTTTTGTTAACAAAAAGGTATTGATTTTAATTTGCTGTTTGAAACAAAGATTGTACTCATGGCCATTTAGAGATTCATGAGACTTCAAACATTTCAAAATGACAGGGAAAAGGCTAAAGCAGGAATAAATAATAATGCTTAAAAAATGAAATTGTGAGATAATCATTTGTATCCTTCCTTTGGGATGATACAGTTTGATTGAGTGCAGTTAAGTTATATGTCCGAATCCCTTGAATTACACTAAATCACTTAATTTCAACTAAAGAAAAATAGAACCAAAGGCAGTATTGAGACTAATTATCTGATGCAACATTAGAAAATCATATTTTCCTTTCAACTTAGATATATGGAAAATTGTAATGTGACAATTTTTAACTCCAGTAAGCCAATGTTTCCTGACCGTAACCTCGCATTGCAAGCAATCTTAGGCACCAAGAAAGAACAGAGTGCTTCTGATTTTGCATTTATTTTTATAGATTCATTTTCTTTCAAAGGTTTCAACAGTACATTAAATGACAGAGACATGTATACAATATACATCCTGAAATTCTTTTTCCTTGCAAACATCCACGAAAACAGGGGTGCCCCAAAGAATGAATGATAGCTAAATGTTAGAACCCCAAATCTCCCCCCTCCCCCCCCATGCATGAATAGCAGCTGTGTTAATCTCAACTCTGTAACTAGAAGGACACTGGATATTGCTGTGTATTTAATATTTCTGTAATATTTGAGTCATATTGAAAATATGTTGTTTGATTAAGCATTCTTATTTGTTTAAATAATTCATTATGGGCTGTATGTAAAAGTGAGTCAATGTCATATATTACTACCCCACCTCAACATAAGTGTGTGTCTCACTAAAAGTAAAATCAAAACAAAGATACCTGGCTCAAAGTTTCCTTTCAAATAGTTTTTTGTTTTGCAGTTATAAAACATGATAGTGGTGATGAGGAAGTTTAAAACAAACCTGAGATGACTACCTACCTGTTGAAATACAGTGAGACTTTAGAGTTTGAAAAAAGTGCAGCAAGAAATGGTTGAGTAACAAAAATCAGCACGGCACGAGCTTTTTCGGGAAGGGACAGAGACAGTTACAAAAAATAACAGAAACTAGAAAAATTCACGGATTGATTAACAGTGAGTACTGGGTGATAATAATCATAACTTTTTAAAAGAAAGCAGAAATAGCTGGCTACATCAGAAAGATAGACACATTCACTTGCAAAAAAGATAACTAGCTGCTGTACAAATTGCAATGTATTTTGAAGCAAATCAAATAGCCAATGAGAAGCAAGTGCCAGTTTTGCTGAGTGAATTAGGATTAAAGGCATGTAGTTTAATTAGAAGTTCAACTACTCCAGCCAAATCAGCCGAAATGAGCTTTGCTGATATCTTGAAAATAATGTAGGAATATTTAGAACTGAAACCATTGCTGGTTACAGAACAATTTAGGTTCCATAAGTGGAATCAATAGGAAGCGGAAGCCATTTCAGTGTACACTACTGAATTGAAGGTGCCCTGTGCATTGATAGTTCAGTGACGGGCTTAATGATGCACTGAGAGATCTTCTAGTCTGTGGAATCTTACAAGAAAGCATTCAAAAATAGCTCCTAACTGAAGCACAACTTACATTTAAAAGAACAGTTGAAATAACTCTATCAAAGAAAACACAAAACAGAGACATAATTAAGTTGTAGTCAGGAATGAAAGCGAGAGTGGACAAATTTCTAAACAGAAACTTGCCTGGCTGAACAAATTGTGTTACAATTGTGTTAGGCTTTAAAGGCAAAATTTGCAGAAAATACAATAAAGTAGGACACACACAAAGAGCATGTTGGGCCAACAAAAATAAATGGTCTGCACAGGAAGGAGGAAAAGCGAAATGTCAAGTTGCAGTTTCAAAAAGAGCACTAATCTGCATGTTGTTGATGAAAAATCTGATAATAATGAGAGTGACACAGGACTGAATAGCCTTAGGATTTACTGTGTGAAAACTAACCAGAAACAAACAATATAGCTTACACCAAAAGTGAACAGCAAATGAATTAAAATGGAATTGGACACTGGCTCAGCTATTTCACAATGAATTTTAACGGCACTTCCAAGATACTGAAATGAAGCCTGCAGATATCCAGCTAAGAACTTATACTTGAGAAATGATAACTCCTGTATAGAGTTGACGTGGATAGGCTTTTTCCATTGAGAGTAGGGGAGATTCAAACAAGAGGACATGAGTTGAGAGTTAAAGGGCAAAAGTTTAGGCGTAACATGAGGGGAACTTCTTTACTCAGAGAGTGGTAGCTGTGTGGAACGAGCTTCCAGCAGAAGTGGTTGAGGCAGGTTCGATGTTGTCATTTAAAGTTAAATTGGACAGCTATATGGACAGGAAAGGAATGGAGGGTTAGGGGCTGAGTGCAGGTCGCTGGGACTAGAGTTCGGTATGGACTAGAAGGGCCTAGATGGCCTGTTTCTGTGCTGTAATTGTTATATGGTTATATGGTTATAGCAGTGAAATACAAAACCAAAAAGACACATTAGGCTTGTATATGGTAAAAATAGGAGGGCCAGCATCGTGGGGGCAGGATTGGCTGAGACAACTACAATTTGATTGGAGATCCATGTCACATCCCCTGATTAGAATCAAATGAAAGCCAATTAAGAAAGGTACTGGATGATGCTACAACAGTGTTCAAAGATGGCATTGGAAACCTCAAACATATCAAGGGTAAGGTAGTGTTAAATGCAAATGCCACACCCAGATTTTACGAAGACCATCCAGTCCCTTATACCATCCATGAGAAAGTAGTCAGGGAGCTAGATTGCATGAAGGCTGAAAGAATTCTTTCTAAGGCTGAGTGGAGCACATGGGTATTGGAAGTAGTCCCAATAACCAAAAAGGATAGGTCTGTCAGGATCTGTGGTTATTTTTAATGTCACCATCAACCCCGTGCTGAAAGAAGATCAATACCCTCTGCCCAGGATAAAGGATACCTTTGTAAAGCTTTCTGGAGGGAAATACTTCAGCAAAGTATGCAGGACAGGGAGGGAGGCAAAAGAGGTGGGGACGTGGCACTGTTGATCAGAGATAGTGTCACGGCTGCAGAAAAGGTGGACGTCATGAAGGAATTGCCTACGGAGTCTCTGTGGGTGGAGGTTAGGAACAGCAAGGGGTCAATAACTTTACTGGGTGTTTTTTATAGACCACCCAATAGTAACAGGGATATCGAGGAGCAGATAGGGAAACAGATCCTGGAAAGGTGTAATAATAACAGAGTTGTTGTGATGGGAGATTTTAATTTCCCAAATATCGATTGGCATCTCCCTTGAGCAGGGGGTTTAGATAGGGTGGAGTTTGTTAGGTGTGTTCAGGAAGGTTTCTTGACGCAATATGTAGATAGGCCTACAAGAGGAGAGACTGTAGTTAGTTTGGTATTGGGAGATGAACCTGGTCAGGTGTCAGATCTCTCAGTGGGAGAACATTTTGGAGATAGTGATCATAATTCTATCTCCTTTACAATAGCATTGGAGAGAAATAGGAACAGACAAGTTAGAAAAGTGTTTAATTGGAGCAAGGGGAATTATGAGGCTATCAGGCAGGAAGTTGGAGGCTTAAATTGGGAACAGATGTCCTCAGGGGAAAGCATGGAAGAAACGTGGCAAATGTTCAAGGGATATTTGTGTAGAGTTCTGCATAGGTACATTCCAATGAGACAGGGAAGTTAATGGTGTACAAAGGCTGTAATAAATCTAGTCAAGAAGAAAAGAAAAGCTTACAAAAGGTTCAGAGAGCTAGGTAATGTTAGAGATCTAGAAGGTTAGAAGGCTAACAGGAAGGAGCTTAAGAATGAAATTAGGAGAGCCAGAAGGGGCCATGAGAAGGCCTTGGCAGGCAGGATTAAGGAAAGCCCCAAGGCATTCTACAAGTATGTGAAGAGCAAGAGGATAAGACGTGAAGGAATACGACCTATCAAGTGTGACAATGGGAAAGTGTGTATGGAACCCAGGGAAATAGTAGAGGTACTTAATGAATACTTTACTTCAGTATTTACTATGGAAAAGGATCTTGGTGATTGTAGTGTTGATTTGCAGTGGACTGAAAAGCTTGAACATGTAGATATTAAGAAAGAGGATGTGCTGGAGCTTTTGGAATGCATCAAGTTGGATAGGTCACTGGGACCAGATGAGATGTACCCTAGGCTACTGTAGGAGGCAAGGGAGGAGATTGCTGAGCCTCTGGCGATGATCTTTGCATCATCATTGGGGACAGGAGAGGTTCCGGAGGATTGGAGGGTTGCGGATGTTGTTCGTTTATTCAAGAAAGGGAGTAGAGATAGCCCAGGAAATTATAGACCAGTGAGTGTTACTTCAGTGGTTGGTAAGTTGATGGAGAAGATCCTGAGAGGTAGGATTTATGAACATTTGGAGAGGCACAATATGATTAGGGATAGTCAGCATGGCTTTGTGAAAGGCAGATCATGCCTTACGAGCCTGATAGAATTTTTTGAGGATGTGACTAAGCACATTGATGAAGTTAGAGCCATAGATGTAGTGTATATGGATTTTGGCTAGACTTTTGATAAGGCACCCCATGCAAGGCTTATTGAGAAAGTAAGGAGGCATGGGATCCAAGGGGACATAGATTTGTGGATCCAGAACTGGCTTGCCCACAGAAGGCAAAGTGTGGTTGTAGAGGGTCATATTCTGCATGGAGGTCGGTGACCAGTAGTGTACCTCAGGGATCTGTTCTGGGACCCTTACTTTTCATGATTTTTATCAGTGGCCTGGATGAGGAAGTTGAGGGATGGGTTAGTAAATTTGTTGATGACATAAAGGTTGGAGGTGTTGTGAATAGTGTGGAGGGCTCTCAGAGGTTATAGCGGGACATTGATAGGATGCAAAACTGGGCTGAGAAGTGGCAGATGGAGTTCAACCCAGATAAGTTTGAAGTGGTTCATTTTGGAAGGTCAAATATGATGGCAGAATATAGTATTAATGGTGAGACTCTTGGCAGTGTGAAGGATCAGAGGGATCTTGGGGTCTGAGTCCATAGGACGCTCAAAGCAGCTGCGCAGGTTGACTCTGTGGTTAAGAAGGCATATGGTGTATTGGCCTTCATTATTCGAGGAATTGAATTTAGGAGCTGAGAGGTAATATTGCAGCAATGTAGGACCCTGGGCAGACCCTAATTGGAGGACTGTGCTCATTTCTGGCCGCCTCACTACAGGAAGGATGTGGAAACCATAGAAAGGGTGCAGAGGAGATTTATAAGGATGTTGCCTTAATTGGGGATCATGCCTTTGAAAACAGGTTGAGTGAACTCAGTCTTTTCTCCTTGGAGCGACGGAGGATTAGAGGTGTATAAGATGATGAGAAGCATTGATCGTGTGGATAGTCACAGGCTTTTTCCCAGGGCTGAATTGGTTGCCACAAGAGGACACAGGTTTAAGGTGCTTGGGAGTAGGTACAGAGGAGATGTCAGGGGTAAGTTTTTTACGCAGAGAGTGGTGAGTGCGTGGAATAGGCTGCCAGCAATGGTGGTGGAGGTGGATACGATAGGGTCTTTTAAAAGACTTTTGGCTAGGTACATGGAGCTTCGAAAAATAGAGGGCTATGGGTAAGCCTAGTCATTTCTAAGGTAGGGACATGTTTGGCACAACTTTCTGGGCCGAAGGGACTGTATTGTGCTGTAGGTTTTCTATGTTTCTATTAAAATGGAGTTAGCTGAGGCCTATCTATAGATGGAGATGGAAAAAGAGTCCAATGTGTTTCTCACCGTAAACACTCACAAAGGGTCTTATCATTATAATAGGCTTTTTTTGCCGTAGTATCTGCACCTGCACTCTGGCAGAAAACTATGGACCAGGTACAGCCAAGGCTGCCCTGGCACTCAGTGTTACCTGGATGACATCATTGTTACCGTTAAGACTGGCAAGGAGCATCTCCAAAATCTTAAGTCAGTGTTAAAAATGTTAGGATTATGAGCTCAGAGCCTTTTGCAACAAGTCTGAATTCCTTAAACCAGGCATCACTGACTATGGTCATACCATTGACGCACATGAATTACACAAGTGTGCTGAGAGAATTCAAGCAGTGGTGGATGCCCCAAGGCCAAAGAATGTGTTACAGTTACAGTCCTTTTCAGGATTTGTCAATCACTATTACAGGTTCCTGCCAAACCTGGCTACTGTGTTCCACCCCTGGAGCTCATTGCTACTGATTGGGAAGAAATGGCAGAGGACAAAGCAGTGTGAGGTGGCTCTCCAAAAGGTAAGAGAAATGGTGTCATCTGACACTGTACTCACACATTATGATCCACTTCATCCAATGAAGCTTGACTCTGATGCTTCGCCTTATGGTAGAGGGCAAGGGTGGCCAACCTTTTACATTCCATGCGTCAGTTTTTTCATGCATGAGTTCAGATGCACCATACAACTCTTGTACCCTTATTCAATTCTTGTAAAAATATGTTAATTAGATTAGATTAGATTAGATTATGAGGACGCGCAGTCCTCCTTTATTGTCATTTAATAATGCGTGCATTAAGATATGATACAATGTTCCTCCAGAATGATACCACAGAAACACAAGACAAACCAAGACTAAAAAAATTGACAAAACCCACATAATTATAACATATGGTTACAACAGTGCAAAGCAATACCGTAATTTGATAAAGAACAGACCATGGGCACGGTAAAAAAAAGTCTCAAAGTCTCTCGAAAGTCCCATCATCTCATTGCAGACGGTAGAAGGAAGAAAACTCTCTTCCTGCCATGAACCTCCAGCACTGCAAACTTGCCGATGCAGCACCCTGGAAGCACCCGACCACAGCCGACTCTTGAGTCCGTCGGAAAACTTCGAGCCTCCGACACCGAGCGCCGAGCACCATCTCTGCCGAGTACATCCACTCTGGTCCCGGCAACAGGCAATAGGCAAAGCTGAGGATTTATGGGTTTCCCCTCCGGAGATTCTCGATCGCACAGTAGCATGCAGCAGTGAAGCAGGCATTTCAGAAGTTTCTCCAGATGTTCCTCTGTGCTTCTCACGTCTGTCTCCATCAAATCAGGGTTGTGCACGGTACCTACTTAACAAATACCAATATCGTTTCGGAGCGGCCGCGCTAATATAGACGTATTTAGCATTTTTACATGATATATTGATTTAATATAAAAACAAGATAAACATTACTTACCTTAATGAGACTTTTAATAAATATATTTTGTCTTCTTTTGATTTCTCCCTTTTTCTTAATCACATATTCTTTCCGTAACCCAGACCCAAGCACTAGCTTCAATTTTCCTTCTACTTCAGTCTGGTGTTGTGTTTTATAGTGTCTATTAGGATCATGTCTTCTATTATGTGAGAAAGTGTTTTCACAAACAATGCACAACGGTTTTCCTAACAGACCCGCTATAAATAAGAACTCATTTTCCCACTGTTCATTGAATTCACACTTACTATCACTTTCTGCTTTTCTTTTGCTCATTTTCTTTTGCACTGTGATGGGTAACTGAATGTAAAAACAAGGCTTAATTTTCGAAAAAGTACAAAGCTGCAAATGTTCACAAAGGACAAAAAAAGCACAACTCAGTAGCACGAGTGTCAATTGTAAACTGACTGGCAAAAACTTGTGATGCACGGCTGGTACAGACGCCTGGCGCCTCAGGATCAAACAAGTATCAAATGTGTATTGAACAGTTATGGAACGACTGCAGAACAAAAGTCCTTCTTTCCTAGTTTGACTCATTGAACATTTTTTTAAATTGAAAACAGATTAATGTGAAAGAAGATAACATTCACCAAAAGATGTGCAAAAAATAATAAAATCGCTAAAAATAATTGCTAAGTTTTAGATTTATTCTCAGTAAAAACCCATTTCTAGCTTCAAGCTACTTGAATTCCTGTTATAGATTTTTTTCTCTACAAATCAGTTTTTGGTTACTACTTTTTCCATGAGAAGGATTGCCTTTTTTTTATTATCATGGGGGTGCAATGCGCCACTTCTGGAGCATGCGCCATAGGTTAGCCATCCCTGGTATGGGGGCATATCGTGAGTGATGGAAGTGAATGCCTTTGCATCATGTTCCTTTACTCCTACAGAGAAATATTACGCACAGGTTGAGAGGGAGGTTTAGAGTCTCGTTTGGAATGTTAAACGTTTCAACCTGTATTTGTATGGGAGAGAGTTTACCCTCGTTACTGATCATCAACCACTGGTGTCCATTTTCAATCCACAGAAGTGTGTTCCACTTAATGCAGCAGCATGGATGGAAAGATGAGCTCTGTTTCTTGGAGGACATCATCATAAGGTCAAATTCAAGAACACAACCAATCATGGAAACATTGATAGATTGCCCCATTGACCCTTGGAAAAAGAAAAACCTGAACATTTTACCAAAGGAGACACTCTTCCTGACGTTTTCTTCCTAATGCAAATTGGAAGTCTCCTTATTACGGCAGAGATTATCCAAAGGGAAACAAGAAAAAAGCCCTTACTGTCTCAGGTCTACATGGCCACCCAGGATGGCTGGAATGTGCCCCAGAAATCCCAATTCCCCCATTTTTCCAGTGCCAGAATGAATTTGCCCTTGAACTTGCCTTATGTGGGATTTGAGAGTTGTTGCGCTGGAGGAACTACATGACAGGTGTGATCAAATTGAAAGCACTGGCTCTAAGCTTCGTCTGGTGGCTTGGGATAGATCAGCAGATCGAGCAGCTTGCCATGCACTAATGGGGATGCCAATCATTCCAGAAAATGCAAAGAGCAGCACCTCTCCATCCCTGGGAATGGCCTGCATTGCCGTGGCAGAGGATTCATGTAGATTCTGCCAGACTATTCATGGGCACAAATTTCTTGGTGGTAGTGGATGAAGCTTCGAGGTGTCCAGATGGGTTCCCACTGCAGCCTCACCATTGATGTGTTGAAAAGCCTTTTCTCAAGGACTGGTGCTCCAGAACACTTAGTCAGTGACAACAGATCACAGTTTGTTGTGAAGCAGTTTCAGTCATTCCTGAAAATAAGACATATTAAATCTGCACTGTGCCCAGCTACAAATGCCTTGGTAGATGAGTTTGCCCAAAGTCTAAAGAATGCACTGCAAGCATTGTTAGCAGAACACACTACACTGACATTGAACCAGAAGCTTGCCTATTTCCTCCTTGCATATGGCAATGCAGCACGCTCTACAGCCAACAACTCACCAGCCATGCTGTTCTGGGTCATGTCTTGATCTCACGCTTGGATATCCTCAAACCCAATCTCAGAAGGAGTCTGTCCATTTTAGGAACTTCACTGCCTTTTGCACTATCTAAATTGAATAAACAAATTTTCAACCCTGTAGTTAAACATACATTGTGAATATGGTTTCAATTTCGTAAATTTTTTGGCCTGAATGAATTTATGTTATCAAGCCCTATTATATCTAATTTCTATTTCCAACCCTCGGTAATGGACCAAGCCTTTTTGATATGGAAAACAAAAGGTATAATATGTTTTCATGATCTATTTCTGGATAACTGCTTTATGTCTTTTGAGCAGTTATCTGAGAAATTTGATTTGCCTAGATCCCATTTTTTTAGATACCTACAAATAAGAAATTTTTTAAATACTACCTTACCTACCTTTCCGACTTCCAATCCTTCTGACATTTTTGATAACATTTTAGGTTTTAATCCTTTGCAGAAGGGACTAATAGCAATAATTTATGATATAATTATGAAATTACAGCCAGATATATCTGATAAAATCAAAAATGAATGGGAAAGGGAACTTCAACTTCCCCTACCTATAGAGAAATGGAAAAACAATTTTCAATTAGTTCGTACTTCTTCTATGTGTGCTGAACATACATTAATACCATTTAAAGTAGTACACAGAGCTCATATGTCCAAAGATAAACTAGCTGGTTCTTATTTCCATATAAACACTACTTGTGATAGATGTCACTCTGAAGTGGCTTCTTTAACTCATATGTTTTGGTCCTGTCCTCTTTTGGAAAAATATTGGAAAGACATTTTTGATATTATTTCAACAGTTCTATGCTTCGATTTAAAAACCCATCCTATTACGGCAATCTTTGGATTGCCAATGGTAGAACATAGATCTTTGTCTTCTTCAGCCTGTCGAATGATAACATTTGTTACTTTAATGGCGAGAAGATCTATTTTGTTGAACTGGAAGGAAACTAATCCTCCAACTACATTCCAATGGTTTTCTCAAACTATATTAAGTTTAAATGTAGAAAAAAATTAGAAGTAATATTTTTGACCCTTCGGTTAAATTTGAAGAAACTTGGAAACCTTTCATGCAACATTTTCATATGATGTAATCTGACCTTTCCGAATCTTTTTTCTAAACTTAAATTATACGATGAGAGGAGCGGAGTTAACGACATTACTGAACGTGTCTGATACAAGCTATTGGTCTAGCCCTGTTTTGCTTTTTTTTTGTTTTTTTTTCTCTTTTTCTTTTGGGGTTTTTTTTGTTTATATATTTTTTTTCTTTTTATTTCTTTTTTTAATGACTAATTTCATTATGAGTTTGGAAGTCTTTTATATCTATGTTACTTAAAATTCATTTTATATATGCTGATTAACATTATTCCAATCTCTTTGTACCAACTTTGTTATTGAGTTTATAATTTTGAAAATTAATAAAAAGATTTAAAAAGAAAGAAAGAAAGAAGGAGTCTGCAGGACAAGCAGCTGAGACAAATAGAGGGCTCCTCAAACAAGGAGGTTTCACTCCTGGACAAGCAATCTGGCGAGGGACTACAGAGGTGATCAAAAGTGGATACTCAGAATGATTAAAGACAGAACTGGACCCTCTCCTGCACAGTGGAGATTGTGTCTGATATCACCTGGAGATGACATATCGATCTGTTGAGGACAGCAGAGTCAATTGTTAGAGGAAAAAATGGCTACTTCCTGCAGTCCCAAAGTCCATTCCTACAACGACCATGGATGAGGCCCCAGCACCTGAGATTCTTTCACAGTCGCATGTCTCAAGTGCCAAGCTGAGTTATTTCCCCCTTGCCAGGAAAAAATATATCCCACAAGAGTCAGAAAGTCTCCCCAGCGATTAAACCTTTAGACCTGAATGGGACAATTTAAAATTCACTATGATGTTGATGTCTATGTGGTAGTTGTATTTAATATTTCAGTAATAGTGTAAATCTATTGCTTGTTTAAGCATTCTTGTTTGTTTAAATAATTCATTACGGGTTATATGCAGAAGTACGTGAATGGCATACATCATCACAACACCAGTGTGTGTCTCGCTAAAAGCTGAAATAGAACTAAGATACGCATTCCTGGATCCATGTTTCCTTTCAATTAGTTTTATGCTTTGGAGTTACAACACATAACAGATACAGTATAGCTAAAAGCTGGAACATGCTGCTCATGAGCTGACTTTGTACAGTTATTCAGCCGTTGTCTGCCAGCTATGCTGTAGGTAATAGGAAAAGGTCACATAATCTCACGAGGACCTGCAAAGGTGCATGGAATGACAAACATTATAAAAATTCAGAAGATGAATTAACTGAAGTTTGAATGTAATATGTATTTAACACCGTAATCTCATGAATTACACTGTCGCAATGTAAAGGAAATCAGAAGAAGCGTATGTTGGAAGATTAACACACCAAATTTAACAGAAGATTGTCACTTTCTTTCCTTTATCCTTCCATTCCCAGAATTAGGAAATTAAAGTTAATGTTCTCGAAGGCCAACATCCCAGTTCTGAGGCCCATGCTACATTTGGGTCAGTTCCTTCAGCAGATAATTCTGAGCTCTTCCGTAATAAGAAAATGTGAAGAGGATAGAGAAAAAGATTCCAAATTGTTCCCAAGACCTCTTTGGAAGCATCAACTGGTTGCAACCCTTGGCTGCTCATTGCTCTAAACCTGGATAGCTTGAAAACCTTATTTCCAATCCAATTGTGCAAGAATGGTGGACAGTGTGCACAAGCTTTCAATCTTATCAAGTACAATCTGCTCTACCAGTGACAGAGAACATTGGTCCTACTTTGGATTTGTCAGCCCTGTCAGAATGCACTGGAGGAAAGGAGCTATGTCATTCTTGACCCCAAGAAACTGCCAAGAAACCGACAAAATGGTTACCTCACTATAGGAAGGATGTGGAAGTATTGGAAAGGGTACAGAGGAGATTTACCAGGATGCTGCCTAGTTTAGAGAGTATGCATTAAGATCAGAGATTAAGGGAGCTAGGGCTTTACTCTTTGGAGAGAAGGAGGATGAGAGGAGACATGATAGAGGTGTACAAGATAATAAGAGGAATAGATAGAGTGGATAGCCAGCGCCTCTTCCCCAGGGCACCACTGCTCAATACAAGAGGACATGGCTTTAAGGTAAGGGGTGGGAAGTTCAAGGGGGATATTAGAGGAAGGTTTTTTACTCAGAGAGTGGTTGGTGCGTGGAATGCACTGCCTGAGTCAGTGGTGGTGGCAGATACACTAGTGAAGTTTAAGAAACTACTAGACAGGTATATGGAGGAATTTAAGGTGGGGGCTTATATGGGAGGCAGGGTTTGAGGGTCGGCACAACATTGTGGGCCAAAGGACCTGTACTGTGCTGTACTGTTCTATGTTCTATGTTCTAAAATAATGTGATGCTTAAATTAATTTATTGTGGCCAACAGCACCAGCTGAAGCAGAAAAAAAGCAGATAAAGAGTGATTTCTCATATAAATTTGATTTGGAGGGTATGTTTTATTTTGGAATGTGATGTTTTAATTGGTAAATGGGAATAGAAAATCCTGTGACAATGATAGCTATTTAGATTAGCTTGTCATATGCAGCTTGGGCAAAAAAGGACACTTCCAGGGCATTTCCTTCCTTCCATATTTACACCCAGATGAGCTACCCCCTCAAAGGCAAGAACCCAATCATCCATGGAACAGGATGTGCTTCTAGTCTCAGGATACTTCTTGAGCTCAATATTTTTGCACATTGAGTATGCAAACTGGAGTTCCTACTTATTGTATAAGGATTACATAAAGCAGCTGACAGAATGTGTTTCTTAAATTAATGTATAATAGCCAGTAGCATCAGCTGAAGCAGAAAAAACAGATAAAGATTATTTATATTTCAGTTTTGACCCTTCCTTAACTAAATTATAGTGAAGTAAACACTTATTTGTTTGCATTTACTGGCCCTACCATCACTAATCTCTACTATTCACTCCCCTCCCTCCCCCCACTCCCATCCTCACCACCACTGCCTCCAGCCTTCTCTGCTTGATTTTTTTTTTCTGCCACCTCTGCTGCTTTCAAAAGCTGTATAAATTTTCAAAAGTCTTCAAGGATTGTGCACCAGGCTTCTGATTATCAAACACAGATGCTGGAAATCCAAAATAACACATACAAAATGCTGGAAGAAGTCAGCAGGCCAGAGAAAAAAGTAAGCAGTCGACGTTTCGGGCTGAGACCCTTCTTCAGGCTTCTGATTAATCCCATTCTCATTCCTGTCAGTAATGACTGGTTTGAGGGATAGAACATAGATCAGTACAGTACAGGAAGAGGCACTTCAACCCACAATGTTGCACCAAATCAGCTAAAAAGTAAATCAGAAAATCCCAAAATCTAATTCCTCCTAACTCCTTACAAACCTGATTGAATTTTTTGAAGATGTGACTAAACACGTTGATGAAGGTAGAGCAGTAGATGTAGTGAATGTGGATTTCAACGAGGCATTTGATAAGATTCCCCATGTAAGGCTTATTGAGAAAGTGAGGAGGCATGGGATCCAAGGGGACATTGCTTTGTGGATCCAGAACTGAAGGCAAAGTGTGGTTGTAGATAGGTCATATTCTGCATGAGGTTGGTGACCAGTGGTGTGCCTCAAGGAACAGTTCTGGACACCTTCACTTCATGATTTTTATAAATGACCTGGATGAGGAAGTGGAGGGATGGGTTAGTAAATTTGATGATGACTCAAAGGTTGGGGGTGTTGTGGATAGTGTGGAGGGCTGTCAGAGGTTACAACAGGACATCGATAGGATGCAAAACTAGGCTGAGAAGCGGCAGGTGGTGTTCAACCCAGGTAAGTGTGAGGTGATTTATTTTGGTAGGTCAAATATGATTGGAAAGTATAGTATTAATGGTAAGGCACTTGGTAGTATGGAGGATCAGAGGGATTTTGGGGTCCGAGTACATAGAAACTCAAAGCTGCTGCTTTGACATACGGTGTATCGGCCTTCATCAACCGTGGGATTGAGTTTAAGAGCTGAGAGGTAATGTTGCAGCTCTATAGAACCCTGTTCAGACCTCAGTTCTGGTCGCCTCACTACAGGAAGGATATGAAAACCATAGAAAGGGGGCAGAGGAGATTTACAAGGATGTTGCCTGGATTGGGGAACAGTTCTTATGAGAATAGGTTGAGTGAACTCGGCCTTTTCTCCTTGAGCACCGGAGGATGAGAGATGACCTGATAGAGGTGTATGAGATGATGAGAGGAATTGATTGTGTGGATAGTCAGAGGCTTTTTCCAAGGGCTGAAATGGCTAGCACAAGAGGACATAGTTTTAGGGTGCTTGGAAGTAGGTATAGAGGAGATGTCAGGGGTAAGTTTCTTTACACAGAGAGTGGTGAGTGCGTGGAATGGGCTACCGGTGATGATGTTGGAGGCGTATACAATAGGACCTTTTAAGAGACTCCTGGATAGGTACATGGAGCTTAAAAAATAGAGGGCTATGGGTAACCCTCGGTAATTTCTAAAGCAGGTACATGTTCGGCACAGTATTGTGGGCCAAAGGGCCTGTATTGTGCTGTGGGGATTCTATGTTTCTAACTACACAACGTCCACATCCCTCCAACTTTCTCATATTCATCTGCCAATCTAAATGTCTCTTAAAAGTCTCTAATGTATTTGCCCCTACCAGCATACCAGGCAGCACATTCCAGCCATCCACCACTCTCTGAGTAAAATACATAACCCTCACATCCTCTTTGAAACTACCCCCTCTCACTTTCAATGCATGCTCTCTAGTATTAGACAGTTCAACCCTGAGAAACAGATACTCCCTGTCTACACTTTCTATGACTCTTAGAATCTTATAAACCTCTATCTGATCTCCCCTCAGCCTCCACCATTCAATAGAAAACAACCCAAGTGTGTCCAGCCTATCATGATAGCACATGCCCTTTAAATCAGGCAGCGTCCTGTAAACTTCTCCTGTATTGCTCCAAAGCCTCAACATCCTTCCAATGGTGGAGCAACCTGAACTGTAGGCATTACTCCAGATATGGCGTAACCAGAGATCTATAAACTTGTGTCATAACCTCTCACCTTTTGAACTCAATGTTTCGACTAACAGGAGGAAGCATCCCATAAGCCTTTTCAGCCACCCTATCGACTTGTGTAGCCACTTTCAAGGAGCTATGAGCCTGAATCTCAAGAGCTCTGTGCTCAGCAATATTGTTAAAGGTCTTGCCCACCCAGGCCATGCTCTTTTGTCATTGCTGCCATTAGATAAAAGGTACAGCTACCTCAGGTCTCACACCACCAAGTTCAAGAACAGTTACTATTTCTCAACCATCAGGCTCTTGAACATAAGGGGATAGCTACACTCACTGAAGGACTCTTGTCTTGTTATTTGATGCTTGTTATTTATTGCTATTTATTTATTATCTGCATCTGCACAGTCTGTTTACAGATCCTGATGTGTACAGTTTACAGCTACTGTTCTATAGATTTTCTAAGTATGCCCTCCTGGCTTTCCTAATTCCCTTCTTTAGATCTTTTCTGGCTTCCTTATACTCCTCATTTGCTTCAAATGATCCTAACTTTCAAAGCTTTACATATTTCTTCTTTATCTTCTTGACTAAATTCATCACCCCTCTGGACGTCCAATGTTCTCTTATCATAGAGCATAGAATGTAGAAATCTACAGCACATTACAGGCCCCTTGACCCACAATGTTGTACCGACCATGTAACCTACTCTAAAAGCTGTCTAGAATTTCCCAACCGCAACGTCCTCTATTTTTCTAAGCTCTATGTACCTAAGACTCTCTTAAAAGACCTTGTTGTATCTGCCGCTACCACCATCGCTGGCAGAGCATTCCACACACCACTCTCTGTGTGAACAACATACCTCTGACATTTCCCTTGTACCACTTCCAAGCAACTTAAAACTTTGCCTCCTCGTATTAGCCATTTTAGCCCTGGGAAAAAGCCTCTCGTTATCCACACGATCAATGTCTCTCATCATCTTATACACCACTATCAGTTCACCTCTCATTCTCTGTTGCTCCAGGGAGAAAATGCTAAGTTCATTCAACCTATTCTCATAAAGCATGCTCTCCCATCCAGGAAACATCCTTGTAAATCTCCTCTGCACTCTCTCTATAGTATCCACATCCTTCTTATAGTGATTTGACCAGAACTGAACACAGTACTCCAAGTGGGATCTAACTGAGGTCTTATAAAGCTGTAACATTACCTCGCAGGTCTAAACTCAGTCCCACGGTTGATGAAGGCCAACATACCATATACCTTCTTAACAACACTATCAACCTGCACAGCAGCATTGAGTGTCCTATGGACATAGAACCCAAGAACTCTCAGGTCCTCCATGCTGCCAAGGGTCTTCCCATTAATATTATATTCTGTCTTCAAATTTGACCCTCCAAAGTGAACCACTTCACACTTGTCAGACCAGCTCTGTATCCTATCAATGTCGCACTGTAACCTCTGACAACCTTTCAGACTATCTACAACACCTCCAATTTATGTGTCATCAGTAGACTTACTAACCCACTCTTCTACTTCCTCATCCAGGTCATTTCTAAAAATCACAAAGAGGAGGGGTCCCAGAATCCCTGCAGAACACCACTGGCCACCAACCTCCATGCAGAATATGAGCCATCTTCAACCGTCTTTTGCCTTCCATGGGCAAGCCATTGTTGATCCACAAGCAAGGTCTCCTTGGATCCCATGCCTCCTTACTTTCTGAATGAGGCTTGCATGGGGAACCTGATCAAATGCCTTGCTGAAATCCATATACACTACATCCACTGCTCTACCTTCCTTACTGAAATCCATATACACTACATCCACTGCTCTACCTTCCTTACTGAAATCTATATACACTACATCCACAGCTCTACTTTCCTTACTGAAATCCATATACACTACATCCACTGCTCTACCTTCCTTACTGAAATCCATATCTACTACATTCACCACTCTACCTTCATCAATGTGTTTTCTTACATCCTCAAAGAATTCAATCAGGCTCGTAAGGCACGACCTACTCTTGACAAAGCCATAATTAGATTATGTCTCTCCAAATCCTTGTAAGTCCTGCCTCTCAGAATCTTCTCCAGCAATTTACTCACTTCTGAAGTAAGACTCACTGGTTTTTAACTTCCTGGGTTATCTCTACTCCCTTTCTTAAACAAGGGAATAACATTTGCAACCCTCTAATCCTCTGCTACCTCTCCTGTCCCTATTGATGATGCAAAGATCATTGCCAGGGGCTCAGCAATCTCTTCCCTCACTTCCCACAGTAGCTTGGGATATATCTTGTCTGGACCCAGTAACTTATTTAGCTTAATACTTTTCAAAAGCTCCAGAACATACTCTTTCTAATGTTTATAAGCTCAAGCATTTCCATCCCTGTTCTTCCTTCTAACACGAACATACATTTCCTGTACTTTGGGCAATTGATCTTTATATACCCTCCACATGTCCAATGTGGACTTGCCAGAAAAAAAGGTGCTCCCAATTAACTCTCCTTAGTTCCTGCCTAATGTCCTCATAATTTGCTCTACTCCAATTTAAGACTGTTCCACAAGCACCATACCTATCGTTATCCATAGCTATCCTGGAAGTTAAGGAGTTGTGGTCACTGTTCCTTAACTGCTCACGCACTGAAAGGTCAGCCACCTGGCCAGGCTCATTACTCAACACCAGGTCCAGTACAGCCTCTCCACTTGTTGGACCATCTACATGTTGATTTAAGAAACCCTCCTGATATACTTAATAAGTTCAGCCCCATCTAAGTCTCTTGCACTAAGAACGTCCCAGTTTATATTAGGGAAGTTGAAATTCCCCATGACAACAACCCTATTATTTTTATGCATCTCGTTAATCTGTTTATGTATGTGTTCCTCAATGTCCTGGCGACTCTTAGGGGGTTTGCTGTACAATCCCATCGGTATGGTTGCACCTTGAGTTCTATCCAAATGGATTCAGTGTCTGAACCCTCCATTATATTTCCCTTGAGTATAGCTGTGATATTGTCCCCAATTAGTAGTGTAACACCCCTCCCTCCATTTTTACCCCCTTCTCTATTTTTTCTAAAACTTCAAAAGCCTGGTATACTAACCACCCATTCCTGGCCCTCTCTCAACAAAGTTTCAGTAATGGCCACAATAACACAGTTCCATGTACTGATCCACTCTCTAAGTTCATTACCTTTACCCATAATACTCCTAGCATTAAAATATACACACTTCAAACTATCTGACCCATCATATCTGTTATTTAGAATTTCCTTTCAACACTTTCCCTAACATCTACCTCCCTGTCTGATCCTTCCCTTACTGAACAATTGTTCTGGTTCCCAGCCCCAGCAAAACTAGTTTATCAGAGGAGCATTAGCAAACGTTGCGGCCAGGATATTGGTTCCCCTCCAGTTCAGGTGCAACCCGTCCCACTTGTACAGGTCGCCACTTCCCCAGAAAAGGTTCCAATGATCCAAGAACTTGAAACCCTGTCCCCAGCACCGTCTCCTCAGCCACTCATTCAACTATGCTATCACCCCATTCCTACCTGCACTAGTCTGTGGCACCGAGAGTAATTCAGAGATTACTACCTTGGAGGTCCTTCTCTTCAGCCTCATTTCTAACTCTGTAAACTCTGAGTAGGACCTCTTCCCCTTTTTTGACTAATTTATTCATGTCAATATGCACGACAACCTCTGGCTGTTCGCCCCCGCCCCCCCTTGAGAATATCCTGCAGCCACTCCAATACATCTTGAACCCTTTACTCTGGAGTTTTAGGAAGATGTATTTCAAACTGTTTCTGTAAACTTCAATGTCAGCTTTAAGCCCAATCCTTTGACTGCCATGTTTGGTATTGTTGAGGATAGTGCTACAAAATTGAAGCCATCTAATTTGTGGGTATTTCCCTTTATGTCTCTTACGGCCAGGAGGACGATCTTGCTCAAGTGGAAGGAGGCTGCCCCACCCATTCATGTTCAATGGCTATCTGATGTTATGTTGTGCCTTGATCTAGAGAAGATTCGTTGTTCGATTTCTGATTCTAAACATGATTTTCTAATGTTATGGGGACCCTTTCTGAGTTATTTTCATAATCTTTGAACTGTTATTGAAGTATGGATCTGAGCCATTATTATTATAATATCATATGGTAAGGTATTTTTCTTTTTTCTTCTTTTTTTTTTTACCAACCAGCTCATTTTGGTAGTGGGGGTAGATTTTTTAATAAAATACAAATATTTTATTTTATTTCATTTCATAATTCAATCTTTTTTCTACATGATTGATTTGGAATATGGGATACTGTGATCATATTATTGTGATTTAAATGTAATGTAATTCGTATTATTTACTTGTATACTTATGAATTTTGTATTTGTATTTATGCAATTTATATAATATCAATTAAAAAACATTGAAAGAACCCTTTACTCTGTACAAAAAAAATCTTACCTCTTCTTATCTGTGCCTCCGCTTGTTCCTATTGAAGCCTGTTGAGCCAAAGCCTTCCCACTCTAACAATAGCTGCTGTGCTTGACGCTACCTTCCTTTTATTTGCTGTTGAGTTTAGGCCTCTGACATTGATATACCATGCCTGTACAGCTGAAAAGGACCAGCCTTACCTGAATCTGCTCTCTCTTTTTTTCACTCTCTCTCTCTCGACCTTCAGTAGGGCTCTGACACCGACACTTACAGCACCTGAGCTGAGGAACCCAGAATGGAATGAGTCAGAGTAGAAGTAACCCAGAGAAGAGCACACTGCTCGAAG
Organism: Mobula birostris; assembly: GCF_030028105.1. Taxonomy (NCBI): domain Eukaryota; kingdom Metazoa; phylum Chordata; class Chondrichthyes; order Myliobatiformes; family Myliobatidae; genus Mobula; species Mobula birostris. Next base: position 131,321,246 of record NC_092372.1, read on the forward strand.
TTCCTCATCAGGAAGCTTTTTTTGCCCAGGCTTAGGGGCTATTTTCCCATATGATCCTCAGCTAGAGATGATGTGTCAAATGTGTGTGCTATGCTGAGGAGTTCTTCACTAAGATCTAATTAATATTGCCTACTCAATTCTAACCTCAAAGGAGAATGAGGGTTTTTATGAAGACTATGAAAGTGAACTTTGATGTATGTATATTTCATGTCTGTGCAAGCAACATTTTGGACTTTGCCTTTCACTGTTGTTCCTTGTACAAAACTGGAGTTTGCTACTTAGTAGAAACCAGCATGCTGATTGAGCATGAATGCCTGCAAGAATTCTGTGTGTTAGTATCCTTGAGGGTAAGCTCTATACCTTGCACGTGCTTCAAACCAACCTTCTGTGTTACAGCAGTCCAGCTAATGGAAATTCACCCTTATGGAATTCACAAATCATTACCAAAACATCTGAGAAATGGAATAAAAATTGTGTGTTGATTCTATTTTATTTTCAGCCAGCTCAGATGACGTGGATTTGTATTGCAGAAAATCAAGATATGGATGGTTTTTTGGGAGCCACGTCTCTCTCCCAGGACCCTCTCCCCACCCCTGGATTGCAGAGGCCACCTGCATCTCATTGGCTTCCATACACCTACGTAAGAGTGTGGTATTCCAGTTGTAGCCTTGAAGCCTTCTCTCTCTGTAATGCAACCATGTATCTCACGTGCTAAATCTGCCCACTGGCAACAAGTGGTTCAAGTTTGTAATGCCACAGCACATGTATGCACACGTTCAGAGCTATATAATCACAAGAGATGCGGTAGAGTTGTAAATAAACAAATCCACTGTACTAGAGGGGTTCTGCATTCATCTGAGTGGCCTCTAGTATCTCCAGGTGGAATGTTGTTTGCTGCATATTCTAGATTGAACTCTGGATCCTGCAGACGCTGTTCCTTTAGAATTTTCAGTGATTTTTCAGGGATGTGTTCTTCGCTGTAATTTATCGCAGTTCAGAGAAGTTATCAACCTGAGAAATGAAGCAAAACCCAATGCAAGACAATAGTGAAAAAGATAGCTAGACCATAGATTCTTAATGTGCCTGGGAGATCTTCTGCACCTTATTCTGCAAAGAAAGGCACAAAATAATTACTGAATTTCTCTTGCATTTCCATATTCCCCAGAATATTTTTACCTGTCTCCAAGGGGCTCATATCGTCCCCTACATGATTTTTCCCTTTCATCTACCTACAAAAGCTGTCAGAATGCATTTTCACGTCTACTTTTGAGAATCGGGCATGGCTGGGCCCTTTTCCGTATTATTGAGACATTATCAATGACATTATCTGCAACCATTCGGTTAAAGGCACAGCTGGTTCTGGAGCATAGAATTGCAGTACTACAGTACCACATTGCTCCATAGCCTTTGCCATAAATAGTATTCTCAGTCATTTCTTGATATTAAGTAGAGTGAATCAAATTGGTTGGAGACCAGCTTATCTGATGGTGGGGATCTCTGGAAGAGGCAGAGATAGATCACCCATTTGGCAAATCTGGCTGAACTTTGCTGCTAATGCTTTGGACTTGTCTTTACCATTTATCGACTGGGTTCTGCTATCTGAGGATGGGGATATTCAAGGAGCCATATCTTCTGTTTAATTGTTCATCACTGTTCATCACTGAATATGGTAGGAGTGTAGAGTTTTAATCTGATTTAACAGAATGCTGAGCTATGTCTGTTGCTTGCTGTTTAGCATGAAGGTATTCATGAGGCTGACACCTCAGCAATTTTAGGTATGCCTGGTGTTGATCTGGGCAAGTTGTTCTTTACTCATTAAAGTAGGATTGACTCTCCAGGCGTTGAGATGGCATGGCAGCGTAGCAACAAGTGCAATGCTATTATAGCGCATGGGTGTACTTGGGCAGCAGGGGCTCATTGGGCTTGAAGGGCCTATTTTTGTGCTGTATCTCAAAATTAAATGAAAATAATAATGGTAGAGTGAGCAATATTCTTGGCCGTGACGTTATAGGTGGTGTGCATTTTTGCTGTGGATGGTCTCAAGTTTTTCATGGATATTCAACTCTGGGCTGACAGATCTGTGCTAAACCTACCCATTAGGTGTTCCCCCATTTTATGTTTTTATATGTTGCAAGACATCCACTTTAGTTTTCAATTTCCATTACACTCCACTGCTGTAAATAAAGATTCAGTAAAGATTAATATTTTTTGCAAATTGAGAACTATCTTAGTCTGCAGTCCAGATGTTGCGGCTTATCACCTGGCTTTTGACCATGTATGCTAATGGTCAAGGTGGCGCTAGGGATGGGGTTGGGGTGAGAATGAAATTAGCTTTGAGTGAAGAATACTACTGGCCTCTCTGCACCACATTTCCTATTCTATCCTCTTTTCCAAATCCCATCCATGTTTTTCATGGTCCTCTGTGTAACTCCCGATTATCTCCGTGGCATTCTGGAATGGATGGCACTGCTGCTGTCTGTTATGTACAGTAGATGGCAGTGTGTGTGTGAAGTGTGAAGTAAGGCATTAACTCTCAGTCCATGAAAAAATGTTTCACTTTTCCCATGAAGACCTTAGAAGCCTTCCAACTTTGCCTTTATGTATTTTGTTGTTGGGAGTCAACAGCGCGATGACTGCAGCAGTAACATTAGTGACTATCACAGGAATGCTGGGGAATGTTTTCACCTCTGTCAAATTTGTCTGCAATAGAAACAGCAGCAGAAAATTATACTCTTTAATAAGTGTGAGCCCACACAACTCATCAAACCAAAAAACTACACCTAAGTACCTCAAGTGCCATAAATTCATCTTTTTAAAAACTCTTCAGGTCCTGAAGCAATGTTTGTAAGGCAACATTTAAAGTCCGTCCCTAAGCAGACCAGAAAAAAATGGCAGCAGGATAATTTCTTAACATACTTTTGTCCTTGAGATAATGAGCCACTTAGCCAGTGGCAAGAAAGGAATTCTGGGACTTTGAGCCAGCAATGACACAAGGACTCAAAGATACGTATCCAATTCAGGATGATGAGTGGGGAGCTTAATGACAGGACTTCAATGAGACATTGCTGCTGTGTCCTTCTTGAGGCCTCTGCAATAGAATTTTGAACAACTCTGTCAGAGGGGCAGGGATCTTGTCGACCTGGATCTGGGAACAAACCTTCTCCTACCTATCACAGCTGCAGTGCCAAAACACATGTTCACTCACAGCTCAGGCACTGCAAGTGTAAACGCTGCAACAAATACTCATTAAAAGTGTGAATATAGCAAGTACCACAACTCTGTTAGAACCGAATATTCTATTCCAAGTGCTGTTAGTTTGTTCAAGGTATTTAAAGCAGCAGTAGCTGCCATCAGTACAGGTTCAGCTTTGACAAGGTTGTCTTCACATTCTTTTTATTTCAAAGCTACTTCAACTGGTATTGCTGTTACCTGCAGAGAAAAGGTTATATTTAGTGTTTGTGCCATCATGTTAGCGATAGAGATTGACAGAAGGGAAGAATTCATGCATACATACATATAGAAAAAGTTCTTAGCTGTGGTGCTGGGCTTTCCCCAATTTCCCTTCATATCGAGAGAGCCAATGGATGACAAGTGAGCGTGAAAGGTCACTATTTCAAGCTCAGCTCCTCGGGCATTGTCATTCACTTCTCCAGTCACAATTTCATTGTCTCATATGAGGCGAGAGTGGGAGAGAACAAAGCAACTGAAAATAGAATTGTGGCAAAAAAAATGCACAAACTGCTCAAGGAATTCAGCAAGGAATAGTCAACCTTTTGGACTGTGACCCTGCATCAGGATTGAAAGTGGAGGGATTAATATTAGGAGATGAGAAGGAAGGGTGAGACTGGTAGGTGATAGGTAAAACCAGGTGAGGTGGGGTCTGATTGGAAGTTGGGGGGTAGGAGGAGGGAATTAAGAGGCCGATGGATGATAATGAAAACTGATAAGGGAAAAATAAATACAATTTATACAATTCCAGTCACCTGATAAGTGGAAGGATGTCTAAGTTTTGGAGAATCAGAAGTGGTTTACCAGGATGCTGCCTGGATTAGAGGTATGTACAAATGCAAGAGGTTGGACAAATTTGGGTTGTTTTCCCTGGAGCGGCAGAGAAAGAGGGGAGATCTGATAGAGGTTTATAAGATTATGGGAGGCATAGATAGAGGAGACAGTCAGTATTGTTTCCCTAGGGTTGAAACGTCTAATACCAGAGGGCATGCATTTAAAATGAGAGGGAGCAAGTTCAAAGGAGATGTAAGGGACAAGTTTTTTTCAGTGTGTGGGTGCCTGGAAGGCACTGCCTAGGGTGGTGGTAGAGGAAGACACATGAGGGACTTTTAAGAAGTGCTTACATGGGCATATAAATGTGAGGACATGGACACTGTGTAGACAGAAATGATTAGTTTAGTTGGCCATGTGATTATTAATTTAATTGGTTCAGCACAACATGTCAACTGAATGCCCTGTTCCCATGCTGAACTGTTCTATATTCTATGCTCTAAACAACGGACAGATGAAAGGCCAGTTTTGATGGTATCAGAAATGATCTAGATAGTGTGGGTGGGGGCAACTCTTTTCTGGCAAAGATGTACTTGGTAAGTGGGAGGAGTTTAAAGGCGAAATCCTGAGAGTATGAAACTTATATGTCCCCTTTAGAATAAAAGGTAAAGATAACAGGTTTAGAGAGCCTTGGTTTTCAACAGATATTGAGGCCCTGTTTTAGAAAAAAAGGAGGTGCATATCAGGTATAGGCAGGTAGGAACAAATGAGGTGCTTATGGACTATAAGAAATGCAAGAGAACACTTAAGAAAGAAATCAGAAGGGCTAAAATAAGGCATGAGGTAGCCCTAGTGGACAAGTTGAAGGATAATCCTAAGGTATTCTCTAGATATGTTAAGAGCAAAAGGATTGCAAGGGACAAAATTGGTCCCCTGGAAGATCTATGCATGGCGCCAAAAGAGGTGAGAGAGATCTTAAACTGTTTTTTTTTGAATTTGTATTTACTCAGGTGATGGACAGAGAGTCTATAGAAGTGAGGCAAAGCAGCATCGACTCATGGACCCTGAACAGATCACAGAGGAGGAGATGTTTGCTGTCTTGAGGCAGATTAGGGTAGATAAATCCCCAAGGGCTGGTCAAGGTGTTCCCTTGGACACTGTGGGAGGCCAGTGCAGAAATGGCAGGAACCCTAGGAAAGATATTTAAATCATCCTTAGCGACAGGTGAAGTACCAGAGGATTGGAGGATAGCTAATATTGTCCTGCTGATTATGAAAGGCTTTAAAAATAAATGAGGAAATTCTAGGCCAGTGAGGCTGACGGCAGTAGTGGGAAAGTTATTGAATGGATCTCTCCCATCTCTTTTAGCTCCACGCATAGATTAACATTGATCTTCCAGAGGACCAATTTTGTCCCTTGCAATCCTTTTTCTCTTAACATATCTGTAGAATACCTTGGAATTTTCCTTTGTCAGCCATGGTTGCCCACTTGAAAACTGCTTCTTCTGTGGGACATATCTATCCTGCGCCTTGAGAAGTATTTCCAGAAACTCTGCTCTGCCGTCATTTCTGCCAGTATTCTCCTCCAGTCCACTCAGGCAAGCTCCTCTCTCATGCCTCTGTAATTCCCTTTATTCCGTTGTGATACTGGTACATGTGACTTACGCTTCTCACAGTCAAATTGCAGTATGAATCTAATGATATGATCACTGCCTCCTAAGGGTTCCTTTACATTAAACTCCCTAATAAGATCTGGTTTATTACACAACATCCAATCTAAGACAGCCTTTCCCCGAGTAGGTTCAAGCACAAGCTGCTCTAAAAAGCCATCTTGAAGGCATTCAATAAATACCCTCTCTTGTGATCCGACACCAACCTGATTTTCCCAATCTCCTTGCATATTGAATTCCCCCATCACAATTGCGCCATTACCTTTATTACATGAATTTTCCCCTTCCTTTTGCAAGCTCGACCCTACATCTTGGCTACTATTTGGAGGCCCATATATGATTCACTTTATGTTTCTTTTACCCTTGCAATTTCTTAAGTCCACCAACGAAGATTCAACATTCTCTGACCCTATGTCATCTCTTTATCAAGATGTAATTCTATCTTTTACCTATGCCTTCCTGCCACCTATACCTTCCTGCCTGTGCCTTCCTGCCTGTCCTTTTGATACAAATTATAATAAACAAAAATAAATAAAAATTATAATAATTATAATGATTACAAATTATATTTGATACAAATTATAATTGATACAAATTATATCTTTTGATGTTAAGCTCCCAGCTATGGCCTTCTTTCAGCAACAACTCAATGATGCCCACAATGTCATACCGACCAATCTCCAATTGCGCCACGAGTTTGTCCATATAATTTTGAATGCTACATGCATTTAAATACAGCACCTTCAGTCCTTCCCTCTTCATCCTTTTGAATTTTGCCTTTGTGGTACAATTTCACTCTTTGCTCTGTCTGCGTTTGTACCCAATCATTGGCTTGTCCTTCCTTACATTCATGTTACATGCACCATCTACTTGTAAACCTGCTGGCTCATCCTCAGCTCTATCATCCTGGTTCCCATCCCCCTGCCATATTAGTTTAAACCACCCCCAACAGTTCTGGTAAACCAGCCAGCAAGAACTTTGGTCCCTGTCAGATTCAAGTGCAACCCATCCCTTTTGTACAGGTCCCACCTGCCCCAGAAGAGGTCCCAATGATCCAGAAATCAGAATTCCTGCCCTCTGCTCCAATTCTTCAGCCACGCATTTATCTGCCGCCTCATTCTATTCCTATCCTCACTGTTGTGTGGCACAGACAACAATCTCAAGATTACTACCTTTGAGGTCCTGCTTCTCAGTTTCCATTCTAACTCCTTGTAGTCTGTTTTCAGGACCTCCCCCTTTTTCCTTCCTATGTCGTTGGTACCAATATGTACCATGGCTTCTGGCTGCTCTCCCTCCTTTTTCAGTATACTGTGGGCGTGTCCAGAAACATCAGGGACCCTGGCACTTGGGGGGCAAACTACCATCTGTGTTTCCTTTTTGCACTCTCAGAATCGTCCCTCTGTCCCCCTGACTATAGAGTCCCCTATTGCTGCTACCATCCTCTTCATTTCCCTACCCTCTGAGCCACAGGGCCAGACTCACTGCCAGAGGGCTGACTGCTGTTGCTTCCCCCAGGTAGATCGTACCCACCCCCCCAACAGTACTCATTATAGAGTACTTATTGTTGAGGGGGATGGCCACAGGGGTGCTTTCCACTCTCTGATATTCTCCCTTCCCTCTCCTGACAGTCACCCATTTATCTGTCTCCTGCAGCCGTGGGGTGACTACCTCCCTGTAGCTTCTGTCAATCACTGCTTCACTTTCCCTAACAAGCCGGAGGTAATTGAGCTGCGGCTCCAGTTCACTAACACGGTCTCTAAGGAACCACATCTCGATGCACCTGGCACAGATGTAGCCATCAGTGAGGCTGGAAATCTCCTGGAAATTCCACATCTGATACCCAGAGCAGAGCACCGGCTCTGTAGGTATACCCCTTATTCTCTCAAGATTTAAATAAGAAATAAGGAATGAACTTACTTACTTACCTTGCCTCCCCGTTCTTGTTGAAGCCTTGTTGAACCAAAGCCTTATTACTCCGCTTCAGACCACTCTGACAATGACAGCTCCTACAATGACCGTTCCGCTAGGTGGTACCTCTCTTTCATAGAGACTGGGCTTTAAAGCTTTGTGTTGGACCTGCACGGGAACTCTTCTGTTGTGTCTGTGCAGTACTCCAATCATCTCCAATCAATTAATGATAGTCCACACATGGCTTTTGCAACACACATCAAAGTTGCTGGTGAATGCAGCAGGCCAAGCAGCATCTGTAGGAAGAGGTGCAGTCGACGTTTCAGGCCGAGACCTTTCGTCAGGACTAACTGAAGGAAGAGTGAGTAAGGGATTTGAAAGTAGGAGGGGGAGGGGGAGATCCAAAATGATAGGAGAGGACAGGAGTGGGAGGGATGGAGCCAAGAGCTGGACAGGTGATAGGCAAAAGGGATACGAGAGGATCATGGGACAGGAGGTCCGGGAAGAAAGACGGGGGGGGGGGACCCAGAGGATGGGCAAGAGGTATATTCAGAGGGACAGAGGGAGAAAAAGGAGAGTGAGAGAAAGAATGTGTACATAAAAATAAGTAACAGATGGGGTACGAGGGGGAGGTGGGGCCTAGCGGAAGTTAGAGAAGTCGATGTTCATGCCATCAGGTTGGAGGCTACCCAGATGGAATATAAGGTGTTGTTCCTCCAACCTGAGTGTGGCTTCATCTTTACAGTAGAGGAGGCCGTGGATAGACATGTCAGAATGGGAATGGGATGTGGAATTAAAATGTGTGGCCACTGGGAGATCCTGCTTTCTCTGGCGGACAGAGCGTAGATGTTCAGCAAAGCGGTCTCCCAGTCTGCGTCGGGTCTCGCCAATATATAAAAGGCCACATCGGGAGCACCGGACGCAGTATATCACCCCCATCAACTCACAGGTGAAGTGTCGCCTCACCTGGAAGGACTGTTTGGGGCCCTGAATGGTGGTAAGGGAGGAAGTGTAAGGGCATGTGTAGCACTTGTTCCGCTTACACGGATAAGTGCAAGGAGGGAGATCAGTGGGGAGGGATGGGGGGGACGAATGGACAAGGGAGTTGTGTAGGGAGCGATCCCTCTCCCACACTCATTTGAGCAGAAAGCATCCGTGCCCACCACCCACCACCCCCCAAGCAACAGCAAAGCGCCCAAAGAGAGACCATGATCTGCAGTCAACAATAACCATTGATACTCGACAGTTTGATATGCCACAGGCTCTCTCTTTCAGTAACAAGGCACAGAGAGATGTTACCCATCTCACTGCGAACAGGGAGACTAATGGTCACTGTTGCAGTGTTACAGTCTGCCGCGTCGTTTATTATTCTGAGATTTGCTGACTCGAGCATCGACAGCAAGCTCTACCCACCATCGAGAGAGAGAGAGAGCTACAGAGACCTCCGTCCGCAGCATTTGCCACCATGAAATCTTGTTGTTCCTTCTCCTGCTAAGCCTCAGTCTGTGGTGTTGGCCTGGAATCGGTCTTTCACAGCGTCACACAGGGCTGTGTGTGGAGAATGTTGGAAAATGAACAGTTGGTGAGCTCCAAAACTGGGAAGTTTGAGTGGTGTTGCAGATCAGGAACCTCGCTAGAACTCGCTAGGAAAGAAAAGAGACCCAAAAGAGAGGAAGTTAAGATGTTTCCGCGGGTGAGCTTGATGAGGTAGCCATTTGTAGATGACACGAAGATTGGGGGTGTAGTGGACACTGAAGAAGACAATCAGAACTTGCAGCGGGTTCAGGACCAGCTGGAAAAATGGGCTGAAATATTGCAGATGGAATTTAATGCAGACAAGTACAAGGTGTTGCACTTCGGTTGGACCAGCCAGCCTAGGTCTTACCCAGTGAATGATAGGGTACTAAACAGTGTGGTAGAACAAAGTGATTTGGAAAAACAAGTCCATAATTCATTGAAAATGGTGGCACAGGTAGATAGGGTCATTAAGAAAGCTTTTGACACATTGGCATTTATTAATCAAAGTATTGAGTACTGAAGATGGGATGTTATGCTGAAGTTGTATAAAATGTTGGTGAGGCCTAATGTGGAGAATTGTGTGCAGTTTTTGTCATCTATCTACAAGAAATATGTAAATAAGGTTGAGAGAGTGCAGAGAAAATTTACAAGAATGTTGCCAGGGCTGGAGGACATGAATTATAAGGAAAAGTTGAATAGGTTAGGACTTTACTCTTTGGAACTTAAAAGACTGATTGGAGATTTGTAAAGGTATACAAATTATAAGGGATATAGATAGGGTAAATGCAAGCAGGCTTTTTCCACTGAGGTTGGGTGGGACTACAACCAGAGGTCATGGGTTAATGGCTGAAAGGTGAATAGTTTAAGACAGTAAACACCCCTCTTCTGTAAACTGTATTATGGGCCATGAAGATAATGATGCTTGGCCTTACTTCTATAGACTCTGTGTCTGTCCCTGAGTAAATACAGATGCAAAAAATGCATTTAAGATCTCCCCCATCTCTTTCTGCTCCACCCATAGATTACCATTCTGATCTACCAGAGGACCAATCTTGTCCCTCGCAATCCTAAGTAGTTATGGCGCACAACAGCAACTCCTTTGCTTGCTTCTTCAATAGCAGTTCTATTTCCATCTTTAATGTCTCTATTTTTCCCTTTCACGGTTCTTTTGATGAACCTGACCTGGAGTTACACGTTGACTACGGTTCTTTGTGGGAATGGGACCCACTCTTGGGGTTCCACTATCGGCTGCTACTCGGCATGCCAAAGTCTCGGCCTAAGATTTCAGCACGGATTCAGAAGCCTGGGATATCGAGTAACTGGAGACAGGGGAATCAAGGGTCGGTGTCGCCACAGGAGACCCGTGTGTCGTTGGGGGAGTCAGAACATCTACTGTGTGGCTGGGGACCCAGGATCCTTGCGATCTCCAGGCACAGAGCTCAAAAAAAGCAATGTAACGGACTTTTAACATCATAAACCAGCAAGTTGTTTGTTATCTCTCCCGTTCTTTGGAAAATGGAGTCACCCCTTTCTCCTTTATTAGGAGAGAGAGAGAGCCCGCAGCATGTCAAATTATTGGGTGAACAATGTAGTTTTTGGGGTAACTGCAAGTCTGTGTCTTTGCTATTGCTTTGCTCATGCTTCAGTGCTGGTAGTGGGTGTGCTTTATTTTTGCCAGTGGGGGGGAAGGGATTGTTGCTCGCTGCCACTTACGCACGGAAGGGAGGGGAGCTGGGGGAGGGCTTTGGGGTTCTAACATTTAATTGTCATTCATTCTTTTGGACACTCCTCTGTTTTTGTGGATGGTTGTGAAGAAAAAGCATTTCAGCATGTATATTGTATACAGTTCTCCGACATTAAATTGTACCTTTGAACTTTTGAACCTTCAATACATCGGTAGAATCCCTTATGATTCTCCTTCACCTTGTCTGCTAGGGCAACTTCATGCCCTCTTTTTGCCCTCTTGATTCCTTCCTTTAGTGTTCTTCTTTAATTTCTTGTATTCAATAAGCACCTTATTTGTTCCTACTTCCCTATACCTGCTTTGTACCTCTTTTTTTTAAACAGTGCCTTAATATCTCTGGAAAACCAAGGCTTCCTACACCTGTTCTCCTAACGTTTTATTCTGACAGGCACATACAAGCTTCGTACACTCAAAAACTTCACTTTTGAAGTCCTCCCACTTGCCAAATACACGTTCGCCAGAAAATAGCCTGCGCCAATCCACACTTGCCAAGTCTTTTCTGATACCATCAAAATTGGCCTTTCTCTAATTTAGAATCTCAACTCACTGTCCAGTCCTATCTTTTTTCATATTTACTTTGAAATTAATAGCATTATGATCACTTGATACACTTGTGTTCCCCGACACAAACTCCTGTTACCTCCCCTGTCTCATTTCCTAATAGCTGATCAAGTATCACACACTCTCTTGTTGTGACTTTTATGTACTGATTAAGGAAACTTTCCTGAACATATTTGACAAACTCTACCCCATCTAGTCTTTTTACAATACAGGAGTCCCAGTCAATATTTTGAAAGTTAAAACCTCCTTCTATAACAACCTTATGTTTCTTGCAGCAGTCTGTGATTTGTCTACAAATTTGTTCCTTTAAATCCCATGGACTGTTGGGTAGTCTGTAATATATCCCCATTAATTTAGTTTAATTTTTTGACATACAGTATGGAGTAGTCACCAGCCCTTTGAGCCGCGCTGTCCTGTAATCCCAGGATTTAATCCAAGATTAATCACGGGACAATTTACAATGAACTATTATTCTACCAACTGGTATATCTTTGGACTGTGGGAGGAAATCAGATCACCCAGAGAAAACCCACACAGTCACGGGGAGAACGTACAAACTCCTTACAGGCTGCAGCGCGTATTGAACCTGCGTCACTCATACTGTAAAACGTTGTGCTAATCACTACGCTTACGTGCCACCCCTATCAGGATACTAGTATTTCTGGGTTTCCAAAAGGATTTTTTATATTTTGCGGAGCAGATTCAATGAGCTAAGTGCTCTGATTCTGCCTCTATGTCTTATGGCATACAGTCTTTTGATGACTATAGGTGAGATGCCAGATGACTGGAGGACAGCATATATGGAACCTTTATAAAAGCAAGAATAAGCAAGATTATTATAGATGTGTGACTATAACACCAGTGGTAGGGAAGTTTATTGAAAAAAATATGAGAGCAAGGATTAATCTGTACTTGGAAAGGCAGGGATTAACTAAAGATATTTAGCATACCATTTTATGAGGAGATTCGGTTTGATCAATTTGACTGCACCTTTTTTGAACAGATCTTAACGTATATTTGAATAGAACAGTTGATGTGGTCTACATGGATAAGTAAATCCTTTTGACAAAGTGAGGTGATGCATTTTTGGGAGGACCATTGGGTAGGACATCCACATTGAACGCAGAATACGCAAATATTCAGGGATGGAATGAGGAACAGAACTTTAGAAACATAGAAACATAGAAAAACTACAGAACAATACAGGCCTTTCGGCCCACAATGCTGTGTTGAACAGGTACTTACTTTAGAAATCACCTAGGGTTACCCTTAGCCCTCTATTTTTCTCAGCTCCATGCATTTGTCCAGGAGTCGCTTGAAAGACCCTATCGTATCCGTCTCCATCACCATTGCCGGCGGCCCATTCCACGCACTCACCACTCTCTGCACAACAAACTTACCCCTGACATCTCCTCTGTACCTACTTCCAAGCACCTTAAAACTGTGCTCTCTCATGATAGCCATTTCAGCTCTGGGAAAAAGCCTCTGACTATCCATATGATCAATGCCTCTCATCATCTTATACACCTCCATCAGGTCACCTCTCATCCTCTGTCTTTCCAAGGAGAAAAGGCTGAGTTCACTCAAACTATTCTCATAAGGCATGACCCCCAATCCAGGCAACATCCTTGTAAATCTCCTCTGCATCCTTTCTATAGTTTCCACATCCTTCCTGTAGTGAGGTGACCAGAACTGAGCACAGTACTCCAAATGGGGTCTGACCAGGGTCTTATATAGCTGTAACTATATAGCTGTATGAACATGTTATTAAGTACAGAAGGCAATGTGATAAGGTGTTGAAGAAGTCAAGCAAGATTCTTACCTTCATTAACTGGAGCATTGATTCTAAGGGCCTGGAGTTGATGCTGCAAATTTATAAAACATTGGTTAGGCCACAGCTGGAGAACCATGTGCAAAAATTGTTCCTGCATTTAAGATATAATTGCAATGGAGAGGCTGCAGAGGGGATTCACCAGAATTTTGCCTTGAATGGAACATTTTTCAGTTACGCAGACTTATTTTCCTCTGGGCAGAGGAGGATGACAGGGACCTGTTTGGAGTAATTAAGTTGAGAAGAGCATAAATGAGGTAGATGGAAGGAAATGGTGGCTTCAGCATCAGGAGTAGCAACTTTTCCCCATTGTACAGGTGTCGAAGAACTAGAAGGCATTGGTTTGGGTTAAGGTGTCAGAAGTTCAGTAGGGATCTGAAATCTGGAATGCATTGCTTGAGAGGGTAATCGTAGTCAGTGTTCCTAAAACATTTCAAAAAATATTTAGATGAACACTCAGTTGCCATGACATTAAAGGCTATGGACCATATGGGAACAGGGATTATACTATTGGGCACATGATGGTCAATATGGCCATGGTAGATTGAAGGGTCCATTTCTGTGCTGTATGACTCTATGGCAACTAATTCATCATGCTTCTGACCGCACTTTGTAGCTGGCAGAAAGGCTTTGGTGTTAAGGGCTGAGTCACTAACTTCAGGGTTCTCTTCCTCTGACCTACTCTTGTAGCTACAGTCCAGCTGATATTGAAAGGGGAAGATCACATTCAATGAGATTAGGTTTTATGCTGCCTTTTGTTCGGATGATCATTGGAACCTGAATGGCATTGGTATAATCTGTTACTGTGTGAATATTGTTCAGTCTCTTCTGCATTCAGCAGAGTCTGTTTGATTTGCGGAATCAAACATCAGTGAATATCCCCATTTCTGATTTTATGAAAGTGGGGTCATTGGTGGAGTAGCTGGGACTAGGGCTCTGCTCTGTACAACTCCTGCACTAATGTCATTGAGCTGGGATGTTTGACCTTCAACAACCTCAAACATCTTCCTCAGTGTGAGTTGTGATTCAGACCATGAGTTTTTCTTCTGATGTTCATTAACTCAGTTTCACCTTGTGATATCCCGATCAGTCATTTTATGACACTTTGTGGTGTAAATGTTAATTGCACGTTCTAACAACTTATACCTTAATGCTACTTAGTTTTCTTAAATACATTACAAATGGAATTGAATGCTGTTCAATTATCAGTAAATATCGTAATTTCTGATTTAATTAAGTCATTAATGAAACAGGTAAACTCTGAACCTCAGGCACTACTTTAAGTGTCTCAACCACATTACCTGAGGCAGGAGTGATTAACTTTTAACAATGACAATCTTAACTTTTCAATGGTAGCATAACAACAGCCCCCACCCCCTCCAGGAAAGCTTTTCCACCATTCCTATTGACTTCAACTTTACTAGGGCTTCTCAGTGCTGATATTCATTTGAATGTTGCCTTGGCGCTAATGGACGTCACTCTCATCCCTTCTTTGGGAATGTTTTGTCAATCCTTGGACCAAGACTGCCATGAAATATGGAACTGTATGATCCCTGGATAACACAAACTGACAGTCTGATTAAAGAAATTCCTCCTCATCTTTAGAAACGTCCTCCCCACATTCACTCTATCCAGGCCTCCAACATTCAATAGTTTCAATGAGATCTCCCCTCTTTCTTCTAAACTCTAGTGAGTATGAACTGAGAGCCATCAAGCACTCCTCGTATATTAACCCATCATTCCAAGGACCACTCTCCTAAATCTGCTCTTGATGCTCTCCAATGCCAACACGTCCTTCCTTAGATATGTGGTCACAACTGCTCACAATATTTCGAATGTAGTCTAACTGAGACCTTATGACCCTCTGTTGTAACTGTGAATGAAGTCACCAGAGAGATGCAGCTGGTAGACACAAAAATCATTAAAGAATTTATTTGGGACACACACAAGCTGGCAGCTTTTGGCCCTCTTTATTGCTACTCTTTGCTTTCTGCCAGTCAGCCAATCTTTTATCCACACTAATACCTTATCTGTAAAACCTTGGGCTCCTATTCTGCTCTGCAGACACATGGGCAGCACCTTCTCAAAGGCCTTCTGAGAAGTCTAAGTAAACAACATCCGTTGACTGTCCTTTGTCTGCTGTAGCATGGATGAAATTACCGGAGAGAGAGCGTCACTGGT
Organism: Mobula birostris; assembly: GCF_030028105.1. Lineage (NCBI taxonomy): Eukaryota > Metazoa > Chordata > Chondrichthyes > Myliobatiformes > Myliobatidae > Mobula > Mobula birostris. The sequence goes on from NC_092372.1 coordinate 131,336,657, forward strand.
AGATACAAAGCTGCTTCTTTATTCAACACAACAAGGTACAGCAGGCATCTCAATGGATTGAGACGCTTTCCGCAGAAAGGTCTGCTAACTAAATGTGGGCTCGATATTTATATGCTAAACACAAAGGCAATCGCTACTTTAAAAGTTACAGACAATGCATAGACAATGCTTCCTATTGAAGCTACATACAAAATGTCACACCTTCGGATTTCATCCTTTCCTTCCGACGCCAACATGTCTGGGTTGGTATCTACAGCCTTTAGGAATGTAAGTTAAGTCTACGATACATTTATCTGGCATTTCCCATGCTAACATAGAAGACAATTAATACAATTAATATTTACAATGTATAGGTGTTACTGCCTTCGAAACTACAGTATCAGGTCAAACTACCAGAAGCATCTGGTATTCACACCTTTTAGGAAGCCCATTGTGGTGGTGGACTCAATCCACAGTCCTTTGTCAAACAGTTAAAATAGAAGTCTGGTGGCCAAAGTCATTTAAGTATAAACAAATCATTTTCCCAGAAAGAAATCCACTCTAACATTTTCTATCCTGCTTGTTACTTCCTCAAAGAATTACAACTAATCTGTCAGGCAAGACCACCCTTTAAGGAAAACACACTGACTTCTGCCTATTTTATCACATGCTTCCAAGTATCACTTAATTTTCAATGTGCTTTCAAGTACTCCAAAATCTCATCCTTAATACTGGACTCTAAAACCTTACCAATCACTGAAGTCAGGCTAACATACCTCTAATTTCCTATCTTTTTCCTCCTTCTCTTCTTTTTTCCTTCCTTCTCTTGTGTTGGGCACGTGGCCAAGTGGTTAAGGCGTTCATCTAATTACCTCAAGGTCGCTAATTCGAGCCTCAGCTGTGGCAGTGTGTTTGTGTCCTTGAACAAAGCACTTAATCACACATTGCCCTGGTCTGTGCGAGGAGTGGCGCCCCACACAGACTTCCAATCTGCACCTTGTAAGGCATGAAAATGCCTGACGCAGGCCTCTAATGGTCTGAGTCGACGTTCCCCCCCTTCTTAATATGCTGTTTATACCCATTAACTCATGCTCTTGGATTCTCTCATACCTCAAAAAAGGCATTTATGTTGATCTCAAAAGGTGGCTGAGATGGATCATTTACTTTTTATAAACCAAGTTTTGGGCCCTGCAGCTGTTGAGAATTGGAATGTTCTGAGAACTTGCTGCTCTCAACAACTGGTTATTTCTTCACTGCCACTCACTGCTGTATGGGACAGAGCTACAGAACATTGAGCAACACACACAAAATGCTGGAGGAACTCAGCAGGCCAGGCAGCATCTATGGAAAAGAGTACAGTCGACGTTTCGGGCCGAAACCGTTTGACAGGATTGGAGAAAAAAAGCTGAGGAGTAGATTTAAAAGGTGTGGATGGGGGGTGGGGGTAGAAGGGGAGAGAGAAACACCAGGTGATTGGTGAAACCTGGAGGGGGAGGGATGAAGTAAATAGCTGGATGAAACAGACAGATGGCCATGGAAGAAAGAAAGGGGGGTGCACCAGAGAGAGGTGATGGATGAGCAAGGAGATAAGGTGAGATAGGGAAAAGGGGTTGGGAAATGGTGAAGGAGAGGGGGAGCTTGGGGAGCATTATGAGAAGTTTGAGAAATTGATGCTTATGCCATCAGGTTAGAGGCTACCCAAACGGGATATAAGATGTTGCTCTACCAACCTAAGTATGGCCTCATCACGGCAGTGGAGGACTCCCAATCTACTCACCAATATACAGGAGGCCACACCAGGAGCACTGAACACAGTGAATGACCCAAACAGACTCACAGGTGAAGTGTCACCTCACCTGCAAGGACTATTTAGGGTCCTGAATGGTAGTGAGGGAGGAGGTGTAAGGGCTGGTGTAGCACTTGTCCTGCTCGCAATGACAAAGTGGGATCTCATTTTGATGTTCTTTGTACAAACACCTCTTCCTGCTTCCTTAATAGGTGAAAGATGGCCTGAAGATCTAATGTGTATCTGCTTATTTCAAACTGAACTTTGTCCTGCAAAAATGTAATTGTTAAACACAATATTCTGAAAGGCTTAACTTGACAAAATTCCACAGAATATCCAGATAATCAATGCTAGCAATCATGCAGGTCAGATGCTGGAGATTCAGTAAATGCTGGAGGAATTCAGCAAGTCAGGCAGCATCTGACTTGCTGAGTCCAGCATCTGAGACGCCGACTGAACTGCTGAGCCCCTCTAGCATATCCAGATTATGTTCACTTGCACTGCATCCCATATCTTCAATTTCCTTCAGTGCCTTCATCAACTACAGTTTTGTTCTACCAAGCCGTCCTATTAACGTCGTCTGTCCAGTTTTATTTTATATCACATCACAGCAGATTGTTGATCGGTACCTTGTACATTTGAAGATAATTTAATTAATCAATAGATGTCCAAAAATCAATTAATATGAATTAAATGAGGTAGACAAATACTAAGCAAGGCCATACATAATTCACCATTGTACTGTCATTAGAGGCTTAGTACCTTTGGACGAAAGTCAGGCAATATTGATTTCAGATGAGACCAGATAAATTGTTCTAGGGGCTGACTGTAAAGAATAGAAGTCTCATTTGAAATTCTAACTTTTGACGTAGTATTTCCAATGCTTTCATTACTTGCTTTCTGACAGTTTGAACGTATGTTTAATTTCAATAAATGATACAAAATGTAGGGGTCAATGGAGGACAGTGCCCCGTGTTCCCTCTGAAAGTCTCTCTCCGCACTTGTTAGAATTGGTAAAGAAAACAATGTCATATCACTTTTTATTTTCTGTGTAAATTCCAACAGAATTACTTCGAAAACTAGATTATTTTATTAATACAGATTAAACCATTATTTTTGTGATGTTCTTGAAGATGGAAAAGAATTCCACATAATTACAATGATCTGATTAAAGATTTTGAGAAACTCGATAACTGCTCATCATCAACTATAATAACAATTGTCAGGCACAGCAATAGAACATCTTAATTCAATCTTTGATTTGGAATAGAGTAGCTTAAGTCAAAACATTTGTGCCAGAACCCAGTTTGCTAAACCTGTATCTCATAGCACTATAACTGCTTTGAGAAGACACATCTCGAGGGGTAAATTGGCAGTTGTCATTAACTTAACAAAACAGCACAGCATGGAAGACATAGTCAGTCAGAGAGCAGCCGGTAGTAATTCAAAGTGCTTTCAGATAATGATAATCACTCCAGAACACAACTCTTTGATGACTGCTCTATCCTTCATTCATAATTTAGCCCTTCTGTTCAGATAAGCTCAGTGGTGACAGCACTTCCTGACTTTAACAGCTGTGGCTTCTCAAAGGGTCATTGTGTGACTATTAATTATTGTAATTTCATTAGCATAAATTATTTGTCCTGAATGATTGATCGCTATGATTTTTTTTTCAACACCATCCTCTTTGTACACTGTCTGTGAACACAGAGCAGTGATGCATGTAACTGAAGCTCTTGTTTATGTCAAAAGAGGCATCAATAGCTTTTTGAGGGGAATTTGGAAGATGAAATTAGACTTAAAATGAGTAAATTTCATTTAAAGCAAAATCTCATTCAAACAATTTGCCCTTGGCTCAACAGTTTTTATTTATGATCCATTGGAATTTATATCCTGAATAATAATTTGGGATGGCATAGTGATGAGCGCCACGCTTTACAGTGCCAGCTGTAAGATCGGCATGCTATGTTGGTCTACCCAGCACAACGCTCACTGATCTGATTTGACACAAACGATGCACTTCACTGTAGGTTTTCGGGCATACGCGGCAAATAAAGCTGAACTTAATCTTATCTAAATGATGGATCATCAAAACTGGTCAGTAAAATAAAACCACATACAACTGATTTTAGAAAGTGAATTAATCTAAAAAAATCCAAAAAAAGAAACAGTTTTAATAAAACAATCTTCTCATCACCCATACCGCTTAAGATGTGAATCAGGAATGATTAATATTTAAATCATGTGGAAAGTAAAGAATGAACTGTATCACAGAGTCACAGAACACTACAGCACCAAAACAAGCCCTTTACCCCATTAAGTCTGTGCCAAACCATAAGCGGTTTGTTCCACACTCTTACCACCCTATGAATGAAGAAGTTCCCCCTCATGTTCTCCTTAAACATTTCACCTTTCACCTTTAACCCATGACCTCTAGTTGTGGTTTCTCACAACCTCAGTGGAAAAAGCCTGTTTGCATTTAGCCTATCTGTACTCCTCATAACTTTGTATACCTCTGTCAAATCTCCCCTCAGTCTTCACTGGTTGGTCCTACCAAAGTGCAGCGCCCTGTGCTTGTCTGCATTAAATTCCATCTGACATTTTTCAGCCCTTTTTCCCAGCTGGTCCAGATCCCACTCCTAGCTTTGGTAGTCATCCTCACTGTCCACTACACCCCCAACTTGGTGTCATCTGCAAATTTCCTGATCCAGTTTACCGCATTATCATCCTGATTGTTGATATAGATGACAAACAACAATGGACCCAGCACCGATCCCGGCCACGCCACTAGTTACAGCCTCCAGTCAGAGAAGCAATTATCTACTACCACTCTCAGGCTTGTCCAGTGAAGTCAATGTCCTATCCAATTTACTACCTCATCTTGAATGCCAAGCAACTGAACCTTCTTGACTAAACTCCCACGTGGGACCTTGTCAATTTCTTTGCTAATGTCATTATAGACAACATTCACTGCCTTCCCTTCATCAAATCTCCTGGTAACTTCCTCGAAAAGCTCTATAAAATTTGTTTTACACTATCTACCACATACAAAGTCATGTTGACCATCCCTCATCTGTCCCTATCTATCCAAATACTTAAATATGCAGTCCCTTAGAATACGTTCCAATAATTTTCTTACTACTATTGTCAGGCTCACTGGCCTATAATTTCCAAGCTTGTTGTTCGAGCCTTTCTTAAAGAACGGAACAGCATTAGCTATCCTCTGGCACCTCATCCGTGGCTAATGATGTTTTAAGTATCTCTGTTAGGGCCCCGACATTTTCTGCACTAGCCTCCCACCGGGTCCATAACTTCACAACCATGCTGGGTATGACCTGCACTTTAAAACAGAACAGCCACCATTCAGCCACTCAAACTGAACCCTGGACTTTCCTGCATGCTTTACAAACATAAAAAACTGGAAATTGCCAACATATTGGGGGGCGGGGGGCTGAATCTATCTCCATTTTGTTGAGTTTCCTTTGCATTATATTAGGAATTATTAACCACACATTGCTCTGGGACGACACTGGTGCCAAGCTGTATGGGTCCTAATGCCCTTCCCTTGGACAACATCGGTGGCATGGAGAGGGGAGGCTTGCAGCATGGGCAACTGCTGGTCTTCCATACAACCTCGTCCAGGCCTGCGCCCTGGAAACTTTCTAAGGCGCAAATCCATAGACTCATGAGACTAACGGATGCCTATTATTAATATTTGGAATATTACACTTTGAACTCCAAGCCAGGTCTGACCCAGCACATAATTCAGAAGCCTGCAGATTTCACTTTTACTTGTTTAGAATCTAAGAGGTCATAGTGAATGCAAACTATTTTAAAAATAGCTTTATTTTACTGCCTGTTAATTATTTCCTATTATTTTGTGCCTTTTAATTAACTTTCATCACATGTTTTAAGCAATATAGTAAATTTCAACTTTTTAAATTCATTCTTTTAATCTTAAAAGCCATAGGACCATAAGAGATAGGAGCAGAATTAGGCCATTTAGCCCACCGAGTCTGCTCCGCCACTTCATCATGGCTGATCCATTTCCCTCTCAATCTCATTCTCCTGCCTTCTCCCTGTAACCTTTCCTGCCCTGTCAAATCAAGAACCTATCAACCTCTGCCTTAAACACACCCAATGACCTGACCTCCACACCGCCTGTGACAAGCCAGGAGATTGGCTTGAGTCCGTCAGGTTCCAAGCAATTAATTGGGCAGGAGCTCTCTGTTTCTGAGTGCTAGTTCTGGTACAAAGATTCTGCTCTAGTTACTTACAACTTATAAGTCTTCATTGGAGTAAAATGGGTAGCATAAACTTTCTCAGATTTCCAAATCTTGGATTGGGAAACATGCCCACACAAGCAACACCAGGTGTAAGTACAGCAGGCCCCTTGGAAATGAATAAAAAGTAAAGGCTTACAGTTTAATGGTACATAGGCTTTTTAAATCTGATTTAAATCAATTGTTTTTAAGAGTATATGGATGCTTTCTGTCTGTCAATTTTGCTAAAAAATTAATTGTTCCTGAGCATGTCCGAAAATCTGCTATAATCACTTGTAAGCTGAGAGTGGACAATTTTTTCTCTCACAGTTCCTTTCTGTCAGCGGCATTTCTGAGTCCGGGCCTGAGGCTTGGTCACTCTCTGGCCTTTGCATTGCATCACCTGAGTCTCGGTCACTCTCTGACCTTTGCATTGCATCACCTGAGGCTCGGTCACTCTCTGACCTTTGCATTGCATCACCTGAGGCTCGGTCACTCTCTGGCCTTTGGTTTGCTGGTGAAGAGTGAGGAACAGAAAGGTAGTCTCTCCCTATCCAGCCAGGATAATGATGGTAATATAGTGAACACCTCCTTTTGTTCGGGCAAGAATCTGCACGATCAGGCCTATCACACCAGGAATATCTTTGAATGACTCACAACTTGCTTCATGCATATTTATTTAATGAGTTCCCTCAACAATAACATTTTCATTGCTTGGAATTAAATCTGCCAAGTATATTGGCATGCTCAGGCAGTGTAATAGAAGTTGTTATAAATATCATAACATAGCCTTGTGGTTGAAAGATAAAATATTAGCTTTATTTGTCACATGTACATCAAAACATCAGGTGAAATGTGAATTTTGCATCAAATTAAATCAGCAAATATTGTGCTGGGCAGCCCACAGGGGTCACCACACTTCTGGCACTAACATAATTCTGTATTTAGTAGTTTAAAATCTTTTTATTTTATGCTGTATCTAGCAATTGCCTAAATAATCACTAACATGCAAGGTAAACAGCTCTCTTGTCAAGTAACGTAATATTTAACATTGTTTCAAAACTAATTTTCTTCTAGAAAAAGAGGATAAAGTAACTTTTAATGAGGTAAATTCTCTGAAATGATGTGGTTAGGAACATAATTACAATTACATAATTACCCATTCTTCTTCTTGTTTTAATGCAAGATCAATGCAAGGAATTTAAAACAATATATAATTTACAGCAATAATCTTTGAACTTTCTTTCTCAATGAATAATTGATTTTTTTTCCTCAGGGAATTCCACAGAAAATTCAGCATTAATAATAATGGAATTAACATGTTTTAATACATTCACCATTTAAGTGCAATAAAATTTTTGAGCGACTGACTGCTTTATGATTATTTAAGGCCTATAATTATCTTCTTCAAAAGTGTGAAGGTTGATGACATTAAAAATGAACAATGCACATGTGGTGCAATTTAATAAATTTGTTCAGCTAACAGTATGGAAATCTTAAAGCTATTCTTCACAACAACTCTATTTGAACTGCCCGAATTAAATTCAGTTATATTTATTTCACAAGGATCAGAACGTTAGTATGTTGATGGGATCCTGACCCAGAAATTGTCTCCTGCCACATCCTTTACCCGGTCCCCTCTCCCCACCACCATTTCCACACCTCATCCTTCTTTATTGCCTTTAAGCATGTATATCACCTGCGACCCAGCACATTAGAACAAATGTCTCAGCGGGCTCTGACTAGATATGCATATTAGTTGGTTAAGCTTGTTCTCTTCTGTTAACTGGAACTAATTTATGACTGGCTATGGCATAACCTTTCCCAAATGCAGACACTTCAAGGTTTGATGGAAATCGCAATTCAAAAGGGTAATCTTTTACTGATATTATTGCCCAGCCTGAAACAGTACAAATGGACACTGCTACTGCCCACATCCAGCACACTGCCCTCTGCTGTACAGCTACTTGGCTGACAAAACTAGTTGGTTTTGATTTTCCTCTCAATTCACCTCCTGCCACCACCCAAGCACATTTCCACAACACAGAGTACAACCTCTGCATCTGCAAATGGCACCTGTGGGCTTGTTGAACATTGGCCATCTTCCTATCACTGGCCTCATTAGGTCCAATGTGGCACATTTAGTTCTTTGGTCCAATTATCCGAGAGGAATTCTAGTTGTGATCTAATGAGTCTATAGATAGCTGAAGCAATTGGCTTCGAAACAAAGAAAAATAACCATATAATGCTAAATATAATTGATTACTAGAATAAATTAAAGAACTTCTTTAAAACAAAGGGTTAATCATTCCAAATAATTTTGGTGTACCCCTGGTAACACGAAAGTATCAACCTGCCTGACTCTTGCCCAATATTAGGATTACCACTTCATATATTACCGAGAGGAAGATTTCCACTGTAAGTGCAAATAAGCTACAATGCCTGCTGTAGCATTTTATATGTTCATTATAATATGAAACGAGGAAAATAGGGTAGTTTTAGACAACCATAAGACATAGGAGCAGAATTATGCCATTCAGCTCATCGAGTCCGCTCCACCGTTCCGTCAGGGCTGATCCAGGATCCGACTCAACCCCATACACCTGCCTTTTCACCATATCCTTTAATGCCCTGACCGATCAGGAAACTATCAACTACTGCCTTCAATATACCTATGGACTTGGCCTCCACTGCAGTCTGTGGCAGAGCATTCCACAGATTCACTACCGTCTGGCTAAAAAAAATCTTCCTTACCTCTGTTCTAAAAGGTCGTCCCTCCATGTTGAGGCTGTGCCCGCTAGTTCTGGATACCCCCACCATAGGAATCATCCTCTCCACATCCAACCTACCTAGTCCTATCTAGTCCAATCCTGGCAAATTTGCCCCAAATTAATTTAAAAATACATGATATTCTAACAACATTCTCTAAATCTGTGAATTTCAAATTTAAAATAATTAGCACTATAATTAATAAAACTTTAGTATGGAGAAACTAATGTTTTAGCAGGTCTCTATCTAAGTACCATAAACACGTTTTAATATCTACCAAAAGTTACATGTCAAACTGTAGATGAAAGTGATTTCTTAACAGGGGTACAATGTACAGAGATTTTTGTGGTAGTGCTCATACATTTGCAGAATTTTTTAGCAAATGAGATCTTGGTGTTCAATGAATGATACCACTTAAAGAAATGTGAATTAAGAAAGGCTGTCCTTAACATCCTATAGACTGATGCATTTCTACACGTTAGATTGACTGACACTCATAAGACATCCAACTTAATCTGCTCAATTGCCTCAATGGACCACCTGCTGACAGACATTAGGGCCTCCTGTCACCATTCATGAAACCAGTCAATAGCTGTGCAGTTAACTATGGATGGGAACTTCCGGGCTCTCATGCACAAGGTTGGACCAACTGGAGGGAAACAACCTGTGGGAGAACAAGATTACGAACACAACTAGATAATGACAATGATCAAAGCAAGTACTCAGAGTGAGCTATGATCAGATAAAAAGAACATGCATGGATCTGGATTCAAAATAGGCTTGAACACGAAGCCATCACCAACGTAGAAAATGGATCTATTATAAAGTAATAAATGGTGGATTCTCCCCATATGAATTAAAGTGAGTACTAGTGCACAATTCAGAATCAGAAACAGATTTATTATCATAACATAATGCCAATTAGTTGTTTTGCTGCAGCAGTACAGTGCAATGACATAAAACTGCTATAAATTACAAAAATAGCATAAAATAAAGGCATAACGATGTAGTGTTTATGCACCATTCAGAAATCTGATGACGGAGGGGAAGAAGCTGTTCCTAAATCATTGAGTGTGGGGCTTCAGGCTCCTGTACCTTGTCCTTGATGGTAGCAATGAGAAAAGAGCTTGAGCTGGATGGAGAAATTCTGAAATTTCACTGCATTTTGAAATTGCCCTCCATGGTGGGAAGAGTTACGCTTGTAATGGGCTGCCAGTGTCTATAATCCTATAATCTATAATCTATAATCTTGCGATCCTGTGCATTGGATGTTCCATAACAGGCCGTGATACAACCAGTCAGAATGCTCCCTGCTGGACAGCTATAGAAAGTTGTAAGTGTCTTTGGTGGAATATTGAATCTCAGAATCAAAATCAGGTTGAATATCACTGACATATGTCTTGAAATTTGTTATTTTGTGACAGCAGTACAGTCAGTCAGTGTATTACATAAAAATACCCTATTTTACAATGAATCAGAATCAGAATCAGGGTTATTATCACCAGTACGTGACATGAAATTTGTTAACTTAATAGCAGCAGTTCAATGCAATACATAATCTAGCAGAGAAGAAAAATAATAAATAAAATAAAACATAATAATAAATAAACAAGTAAATCAATTACATATATTGAATAGATTATTTAAAAATGTGCAAAAACAGAAAAACGGTATATTAAAAAAGTGAGGTAATGTCCAAAGCTTCAAAGTCCATTCAGGAATCGGATGACAGAGGGGAAGAAGCTGTTCCTGAATCGCTGAATGTGTGCCTTCAGGCTTCTATATCTCCTACCTAATGGTAACAGTGAGAAAAGGGCATGCCCTGGGTGCTGGAGGTCTTTAATAATGGGTGCTGCCTTTCTGAGACACCGCTCCCTAAAGATGTCCTGGGTACTTTGTAGGTTAGTGCCCAAGATGGAGCTGACTGGATTTACGACCTTCTGCAGCTTCTTTCGGTCCTGTGCAGTAGCCCCTCCATACCAGACAGAATGCTCTCCACAGTACAACTATAGAAGTTTTTGAGTGTATTTGTTGACATGCCAAATCGCTTCAAACTCCTATTAAAGTATAGCCGCCGTCTTGCCTTCTTTATGACTACATCAATGTGTTGGGACCAGGTCAGATCCTCAGAGATCTTGACACCCAGGAAATGAAACTGCTCACTCTCTGTACTTCTGATCCCTTTATGAGGATTGGTATATGCTCCTTCATCTTATCCTTCCTGAAGTCCACAATCAGCTCTTTCATCTTACTGACATTGAGTGCCAGGTTGTTGCTGAGGCACTACTCCACTAGTTGGCATATCTCACTCCTATACACCCTCTCGTCACCACCTGAGATTCTACTAACAATGGTTGTATCATCAGCAAATTTATAGAATGGTATTTGAGCTATGCCTAGCCACACAGTCATGTGTATACAGATAGTAGAACAGTGGGCTAAGCACACACCCCTGAGGTGCACCAGTATTGATCGTCAGTGCGGAGGAGATGTTATCACCAATCCGCACAGACTGTGGTCTTCCAGTTAGGAAGTCGAGAATCCAATTACAGAGGGAAGTATAGAGGCCCAGGTTCTGCAACTTTTCAATCAGGATTGTGCGAATGATAGCATTAAATGCTGAGCTATAGTCGACGAACAGCATCCTGACATAGGTGCTTGTCTAGGTGGTCTAAAGCCGTGTGAAGAGCCATGGAGATTGCTCTGAGAAATAGAACATGCAATTGTCACCTTATTAGATACTTCATGTACCAAATAAAGTGAGCACTGAGTGTATGTTTGTGATCTTCTGTTGCTGTAGCCCATCCATTTCAAGGTTCAATATGTTGTGAGTTCAGAGATGCTCTTCTGAACACTATTGTTCTAATGAGTGTTTTTTTTGTGTTACTTTTGCCTTCCTGTAAGTGCCCCAATTAGCCAAAGGACTGTTAAAGAGATGTAAAAAGACAAACTGCCATTTAACTGAGTAACAAATTATGTATTTAAATGAAATACAGAACAAATTAGAGCACTACCAATAATACAACAGTACTATAAAACTAGTTATTGATGGAGACATTCATACATGCTGAACACTGCCATGTTCTTTTGATGGACTGTAAATGATCAGAATCAGTGCAGACACCCAGTGCAGATAATGGACTGCCTTCATACAATGCTTTCAATGATTGTATCCTCCAAATCTTCACTTTCACTGTAACATTGAGGATGATTGTTGATACCTTCAAATTCTTCATAGTTTTTAACTCATCGAAGTAGTGAAATCCTTTCATTTTCACTCCCTGCTTTCTCCAAGCCTGAATGCTTGAAACTGCAGTGAGCAAAGCAGTTCTGAATTGTCCTATAACTTATTTCTTGCCAAATATCAGTGACAAAAATCACTGCGTTATTAACACAAACACATGCAACTGAGGCTATTTAAAAACTATTCACTCTAAGCACAGTGTAGTGTCTAATGGACACACAAGTGCACACGACTGTCAGTAGATAGAAATATAGAAATATATGTATAAATACATAGTTAGATAGGTTGTGCAAAAAGAGAGCAAAACTACGGAGGTAGTGATCATGGGTTAGTTGATTGAACATTCAGAAATCTGATGGTGGAGGGGAAGTAACTACATCTAAAATGTTGAGTGTTTCTCTTTGGGTTCCTGTACATTCTCTCGGATGGTAGTAATATGAAGAGAGCATGGCCTGGATGACAGAGGCTGCTTAATGATGGATGCTGCCTTTTTGAGGCATCACTTTTTGAAGATGTCCTTGATGCTGGGGAGGCCAGTGACCGTGATGGAGTTGGCTGAGTTCGCCATGCTCTGCAGCATTTTCCAATTCCATGCAGAGGCCCCTCCATAACAGATAGTGATGCAACCAGTTAAAATCTTCTCCATCGTACATCTGTGGAAATTTGCTAGCGTCTTTGGCGACATACCAAAACTCCTTAAACTCCTAATGCAAAGTAGCCTTCTTTGTAATTGCATCAATATGTTAGGCCCAGGATAAATCTTCCTGATTTATCCTGAACTTGAAACTGGTCACCTTTTTCACTGCTGAGGACTGGCGGGTGAAGCGCAGAATCAAATATCGCTGTGATGATTATACGCTCTAGTATCAATTGTTTGGCGACAATCAAGTAAGTAAAGTAAAGTAAAGTGTTCTCTTGGCTCTGCTTTTGTGAAGTGCACAGTCAGTTCCTCGGTCTTACTGATGTTGAGTGCAAGGTTATTGTTGTGACATCACTCAACCAGCTGATCTGTCTCACTCCTGCATGCCTCCTTGTCAGAATTGGAGATGCTGACACCAGTTATGTCGTTGGCAAATTTACTTCGGCTTTGAGCTGTGCCTAGCCACACAGTCATGGGCAGGATTTACAATTATTTTTATGCCATGGACCCCTCCCATTAACCAAGGGGTCCATGGACTTCACTTTGGAAGTCCCTGGTGTGGACAGAGTAGCGCACGCACCTTTGAGGTGTGCTGGTGCTGATTGTCTGCGAGGTGCTATTTCGGATCCACACTGCTTGTGGTCTCCAGATGAGGAGGCCATGCATCCAATTTCAAGAGCCTGGGACCTGAAGCCCATTGATAGTACTGCGGGGATGATGGTGTTGAATGCTGAGTTGTAACTAATAAACTGCAGCCTGACCTTGGTATTCCTGTTGCCCAGGTGGATCAAGGTGGTCCACCTTTCTCAATCTCCTCAAACTGCTAGCATGCCTTCTTATTATGTTGTGCCCAAGGTAGATCTTTTGATGTATTGACACTCAAGAACTTAAAACCTCTCACTGTAGTTGCTGTGTATTGCCACCTGGTACAAACTCACACATCAAATATCTGACAGCACACAATGTACAATTTACAGATTACACTTCATAGATCTTACTGGAACTATTAATAGAGATACAATATAAAAGGAAAGTAAAAGGTGTCAAACTTATCAGAGTTCAACCACTTCGTGCACAACCATTGGAGCTCAATTAACGGGGTCTTTGTTCCACCACTTGACCCCTGCCGACCTCCTCGACCCGCCGCCTGGGAGCAACACGGTGGTCGACCAGAGCGTGTCCAGCACGTCCTTCCTCTTCGGTTCTCCTCCGAAAAAGCCCACGATCCTCAGCTCAGTACACAATGAAGACTGGCGTGTGTTATCGGTGAATTTATATGTGGCATTTGAGCTGAGCTTAGCTGCACAGTGATGAGTGCAGAGAGAGTAGAGCAGTGTGTTAAGCACACATCCTTGTGGTACACCTACGTTGATGGGCAGAGAGGAGATGTTATTTCCATACCATTCTGACTGTCATCTCCGAATAAGGAAGCTGAGTCATAGAGTACTAAAGCAACAAAATAGGCCCTTCAGTCCATCTTGCCCATGCTGAACTATCAATCTGCCTAGTTGCATTGTCCTGTACCTGGACCATACTCTTCTCATCCATGTATCTACCCAAATTTCTCTTAAATTTTGAAATAGATATAGAGTATCCAGTTGCAGAGGAAGGTTTAGAGGCCCAGGTTGTGAAGCAAGGTCATTAATACTGAAAGGGTGATGGTTCTGAATGCTCTGCTGTAATCAATAAACAGCAGCCTACTGTATGTTTCTCGGTTGTCTGGGTGCTCCAGGGTGGAGTAGAGAGCCGATGACATTGCGTCTGCTGTGGCCATAAGCATATTGCAGTGGGCCCATGTCCTTGCTCAAACAGGAGTTAATTCTAGCCACAAGCAACCTCTTGATCACGGTAGGCCCAAGTGCTATCAGTCATTGAGGCAGCTTACCCTGCTCTTCTTGGGCACCACTATGCTTGCTGCCCTTTTGAAACAGGTGTGAACCTCAGGCCACAGAACTGAGAGTTTGAAGACATTCCTGAACAATTCCACCCAGTTGGCCAGCACAGGTTTACTGTTGCTTGGCCACTGGAGCCTGATGCCCTGCCTCCAGAAGGATATTTGGATATCAGCCTCCGAGACAGAGTTCACAGGGTCACTGGATGCTGTGGAAATTTGTATAGATGCAGCGTTATTCCCCCCTTTCAAAGCGTATATAAAAGGCATTGAGCATCACTATCATTTATGCTGTTGGGTTTTGCCTTATAAGAAATAATAGCACATAAACCCAGCCACAGCTGTCTAGGCATTTGATTCTGTCCCTAATATCATTTGGAATTGATTTTCCCCCTCACAATGACCATCCCTAGGTCATACCTGGACCTCTGGTAGGATTCTCTTTTGGCGGTCTTGAACACCTCAGAGCTAGCCCTCAGCAGCCTGTCAATCTCCTGCATTAATCTAAGGCTTCTGGCTTGGGAAGACTCCGCTTGTTATTGAGGGCACACAATCGTTCACACAGATTTTGATGAAGTCAGTGATGTCCATCCCATAATCATTCGTCAGTCCACTGATTCGAAGCTGTCCCATAAATACTCATTCATCTACCATGGTCATGCCTTTGCTGTACTCACCACTGACCACTGATTCTGCTGTCTTCAGTCTCCTCCCATATGCCAGGTGTAGAAATACAGCCGGGTGAACAGACTTACAAAAGTGAAAGCATGGTCAATGTATCTGATCATAATTGTGCGTTCATTCCTCTGGTTCTGCAGGTGACATGACAGTGGTCATTTGTTAGGAACTTCAAGCTAGCCTGGTTGACGTCTTCCATGATGATCGGGAAGGCATCAGGGTGTGCTGTCTCATTCCTGTTGATCATGGTCTTCAGATCCTCCTGTATCAGCCAAGGATGTAATGTACGCCAGTACTAAAATGGTGGCAGAGAGCTCTCACAGCAGATAGAATTTACTGCACTCAGCCCCTAGGTTACGTAGGTTAGGGGACCAGAACTGAGACAGAACCAACTTGTGCACCAAAGGGAGTTGACACTGAAGTAATATCTGATGCCACCACCCAGTCCACATGTTCACTGGTGACATCTTTGGGATTCTGTTGTTTTAGACATGATAGAATGGGAAGGATTAAAGGGAAGGGGTAGAATTACTAGTCAGGGAAAATATCATGGCAGTACTCAGACAGGACAGATGACAGCTTGTCTAATGAGACTTTATCAGTAGAACTGATGAATAAGAAAGGTATGACCACTTTAATGGGATTATATTACAGACCACCCTACAGTCTGTGGGATTTAGAGGAGCAAATTTGCAGAGAGATGGCAGACCGTTGCAAGAAGCATAAGGCTGTGATTGTAGGTGATTTTAGCTTTCCACATATTGACTGAGACTCCTATACTGTAAAAGGGTTGGATGGGAAAGAGTCTGTCAAATATATTCAGGAAAGTTTCCTTAATCAATACATAGAAGTCCCAATGAGAGAGAGTAGAATACGAGATCCAATAGGGAATGAGACAAGGCAGGTAACAGAAGTTTGTGCAGGTGAACACTTTGCATCTAGTGATCATAGTGCCATTAGTTTCAGGATAATTATGGAAAAGGATAGGTCTGGCCGTGGGGCTGAGATTCTAAATTGGAGAAAGGCCAATTTTGATGGTATCAGAAAAGGTCTAGTACGTGTGGATTGGGTCAGGCTGTGCTTTGGCAAAGGTGTACTTGGAAAGTGGGAGGCCTTCAGAAGTGAAATTTTGAGAGTGCAGAGTTTGCATGTTCCTGTCAGAATAAAAGGTTAAAATAACAGGTTTAGGGTACCTTTGTTTTCAAGAGACATTCAGAATCAGGTTTATTACCACTGATGTGTGTTGTGAAATTTGTTAACTTAGCAGCAGCAATACAATGCAATACATGATAATGTAGAAAGTAGAAAAAAAGTAAATCAGTTACAGTAAGTATATATATATATATATATATATATATATATATATATAGAATATATTAAAACTTGTGCAGAAATAGATATAATACATATTGTTTTTAAAAAGTGAGGTAGTGTTTGTGGGTTCAGTGTCCACTTAGGAATCAAATGGCAGAGAGGAAGTATCTGTTCCTGAATCACTGAGTGTGTGCCTTCAGGCTTCTGTACCTCCTTCCTGATGGTCACAATGAGAAGACGGCATGCCTTAGATGATGGGGGTCCTTCATAATGGACATCGCCTTTCTGAGGCACTGCTTCTTGAAGATGTCTCAGGTACGATGGAGACTAGTACCCAAGATGGAGCTGACTAATTTTACCACTTTCTGTAGCTTCTTTTGGTCCTGTGCAACAGTCCCTCCATAGCGGACAGTGATGTTGTCTGTCAGAATGCTCTTCACGGTACATCTATAGAAGCTTGAGTGTTTTAGTTGACAAACCAAATCTCTTCAAACTTCTAATGAAATATAGCTACCATCTTGCTTTCTTTATAGCTGCATTGATATTTTGGGACCAGGTTAGATCCTCAGAGATCTTGACACTTGGGAACTTGAAATTGTTCACTCTCTCCACTTCTGATCCCCCTATGAGGGTTGGTTCACATTCCCTCATCTTACCCCTCCTGAAGTCTGCCATCAGCTCTTTGGTCTTACTGACATTGAGTGCAAGGTTGTTGCTGCGACACCTCTCAACTAGCTGGTATATCTCGCTCCTGTACGCTCTCTCGTCTCTATCTGAGATTCTACCAACAATGGTTGTATCATCAGCAAATTTATAGGTGGTATTTGAGCTGTGTCTAGCCACGCAGACATGGGTATAGAGAGAGTAGAGCAGTGGGCTAATCACACACCCCTGAGGTGCACCCATGTTGATTGTCAGCGAGGAGGAGATATTATCACCAATCCACACAGACTGTGGTCTTCTGATTAGGAAGTTGAGGGAGATACAGAGGCCCAGCTTCTGTAATTTAGCTATCAAGATTGTGGGAATGATGGTGTTAAATGCTGATCTACTGTCAATGAACAGCATCATAACATAGGTGTTAGTATGGTCCAGGTGGTCTAAGGCCATTGAGACTCTGGTTAAGAAAAAAAGGAAATGCATAGAAGGTATAGTCAGGTAGGAACAATTGCAATACTTATGGAGCGTAAGAAACGCCAGAGAAGACTTAAGGAGGAAATTAGGAGGGCTAAAAGAAGGCATGAGGTTGCTCTAACAGACAAAGTGAAGGAAAATTCTAAGGGCTCTTAGAGATATATTAAGAGCAATAGGATTGCAAGGGACAAAATTGGTCCTCTGGAAGATCAGAATGGTAATCTATTTGTGGAGCCAAAAGAGGTGGGGAAGATCATAAATGGACTTTTGTATTTGTATTTACTCAAGAGACAGACACAGAGTCTGTAGAAGTGAGGCAAAGCAGCAGCAAAGTCAAGGACTTAGATTACAGTAGAGCAGGTGTTTGCCGTCTAAGCAAAATTTGGATGGATATCTCCCCAGGATCTGACAAGGTGTTCTCTCGGACCCTGGGAGAGGTTAGTACAGAAATTGCAGGGGCCCTAGCAGAGATATTTACAACATCTCAAAAAGATGTGTACAGATGACATGCCAGAGGATTGGAGGATAGCTAATGTTGTTCCATTATTTAAAGAAGACTCTAAGAATAATCCAGGAAATTAAAGGCCAGTGAACCTGACATGAGTCATGTGAAAGCTGATGGAAGGTATTCTTAGGGATCAGATATATAAATATTTAGATAGATAGGAGCTGATTGGGGATAGTCTACATGGCTTTGTGCATGGTAAGTCATGTCCAGCCTACCTTACAGAGGTTTTTGAGGATGTTACCAGGGAAGTTGAAGAAGGTAAGGCAGTAAATGTTGTCTCCATAGACTTTAGCAAGGCCTTAGACAAGGTCCCGCATGGGAAGATGGTCAAGAAGTTTCATTCAAAATGAGGTAGTAAATTGGATTAGACATTGGCTTTGCAGAAGAAGACAGAGAGTGCTAGTAGATGGTTGCATCTCTGATTGGAGACCTGTGACAAGTGGAGTGCCGCAGAAACTGGTGTCAGATCCATTGTTGTTTGTCATCTATATTAATAATCTGAATGATAATGCAGTAAATTGGATCTTCAAATTTGGAAATGACATCATGGTTGGGGCTGTAGTGGACAGCGAAGAAGACCATCAAAGCTTGCAGCAGGACCTGGACTAGCTGGAAAAATGGACTAAAAAATGGCAGATGGAATTTAATGCAGACAAGTATGAGGTGTTGTACTTTGGAAGGGCCAAACAGGGTAAGACTTACACGGTAAGTGGTAGAGCACTGAGGAGTGTGGTAGAACAAAGGGATCTGGGAATACAGGTCAATAAATCATTGAAGGTTGCATCACAGTTAGATAGGACAGGGTTTAAGTCTGGGTACAGGTCGATAGAACTAGGCAGATTCATGGTTTTTCACAGCCTAGATGGGCCAAAGAGACTTCTTTTGTGGTGCACTGTTCTGACTATGTGTGCTGTGTGATTTGTCTTTAAGGAAATGTACAGTAAGATATCTCAGTAAGATCTGAACAGAGAGCAAAAAGGGCCCTTTAATATAAAATTATTGCCCACAAGAGGCTAATCAGACAACGTTACCCAAAAAGCAAGTTAATTAAATGGAGAAATGGCTCCATTTATTTCATTATATTCATCACCGGCTCATCTGCTGAAAGTGTGGTCAGGTGATTATGAGGAGGCTTTCATGCCATTGTTTGGCCTGAAAATGCTTAATATTTGCAAAACAAATAGAAATACAAAGGTAAACAACAGGAATTCTGCAGATGCTGGAAATTCAAGCAACACACATAAAAGTTGCTGGTGAACGCAGCAGGCCAGGCAGCATCTCTAGGAAGAGGTACAGCCAGGACGAAGGGTCTCGGCCTGAAACATCGACTGCACCTCTTCCTAGAGATGCTGCCTGGCCTGCTGCGTTCACTAGCAAATTTTATGAGAAATACAAAGGTATTTCATTAGTTATGTATAGTATAAAACATTAACAGAATAATGAAAAGGAGAAAGAAACTGTAGGTGCTGAAAAGATGAATGAAATTCTAGAAAATACTGGATAAGCTCCACAGATTGGGCAGAAAAACAGTTAATGCTTCAGGTTCTGATGAACTTGAAAGGTGATATAACTGAAACATTAACACAGTTTTTCTCCTCACTAATGCAGCCTAACCTGTTGAGTATCTCCAGCATTTTCTGTTTCTATCACTAATAAAATCATATTTTTCTTGGTTTTAAATTCCTCCACATTTTCTCACCTTGCCTAATCAAAGAGTCGTTTTATTCTGTACTGTAAGTGATTTCAAGGTTCTTTGCAGCAGCATTTCTAGAACAGCCACTAGGAGGTGTGTAAATGCAGCTGAGCTCAACTCTAACTCTAATCTCCAAGTGTGGTGATGTTGCTGGGTTCTATGTGGCACCAGCCGTGCCAGCACTGTTGGGCTCAGCTGAGAGGAACTGCAGGTTTAATTCAAAACCCTACTCTTTAGAGGATTAACCCATCGTCACATTAACAAGTCGCACTGACGTACATAATCACATTTTTAATGCAGCATTCAGAAAATGTGCTGCATGTCATTTCAGAGGGTAAGGTTACAATTCTGCTACTGAAATTTCTAAATCTATTACTAAAATATTACTTCTGATTTCCAAATCAGATACAATTAGTTTTAGTAATGGATTTGTTATGCTCCGTGTGCTTGGGACCCCAGCAGACTTATAATTGGAAAAGTTGAGCAATTTGATTAATGACCAGTTCCTTAACTGGAGCCTGATAAACCATTCAAAAACAAAAATCAAATCATCTCATCATAAGAGTGAGTATATAAGCAAAGTACAGAAGATCCCAAACATCTAAACTGAACAGAAAATGGTGGAGCTGTGGATAGTGTAGAAGACGAGCAAAGAATACAACATGATATAGACAAGTTGCAGATGTGGGCTAAGAAATGGCAGATGGAATTTAATCCAGATCAGTGTGAGGTGTTGCACCTTGGTAGGGCAAATGCAAGGAGACAGTACATAGTTAAGGGCAAGATCCTTTACAAGGTTGCTAAGCAGAGAGATCTTGGGATCCAAGTTCACAGCTCCTTGAAAGTGGCTACACAAGCCAAAAGATGGTTAAGGCAGCTTATGGATTGCTTGCTTTTATTAGTCGAAGCATTGACTTCAAAGGTTAGGAGGTTATGTTGCAACTTTATAAAACTCTGGTTCGACCACATCTGGAGTATTGCATACAGTTCTGGTCGCTCAATATAGGAAGGGTGTTGAAGCTTTGGAGAGGTGTATAACAAGTTTACCAGGATGCTGCCTGCTTTAGAGGGCATCTGCTATCAAGAGAGGCCGGATAAACTTGGGTTATTTTCTCTGGAGTGCTGGAGGCTAAGTGGAGATCCGATGGAGGTTTACTAGATAATGAGAAGCATAGACAGAGTGGACAGAGAGTAGCTGTATCCCAGGGTTGAAATGTCTAATACTAGAGGCCATGCACTGAAGGTGGGGTGGGGGTGGTGGTGGTGGAGAGATTCAAGTGGGATATGAGGGGTAAGTTTTTTACTCAGAGAGTGGTGGATGCCTGGAATGCACTGCCTGTTATGATGATAGAGGCAAATACATTCGAGGCTTTTAAGAGATGTTTAGATAGGTACATGGGTATATGGAAGATGGAGGGTTATGTGGGCATAGTGTAGGTAGGAGGAATTAGTGTTTGGGTGTTTTTGATTTGCTTTTTAGCTAGTTCGGCAGAACATTGTGGATTGAATTACCTGTTCCTGTGCTGTACTCTTCTTTGCTCTAAAGTATACAAGGACTAAACAATTCGGTTAGCTGAAGGAGAAAGAGAGTTAACTTTCAGGCCATCTGCCTTTCATCAATGGCCTGAAATGTTGGTTTTGTTACTCATCTGCAGATGCTACTGTATCTGCTGAGTACTCCCAGCATTTGGTTCTTTTATTTGATTGGATTAAATTTATAGTTAAGAAAATTTGGTGTCCTTTTGAAGGAAAAGTCTTGTAGATGAATTTGAAGTTTTTGTGAATACCTTAAGCTGCTGCCATGTTCTGTTCAAAATGAGCTTCCAGCAGTTTTCATGGTTATCCAACATGCCTAAACATCGGACTTCATTAAGTACATTGCTCTCTTCATCACCGAGCAGATAAGCAATTTCACCTGTTTTAGACAGTTTAGGATACTGATTAACAGAAACAAAAACAAAAACAGTATAATTGTTATATTTATCTTGAATTTTTAGGGAAACGTGCTGGTAATAGTAGAGCAAAGATGTTATACAAATATTTTCAAAATAAAACATTATTGCTTTCCCAGGGTGGGCATTTTAATCATATTATCAAATTATTTATTTCCAACTTAACTATTACTAAGGAAAATAGTTAAATAAATATGCAGAAAATGGAGAAAAATTAATCTTAGACAAGTAGAAGAGACTTAGTTTAATTGTGGGCCAAACTGCAGAGGGTTTTAAACTCTGGCAGTTTCATCATGGTCTCTAGCTTCCCGTAATCAAGGATATATTCAAAAGCTGGCATCTATCATTAAGGACACTCATCACCCAGGACATGTCCTCTTCTCATTTCCACCATCGGGGTGGAGGTGCAGGAGCTTGAAGATGCACACTCAACGGTTCAGCAACAGCTTCCTCCCCTCTGCTATTAGATTTATGAAAGGTCCATGCACCTATGAACACTACTTCACTAACTTGTACTCATTTTGTAGTATTGATTTAATTCTTATTTTGTATTGTAATTTACTGTAAATTTTTACGGATTGCAATGTTCTGCCACCACTAAGCAACAAATTTCATGACATATGTCAGTGATAATAAACCTGATTGTAATTCAATGAAAATAGAATCAGAATGAGACTAGTGAGGAGGGAAACCCATTTCCATGATTTTTGATGTCAAATTGATTGCCATTGCAAACTGCCAATATTTAAAATTATATTGAACAAAGGTACATCCTGGTGTTTCCCATTTCTACATTAGACAGTGTATGATTTTGCATCCATTGGCTCACATGGATGGAAAAATTGTAAGTGCTAAGTCAGGACAGACAGCAAATAAACTCACATTCTTACCTTTAGAGTTGCCTGTTCAACTTCTATAGGGACCAAGTCTGAGACTACTACCCTGACTGAATTCTATTCTTACAAGATGACTTTCCTTTCAAATCACACATTGCAAATATAAAGTAGTTCAACTGCAGCAACATGTGAGAAAGTAAGGATAATGAAAGAATATTGGGTTGGTGCATATGGATGGCTGATGCTCAGCACACGGGCAATGTGCCTAAGGGATTGTTTCTACATGGTATCATTCCATGACTACACTCTGCCTGAAATATATTCAACATGCTACCATTTTAGCAACTCAAAAAAAAATTAATTCTGAAATACAAACAGAAAATGCTGGAATTACTCAGTATCTGTGAAGGGAGAAACGGAGATAATACTAAATCCTAGGAAATGTGACATACGATAAGAAGATGAATCATTAAGGATAGATTTAGGGAACTGCAAGGGTAAAAAGACGCTAATGGGACTCCGACTGATAGCCAGGGTGTGAGCTTCAAACATGAGCTATAAATTACAATGGAAGATAGAAAAGACATGTAAAAAGGGCAATGTTACAATAGTCATGGGGGATTTCAATATGCATGTAGATTGGGGAAATTAGCTTGGTACTGATTTTGGATCCCAAGAGAAAAAGTTTGTAGACTGCTTAGGAGATGGCTTTTTAGAGCAGAAAGTGATTGAGCCCAACTATTTTGGACTGGGTAGTTATGTAATGAACAGGATTTGATTATGGAGCTTAAGGTAAAGGAACCTTATAGAGACAGTGATCATAATATGATTGAATTCACCCTACAATTTGAGAGGGAGAAGCTGAAGTCAAATACATCAGTATTACAGTGGAGAAAAGGGAATTACAGAGGCATAAATGAGGAGCTGGCAAAATTGACTGGAAGAGAAAACCAACAGGAATGGCACCAGAGCAGCAATGGCTGGAGTTTCTGGGAGCAATTTGGAAGGCGCAGGATAGATACATCCCAAAAAAGAAGTAGTATTCTAAAGGCAGAATAACACAACTATGGCTGACAAAGTAAGTCAAATCCTGCATAAAAGTAAAAGAGATGGCATATAATAGAACAAAAATTAGTGGGAAGTTAGAGGATTTGGAAATTTTTAAAACAACTAAAAAGCCATAAGGAGGAGAAAATGAAATATCAAGATAAACTAGCCAATAATATCAAAGTAGATACCAAAAGATTTTTCAGAAAAATATAGAGTAAAAGAGAGGCAAGAGTAGATATTGGATCACTGAGAGATAGTAATGGGGAACAAGGAAAAGGCAGAGGAAATGAAAAAGTATTTTGCATCAGTCTTCACTGTGGAAAACACCAGCAGTATGCTGGAAGTTTGAGAGTGTCAGGAGGCAGAAGTGAATGCAGTTGGCGTCACTAGAGAGAAGGTGCTTGGGAGTTGAAAGGTCTGAAGGTAGATAAGTTACATAGACCAGATGGACTACACCCCAGGGTTGGAAAGAGGTAGTTGAAGAGATTGTGGAGGCATTAGTGACAATCTTTCAAGGATCAATAGAGACAGGCGTGGTTCCTGAGGACTGGAAAATTGCAAATGTCACTCCACTCTTCAAGAAGGGAGGGAGGCAGAAGAAGGGAATTTATAGGCCAGCTAGCCTGACCCCAGTGGTTGTGAAGTTATTGGAGTTGATGAGTTTTTGGGGTACTTGAAAGCACATGAAAAAATGTGCCAATGTCAGCATGGATTCCTTAAGGGAAAATCTTGCCTGACAGATCTGTTTGGGTTCTTTGAGGAAATAACAAGCAAGATAGACAAAGGAAAATCTGTTGATATTGTGTACTTGGATTTTCAGAAAGCCTTTGACAAGGTGTTGCACATGAGGTTGCTTAGTAAGTTATGAGCCCATTGTATTACAGGAAAGATGCCAGCATGGATAGATTGACAGGAAGTAAAGAGTGGGGATAAAGGGAGCCTGCTCTGATTGGTTGACGGTGTCTAGTGGTGATCTTCAGAGGTCGCTGTTGGGGCCGCTTCTTTTTACGCTGTATGACAATGATTTGGATGACAAAATTGAGATGCAAAGGGACTTGGAATTCCTTATGCCGCATTCCCTAAAGGTTAATTTGCAGGTTGAGTCAGATGACAAATGCAATATTAGTATTGATTTAGAGAAGACTAGAATATCACAACAAGGGTGTAATGCTGAGGCTTTGTAAGGTTCTGGTGAGGTCTCACTTAGAATATTATGTGCTGTTTTGGGCCCTTTATCTAAGAAAGGATATACTGACATTGGGAGAGGGTTCAAAGAGGTTCACAAAAATGATTCAGGGAATGAAAGGCTTATCATATGAGGAGCATTTGTTGGTTTTGGGCCTGTACTCACTGGAATTTAGAGGAATGAGGGGGGATCTCATTCAAATCTATCGAATGTTGAAAGGCCGCGATAGACTGGATCTGGTGGGGGTGCTTCCTATAGTGGGGGAGTCTAGGACCGGAGGGCACAACTTCAGAATAGAGGGATATCTCTTTAGACAGATGAGGAGGAATTTCTTTAGGCAGAGTGTGGTGAATCTTTGGAATTTTTTGCCAGATGTGACTGGAGGCCAGGTCATTCGGTGTACTTAATGCAGTCTGTAATGCAGGGATCTATTTCTTTTAGTGCAAAGCCTCCCCTTAACACTAATTATTGTCTGATAACTTGCACATATGCATTGATTTGTTGCTCTCTCTGGAAAGTGAATATACATTATCTTCTCCTCCAAGTGTGTGCTTTTATTTAATTGATACGTAGTTTACATATGCAACAAATTGGCAATGAGTATGAACCTAAATGCCATCGGATATCACCAACTGCACCGATAGTTATGGGATGACAGAATTCAGAGGAAGGGGGAGAGACAGCGAGAGGAAAGAGTGAACTGAACCCGTATGGTGACGGAGAAGGCAGTCACGGGTGCTAGAAGAGGGTGCGTGAGTAACAATGTACAGTAAACACAACTAGCAAAGCTAATGTGAAAATAATTTGACAATGACCTTAGTCGAGGAAATTGATGTATTTGATAGTACTGATGAGGAGTGGGAATCGTATACCAAGAGGGTTGAATTGTATTGTAATGCTACTGATGTGGATGAGGTAAAGAAAGTCTCCACACTTCTTAGCTTAATGGGTGCTAGAATGTACAGTCTCTTACGCAACTTAGTAACTTCTGAAATGCCAGCAAGCAAGATGTTCAACGAACTTGTTGCAATTTTGCAAAATCGCTTGAGCCCAAAACCATTAGTAATAGCAGAGTGATTTAAATTTCACCAAAGGAACTCATCAAAGGATGAAAGCATTTCTGAATACATTGCAGAACTGCGCAAAGTTTCCCAATACTGTAACTTTTGGTATGGACTTTCTGATGCATTAAGGGACAGGCTTGTATCTGGCATGCATAGTCAAAGCACTCAAAAGAGACCACTGTCTGAAAGAGACCTAACCTTAGTACAATTTTCAATGACCGTTCTAGCATTAGGGACTGCAGCAAAGGATGTTGCAGAACTACAGAAAAAGAGTTTAGTATGTGAAATGCACAAAATATCTCTAAATGGAGCAAAAAGCCAAAAACGTTATTGATGTGGTAAATCCTCCCATGATGCAAAGGTTCAAAGAAAAAAATTGAGTCAAGGGTACCAAACAACACAGCAACACTGATAGCTTGTCATATCTTCCACTGTTGACAACTGAAGAAGAAAATCTTCATTCTGTGACCCAGTGGAGGTGTTCTGCACAGCATTTGTGGATCAGCTGCCAGCAACAAATTCTGAAATACAAAGAGGAACAAGGAATGACCCGACATTGTCAAAAGTCTATGCCATCACCATGCAAGGATGGCCTGCTCATGGTAATCCTATGTTTACAGAGCTCTCAACTAGACAACACTAAACACCTGTCTGTCAAAGAATGCTGAAATGTGGATCTTGTGTTGTGATTCCCTCTAAATTGCACACCAGAGTGTTAGAGAATCAGTATGATGAAAACATGGGTACAGTTCAAGAAGAAAAATCCAATCCAGAGCTGCGTGTGATGGCCTAGAATAGACAGACAGATTGAAGATTTGACCAAAAGCTCTTTGGGATGCTACAAGGTGTAGAAATGCACCCATACAGGCACTATTACACTATGACCATCTACACCATGGCAAAGAGTACATATTGACTTTGCTGGGCCATTCATTAACTCCATGTTTCTGATTGTTGTGCATGTTCTTTAGAAGTTGCCTGAAGTCATACCAGTGAAGTCAACCACCTCATAAAAGCCCTGAGGACCATCTTCTCCAGAAATGGCTTAACAGAACAAATTGCGAGTGACAACGGACCACAATACATGTCAGGAAAGTTCAGACTATTCATGAAGAAAAATGGCTTCAGACATTTGAAGTTAGCTCCTCAAAATCCAGCAATGAATGGGATGGCTAAAAGGTTTATCCAAATCTTTAAGAAGTCCATTTAGGCTATGGACAAGGAGGCAATTTCTCTACAGCATAAGCTAGACAACTTCCTTTTTGTGTATCGGAACTCTGTTCATGCGATGACAAATCAAACATCTGCAATGATGTTCATGAGCAGGAATCTGAGATTG
The DNA here is from genome assembly GCF_030028105.1 of Mobula birostris. Lineage (NCBI taxonomy): Eukaryota > Metazoa > Chordata > Chondrichthyes > Myliobatiformes > Myliobatidae > Mobula > Mobula birostris. Next base: position 131,363,982 of record NC_092372.1, read on the forward strand.
CGCATAGACCTCCAGGAAAAAAAATCTACGGAGAGAAGTGCAGAGTAAACAGTTCAGCCAGTTGTTAAGTGAATCAGCAAGAAGCTTCGAGATTGGGCAGGAAGTCCTACTGCTTGATTACCAAGAAGACAAGTGAACACCCAGTAGGATAGTTACAAGAACTGGGCTACTGATGTACACAGTGGATGTTGGAAATCATACATGGAGACATCATGTGGACCAGATACTGGATGCTCAGCTGAAGAACGTACCTGGGTCGTCTGCGTCCAACAAAATGGACACATTTCAGCCATTGGACTTGCCACTCAATGATGATCATGTCACCAATGCAATGAGACACCTGCAATAGAGAAAGTTGTCTTTGACAAGACACTAACCAAACTTGATGCCACTCCACATGTCCAAGGGTGCTATCCTGAAAGAAACAGAGCGCCACCCAAAAGACTGAATCTTTAGTATAGTGAAGTTAGTTACGGACTGTAATTGTGAAAGCATGTTTATTTGAATATGGCCTGTAAAAGGGAAATCAAATATTTTGTTACAGTACAGCTTTATATTACATTAGTCTAAAGGGAGAGGAAATGTAATATATGGATCTATTTCTTTTAGCACAATGACTTCCTTTAGCAGTAATTATTGACTGATAACTTACCCATGCGCATGATTTGTTGCTGTCTCTGCAAAGTTAGTACACGTTAACTTCTTTTCCGAGTGTGTGCTTTTATTTATTTGATATGTAGTTGTACAGATACAATACAGATGTTGATAGATTCTCAATAATTTTCGGCGTGAAAGGTTATGGGGTGAAGGCAGGAGAATGGGGTTGAGAAGGAAACGGATCAGCCATGTTGAAATGGCGGAGTAGGCTTGATGGGCCAAATAGAATCATAGAAAAGTACCGCAGAGAAACAGACCCTTCTGGCCTTTAGTCCATGTTGAACCAAGGGGCGTACCTTTGTTATCTATGCACCTATCTAAATTTCTCTTAAACGTTGAAATCAGGTTCACATGCACCACTTGTGGTGGCAGCTCGTATCTCGCACTCATGATCCTGTGAGTGAAGGAATTACCCCTCATCTCCCCCTTAAACTTTTTAACCTTTCACTCTTAACCCATGACCTCTGGCTATAGTCCCACCCAACCTCAGGAGAAAAAGCCTGCCTGCATTTACCCTCCCTACAACTCTCTCAATTTTGTATACCACTGTCAAATCTCCTCTCAGTCTTCTGCGTTCCAAGAAATAAAGTCATAAACTATTCCACCTTTCCTAAAACTCAGGTCCTCCAGTCCCAGCAACATCCGTGTAAATTTTCTCTGTACTCTTTCAACATTATTTACATCTTTCCTTTACGTAGGTGATCAAAACTGTACACGATGCTGCAAATTAGGCCTCACCAACGTCTTATACGACTTCAACATAACATCCCAACACATGTACTCATACTTTGATTTATGAAGGCCAATATGCTAAAAGCTTTCTTTATGATTCTATCTGCCTGTGACACCACTTTCAATGAATTATGGACCTGTATTCCCAGATCCCCTTGCTCTACTGCTCTGCTGCTCACAGCGTCTGACCTACCCTAGTTAGTCCTACTGAAGTGCAACACCTCACATTTGTCTGTATTAAATTCCATCTGCCATTTTCAGTCTATTTTTACAGCGTGTCCAAATCCCGCTGCAAGCTCTGACTGCCACCCATGCTCCTGTGTCCTGCAACTGGATTTTAACTACTTCTCTATATGTCCTATCTGTCAGCCCCTCAGCCTCCCAAGTGATCTGGAGTTCACCCAGTTCCAGCTGCAACTCCTTCCAGTGGAGTGTCAAAAGCAGCAGCTGGATGCACTTCTCACAGGTGAAGTCGTCAGGGACATCGGAGGTCACCTGCCTTCCCACAATCCTGCAACAGGAGCATTCAACTATCCTGACCGGCATCCCTACAATTCTAACTGTACTAATATAAAGAAGGAAAACAATAAATAAACGGGAGAAAAAAAAATCTACCTACAGCTTTTTTGCCTTCTCTCACTCATCCCTCTCCTCGCTGAAGCTTTTAAGATCTAAAGCCTCAAATAACCACTCTAACACTGTTCACTTCAGCAATGGCCACTCTGCTTGCCCATGCCTTATTTTAATTTTTTCTTGCCAAATAATCTTGATCGCTGATTGAGTGGCCTAATTCTGATCCTATGTCTTGATCTTAGTTCTGTATACAAGCATGCTTGGTGTGGGGGGTGTGGGGGAGGAAGTGTGTGGTGTTTTCAGAAGAGAATGTTCAGCCTTCAGTTGACATTTCTGTTGGAATTCTAATTTTATTGACATTAAAAAAATAACAAGGTAAAGTGTTCAATAAGGACTGGTATTAATACAGAGCGGTTCCTAAAGTTGTCATAGCCAAGGGTGATAATGGGGGTAATAAGAGGGATAAGCTCCCACTACCTATAAAATGCTCCAAATAATGTGCACGTCACTAACAGCCTCCGACAACCAACTCTTGGCCTTCACATGTGACTTAGCTACTAGGCCCAGCAGAACCGTTTCTACTGACAAGAGAAGGGGCAAAGGCGGACACTGGCTCCTCAAAACCAGTTGCTTCAGGCAGGTGGGGATCACCAGCCTTGAACGACAACCCGCCTAGGAGAAGGAAAATTCTGATTTTAAATCTCTGCTGCTTTGTGACCATACCCATGGGAAAGGCTTCGGGAGTAAATCCCGAGGATGAAATCTGGAGCCGGCATCCTTAAGGCAGTTTGATCATGTTTACAACTTCACTCTGGTAACCCTTGTGACGACACTGGTGCCAAGCTGTATCGGCGCTTGCCCTTCCCTTGCACTACATCAGTGATGTGGAGAGGGGGAACCCACTGCATGGGCAACAGCAAATCTTCCTGCCCATTCTTGCACCCTGGAGAGGACACAGTCCACCAGGGGTTCAAACACGTGATCCCCTGGGATCAACAGCTATCTACTAATAATACAGTGTCTTTCATGATCTTGGCATATTCAAAGCATTTTACACTTGAAGAGATGCAAAAAATGAAAATCAGCAAGTTTAAGATAATATATAAGTGAGGCTAGGTGGTGGAAAGTTTAGATTTCAAACATTTGAAACGTGCAGAGAAGGTTATCTGAAACAGTTCAGAGATCTAACAAAAAGGTTGAAATAGAGTAAGATAATGTGCAATGAGTTTTAATTTCAGTACAGAATGAACAAAAACATTTTTCTTAATTTCAGATCACTTGCCATTCATTGGTCCTTTATGATTGGTCAGATTGATGCCACAGTTGAAGTTTGACAGCAGATGACCAATGGATTTCTCTACATTGGAGACTGACAACTGCAGCTGATTTTTCAGAGGGAGGAATGAAGTGAGAGTAAGGCTGTAACATGTCTCCCAGTGCATTGCCCAAAGCCTTATTACCTACACAGTGACTGCTCTGAAATGCAGCCTATGCTCCGCTTGCCTTTTACCTGATGCCAAAAGATCATTTATCACGCCCAGGAGATGTTCATCTGCAACTTGAGCACCTGTCAGAATGAAAACTATTGGCGGGTTTTTAGCTCTAGTGCTTATGAACAAATTAGCAAGACCAACCTAAATTGAGCAGAAAGTGAAGTGTTATCAAAGCCACGAGAAACAATGGGGTGGTCCTATGCCATAACCCACCAGAGAAAAGCACAGCAAATGCAAGAGTGAGAATTGAAAGCCAACGACATGTGAAACATAACTATTGCACTGAACCAATAAGAGAAACTGGTCATGGAGACTGACCTTCATTGCCCTTACCTGCTGGATATGAAGTGCTCTGGCAAAGCCCTGTGGCACCTGCCTCCTTTATCAGATTCAATCCAGTGTTTCAAACAAAGAAAATGGGATAAAGCACTTAAAATTTAACTCCTAAGTTCCATGGTTACTTTTTCTTTATATACATAAATAGTATACGAGGGGTGATTGATACGTTCGTGGCCCAAGGTAGAAGGAGTCAATTTTAGAAAACCTAGCACATTTATTTTTCCTACATTTACATACTTAGTCCAGCGGTCGTGGAGCATATGGATCCCTTCTTTGTAGAAGTCGGCATCTTCTAAGGTAGGAGATGAGATATTAACTTCAGATTTTCTGCATTTTCACTCAGAGTTGAACTGCACGTGCATGTAACAAGAGCTGTATAACTCATCTCCTTCTACCTAAGGCCACAAACTTATCAATCACCCTTGCTGTGGACCACCTGGAGGTCCAAGATGCTTTCTTTACATGCATGTGCAGTTCAACTCTTTGAGTGATAATGCAGAAAGTTTTAAGTTAATAACTCATCTCCTTCTACCTTAGGTCACGAACTTATCAATCACCCCTCGTACTTCAGAACTTTTTCAGTTTTGTATTTGTTTCAGTTGAGGAGGGACCATTTACTAACCACCATTTGAAATTTTCTAGTCATTTTCGATTTTAAAACAAATCAAATGCACCAATTTGTTGTTAAATAAGAAATTACAACCAAATTGATAGTATCAAAAGCAATAGTTGCAGATTGAAAGTCAGCTATGTTATTACACTTCTACTATTTTGCATTTCACAGAAACATACAGCATGGAAACAGGCCATTTGGTACAATTTTTCCATACCAACAGGCATCCTTCCATATTAATCCCATCACCCAGAACTTGTTCCATAGTCTAAATAATTTAAGTGCTCATCTAAACTCATGTTCAAGTATTATCAGGCACCCAGCTTCAACTACTCAAAATACATTTCGAGTACTTACTGCTTACTGGATGAAGGTCCCCACATGTCCTCTCTGAACCTCTTCTGTGTTACCTTAAATCACTCACCTCTCATTTTAGCAACACACACAAAATTCTGGAGGAACTCAGCAGGCCAGGCAGCATCTGTGGAAAAAAGTCCAGTCCTGCTGAAGGGTCTCAGCCCGAAATGTCGACTGTATTTTTTCCATAGATGCTGCCTGGCCTGCTGAGTTCCTCCAGAATTTTGTGTGTGTTGCTTTGATTTCCAGCATCTGCAGATTTTCTCTTGTTTGTCACCTCTCAGTTTATCTAGCTTTGATATGGGAAAAGGTTTCCTGCAGTCTCCTTCACCGATATACTCCATCCTCCTCTTCCCAGGTGCCAGGGGACTGCCAGGAGAGGAAAGGGAAGGCAGGCAGTGCGGAATACCCCTGCAGCCATTTCCCTCAATATCAAGTATATTACTTTGGATTCTTGGAAAGCTACAGTGACCAGGTCTCTGGGACTGAGTCGGGCTCTGTAGCTCAGAAGGCAGTGGGGAGGGAAGAGAAGAGGGGAGAGCAGTCGTGACAGAGGATTTAATTATTTAGGGAACAGACAGCATACACCAGTGATAAGCACCTTGATGATTGTGAGGACAGGCTAATATGCCGGAACATGTCAATGTTAAGAAAGTAGATGTGCTGGAACTTCTGAAAAACTTTAGTACAGATAAGTCCCTCAGGCTGGTTGGGATATACACGAGGTTGCTTTTGGAACTGAGGGAAGAGATTGCTGCACCTTTGGTGATGATCTTTGTATCCTCACTGATCACAGGAATCTTACCAGAAAATTGTTGGCAAATATTATTCGTGTGTTCAAGAAAGGCAATAGAAAGAAATAAAAAGAAAGGTAATTATAGACCAGTGATTCTTACATCAGCGGTGGGCAAACTATTGAAGAGGATTCTTAGAGACAGGGTTTACAAGCATTTAGGGAGATTTCACGGCTTTGTGAGGTCATGCTTCATGAGACTAATTGAATTCTTTGAGGAAGTGACAAATAAATTGTTGAAGGTGGAAGAGTGGATGTAACGTATAAGGATTTTAGTAAGGTTCTGTATGTAAGGATCATTCAGAATGGCAGGAGGTATGGGATCCGGGGAAACTTGGCTGTGTGGATTCAGAATTGGCTTGCCCAAGGCAGGAGGAGGTAGTAGATGGAGCTTATTCTGCATGGAGGTTGGTGTCCAGTGGTGTTCTACAGGGATTTGTTCTTTGTGATTTTTAAAAGTGACTTGGATGAGGAAACGGAAGGGTGGGTTAGTAAGTCTGCAGATGACATGAAGGTTGGTGTCATGGTGGATAGTGTAGAAAGTGCTGTATATTACAACAAGACATTGATAGGGTGCAGAGCTGTGCTGAGAAGAGGCGGATGAAGTTTAATGGGGAGAAGTGTGAAGTGATACACTTTGGAAGACTGAACCAGAAGGCAGAGGACAGGGTTAATGGCAGGATTTGCAGTAGTGTGGAGGAACAGAGGGATCTTGGCATCCACGTCCATAGATTCTCTATGGTGCTGTGGATGATAGGGTGGTTAAGAAGGTATATGGTGTATTGGCCTTCATTAGCCGGTGGATTGAATTCCAAAGCCACAAGGAAATGTTGCAACTCTATAAACCTTTGGTTAGACCACACTTGAGACATTGTCTTCAGTGCTGGTTGACTCATTATAGGAATAATGTGGAAGATTTAGAAAGGATGCCAATGAGATTTACCAGGATAGTGCCTGGATTAGAGAGTTTGTGCATAAAAAAAGGTGAGTGAGCTAGGGCTTTTCTCTTTGGATCGAAGGAGGCTGCGAGGTGACATGAGATGTGTATAAAATGCAAAGAGGCACAGATAGAGTGGACAACCAACACCTTTCTTCCAGGGCATAAACAGTTAATATGAGAGGGCATGACTTTAAAGTGATTGAAGGAGAGTGTAAGGTGGAATGTCAGACAGTTTTTTAATGACATAGAGTTTTGGGTGCATGGAACATAATGCTAGGGATGGTGAAGGAGGCAGATACAGTATATTAGGGAGTCTTAAGTTGCTTTTAGATATGCACATTAATAAAAGAAAAATTAGAATCTAAGTGGAAGAGATGGTTTCAATTGATCTTGGAGTAGGTTAAGGAGCTGACACAACATCATGGGCCGAAGAGCCTATACAGTTCTCTACTGTTCTAAGTTCTGTATCCCACAAAATGTTATATACCTTAAACATGTCTTCTAACCTTCTGTGCTCCAGTAAGGATAGACCCAGTTTCTCCAAAACCTTCTGAAAGCTGAATTGTTCCATCCCTGGAAACATCTCGGTGAATCACCTCAGCACTCTCCCCACTGTTATTGCATCCTTCTCATTTCTTGGGGACCAGAGCTGCTTGTAGTACTCCAGTTAAGTTGCACAAGGTTGGAGTATTCAAGGCTCCAACTAACGAAGACAAGTATTCCATATGCTTTCCTAACCACGTCACTTTAACTGCATTGCTACTTCCAAGGACACAGTATGTGTAAATCATTTCCAGTCTATTCCTCAGTACTCCAAGAGACCCTACTAGTCATGGTGTATGGCCTAGCCACGTTGGCGCTCCCAAACTGCATCCCATCACATTTGTCTAAATTAAACCTAATCTGCCATTTTAAGCCCATTTTAGCAACACATTGCTATCCCTCTGCAGTTTTAGATTAACACCATAATCAGGAGATCATAGTATATGAACTGCACAACATGCTAAAGTGTCTAGCTTTAAGTTAAAAACAATTATATTCCAGCAAGATGGTAGAATCCAACGAGCGAGGTTGGATCACTCTGGACTCTGAGAGGAGAAGCTGGGGCAGAGGAGATTCAGTGTCTGTACAACTGGTCATGGGTGGAGGTTGAATTGCTCTGGGTGCAAAGCTGTTTGAAGAGCTAGAAAGTGGCTTTGGGCTGGGTGGTGAAATCTGGACCCGAAGCGAGTCACTGGGTGCCACGGTCTAGACCTTTGCAGTAGCCAGATCCTAGTGCGAGATACGATCCGCTGTTTAGACAATTTAAATACTGGCCCAGATCAGAGGCAAGAGCCGATTTTGCTTGTTCTCTGCATGTTCACTCCTCTCTCTATGGCATTGAGGCTATGAAGATGGCTCTGGCTACTGTGCTCCGTACCCACTAATACAGTGAACTGAAAAGCAAGGCTTTGGGCCTACTCAGAGGTTTGGATCAGAGGACTCAATTTGGTTCAGAACATTGCTGCTCACTTCAAATGTTTGCATGATTTGTGTTTTCTGTAATATTGATGTGACTCAGACACCGCCGTAGATTGAACAACTATGTTTATTCACCAGACTTCCATTTTTATTTCTCCACGCCCTGATGTCATACGCATTCTGACCATACGAATACTCACACAATACATTACGACCCCCTTCTCAAGATTTTTTTGTTTTTTTTACAACACTGTGAATTACCAAAACAATGCCTCTAGGTATGCCTTTCTTACAGTGCAACAACCATGACATAAACTAAAAAAATCTTACCTTCTTGTGCTGTATTCTGCATTGTATCTTACAATACTAACAGCAGTGTATTTTATTTTACTAACATAGACCAATAAACCTTTTATTTCACACTTTGGATCTTATGACAAGTGTAACTTTGCCTCAAACCATGTGAGACTGTATGTATGTCTAGTCTCTGTATCTAGCTGGAAGTTTGACTTGTCTCCCAGACCGTGTGTGATACAACTGTGACTGTGCTTGTCCTTCATCAGTGTCAGTCTCTTAGCATTTGCATTTCAGGATCATCTACAGTCGCTTTCCTGACCATGTTCAACTTCTCCTCAGAGATTGGTAGCTGAGGTGTAACCCAGTTGACCTCCAGCTCTCTTCCTAGCAACTCTTCCTTTTGCTGTTTGAGGTAAGCACAGCTCAAAGCGTCAGCGATGTACAATTCTTTTCCTGGCTTATAGGTGACTGTGAGAGTATACCTCTGTAGCCTGAGAAGCATCCTTTGCAGCCTCATAGGAGCTTGGTGGAGTGGCTTTTTGAAGATGCTCTCAAGTGGTTTGTGATCACTCTCAACCTGGATTTCTTTGCCATATACATATTGGTGGAACTTCTCACACCCATAAACTATGGTGAATAATTCCTTCTCTATTTGAGCATATCGGCGTTGGCAGTCCATAAGTGCTCGTGATCCATACGCCACAGGCCTCCCATCCTGCAGTATAACAGCTCCTATTCCCTCCGAACTGGCATCCACAGACATCGTCACCGGTTTATTGACATCATGGAACTTGAGTGCTGGTGCATTGGCAACCAACTGCTTCAATGTGTCAAAACTTTTCTTCTGTTCGTCTTCCCAATGCCATTCAGTGTCTCTCTCTAGTAGCTTTCGGAGTGGAGTGCTGACCTCTGATACATTGGGAATGAATTTGGCAATATACAGTATCATGCCCATGAACCTCAATAGTTCTTGCTTGTCTTCGGGTGGTGGTAACTGTACCACAGCTCTGACCTTTTCATCATCTGGTTTTAGCCCATCAGCACTGAGCACATGACCTATGTATTTGATCTCTGTAGTTATGATCTTACATTTACTTTTGTTCAGTTTTATGTTGTACTCACGTGCACTCTCCAGGAGCTTCCTCAGGCTCTGATCATGTTCCTCAATTGTGTCACCCCATATCAGCAAATCATCAATGATGTTGACCTCCCTGTCCAGACCTTCAATCATTTGTGCCACGGATCTCTGGAATATCTCTGATGCAGAAGAAATCCCAAAGGGCAGATGCAGGAAACAATATCTCCCTATGGGAGTGTTGAAAGTGCATAATTTGGAACTTTCTTCATCCAGCTTGATCTGCCAGAAACCTTGATTTTTGTCTGATACTGAAAAGTATTTTGCATTAGGCATGCGGGAGACAATCTCTTCAACCATGAGCAGTGGATAGGGCTCTCTTTTGATGGCTTGGTTGAGATCTTGTGGATCCATGCAAATCCTCGTCCTTTTTTCTGTGACCACTGTCACCATACTATTCATCCAGTCGGTCGGTTCTATTTGTCTTGTTATGACTCCCATCTGTTCCATTCTGTGTAGCTCCTGCACTACTTGATCCCTGAGAGCTACTGGACTCTTTACTGGAAGCTACTGGAATCTTTCTTGGAGCATGCATGACTGGTGCAATAGTTGGATCAATCTGGATTTGGTGTTTCCTTGGTAAACATCCTGATCCAGAAAACAAGTCATCAAAGTCTTTGAGAATGTTATTTTCTTTTTCAACACCATAGATTCGCTTCACCAGGCCTAGCTTTGTGCATGTTGCTTTGCCCAGTATTGCTGGAACATGTTGCTCTACTATTTCAAACTCGATCTTGTATTGTTGACCTTTGTACACACAGGTGAGTGCTTTTTTGCCTAGTGGCGCCGTCTTGTGGTCAAAATATGCAACAAGCTTGCGCTGGATTTTCTCAGTCTTCCTCTGATGCCCAGGGAGTTGAATGTTTCTGCTGACATTACATTGCACTTTGCCCCAGTGTCAAGCTTAAATGTCACTTTCCTCCTGTTTATTATCAGATCTTGGAGTCCAATCATCTTCATGCTCCATCTCTGCATTGTCAATATTCTTGATGCATGCCTCCTGTTCCACTCCAACTGTGCCAATGAACGTGTCACTGTTGCCCTCACTCTGTTCCACAGCATGCATTTACCTTGTGTGCTCCTTCGATTTGCACATCTTTGCAACGTGATTTCTTTTCTGGCATAACTTGCACGTCTGACCAAAGGCTGGGTATTTTCTGTATCCATGTTTATAACCACATCTGTTGCAGTTAACTTCCTTTTGATCATCATGTGGAGCTGGCTTTGTCCTACTCTTGTTAGTTTTCACAGTTTTCATTTTGTGCACTTCAGTCTCTTCACTGAGCATTTTAACCTGACTTGATGTGATCTCACTGGCACGGCAAACATCAATCGCCTTTTCTAATGTAAGATCTGCCTCTCACTTGATCATCTCGTATGCAGCATACAATCCTGTCACGTATTAACGAGTCATGCAGTTGTCCGAACTCACAGTTTTTTGCCTTGCTCTCCAAATCTGTTACATAGGCATCTATGGTCTCTATTGGTCCTTGAGCCCTCTTGAAAACCTTTTGTCGGATGTACGGTAGGGTTTTCCTCAGTTCGCAGCAATCTCAAAACTTTTTCCTCAACACTTCAATTTTATCTTGCTCATCATCTTGGAAAACAAACGTGTTGCAAACCTTTATTGCCTCTTCTCCCGCTACGTGCAGAAACGTAGCACATTGCACTTTCTCCGTTTTTTTCAGCCACACCGCTAGCGGTGCAAAACAGCTCAAACTTCTGGATCCATATTTTCCAGTTCTCAGCAAGATTACCTTGTAGGCTTAAACTTGACGCTGGCTGTAACTGTGACATCTTTTACGTGACTTCTCTTCCTTTTTTTTGTGATTTCTTCTGAGACCATGTAATATTGATGTGACTTGGACACCGCTGTAGATTGAACAACCACATTTATTCACCAGACTTCCAGTTTTACTACTCCACATCCTGACATTATATGCACTCTGACCTTACGAATACTCATACAATACATTACATTTTCTTTCTTGCACATCGGGTGTTAGTCTTTTTGTCTACTTTAATTGGGTTCTTTCAGGTTTATCATGTTCCATGGCCACCTGTGAGCAAACAAATCTCACGGTTACATAATTTATACATTCTTTGATAAAAAATGTACCTTGAATCTTTAATAGATCTACATGGCTGTCAGTGTCTCTTCATAATTATTTATGTCCAGGCTTGAATGGGCAGTGGGACCTTCCTCTATGTCACTTGCATGGTGGTGCCAGAAGTCCAACAGAGCAGTGTGAGTTCTCAGGCTTGGAAAGATGAGTCATAACAAACCTAACATAATTTAGCAGCACTGAAGAGATGTATTGGGAAAGGCAGCTATTGGTAAAACATTAAACAGACAATTGAGAGTTAACTTGGTTCATTGTAAACATATTTAATCGCTAGCGATACACACAAAAGGCTGGAGGAACTCAGTAGGTCAGGCAGCATCTATTGAAATGAATAAGCAGTTGACGTTTCAGGCTGAGACCTTTCTTCAGGACTGGAAAGGAAGGGGGAAGATGCTAGAATGAAAAAAGAGGGAGGAAGGGGAAAGAGGCTAGCTGGAAGGTAACAGGTGAAGACAGGTGGGTGGGAACAGTAAAGAATTGGAGAAGGAATCTGATAGGAGAGGAGCGTGGACTGTAGGAGAAATGAAAAAAGGAGGGAACCCAGGGGAACATCATAGACAGGTGAGTTGTTGTCAATGGTGTGTGAAAATTTTTCAATATTTAGCAGTAAGGTTTAAACATATTATGATGTTTACACATTTTTGAATAATAAATATCAAAGATATTCCCAATCAGTGATCCCTGAAGCTGGGGTGTTAATGTGAATAGGGGGTGGAGAATTGCAGGAAAGGGGGAGGGTGGGTGGGTAGGTGAAGCCTCATAGCCATTGAAGCCATTCTGTGAGTGTCGGCAGCTATTTGTACTGGAGATTCTGAATAGGGGTGCCTCAGTGAGCTCACCAGACATTGTTGTTGGGAGCAGACAGCCAAGTGACAAAGCTATCAGCAATATCAGTGATGAAAGGCCCAAGAGGTTTTCCTTGATTTCTCAGGAGCACTTTTAAAGAGGTCTGGGTGAAGTCTTGATGATGAAAATGTTTCATGCAAATCTTTCATAATGCTGAAAACTTCAGAATAATGTCTAACTATTAGGCTTTCATTGTTGACAGCACATCATCCTAAGCACTTGACCAGGAAAAGAATTTACCAATGTTAATGCAGTCTTGTTTAATTCAGCAAGGCCTTTCGAGCTTTTCTTGTTAATTTCTACAATTGCCTCTCCATATCTCCCTATCCTTCTGTAGATACTGCGTCAATCTTTTTCCAGCTCTGTAAAGGGTCGTTAATGTATACTCTCAATTAATGTGCGGCTGTAGTTTGAGACCGTAAAACAAGTGATTGTATTACAATAATTAGTATTAATTTAGCACTTATAAAATAGGAAAACACCCAAGGGACTTTGCAAGATGATTATCATACAAAAATTTATTAAATCACATATAGTGACCTAAACTAAATGATATGGTTTAGGGAAACATATTAGAAATAAGAAATTTTATGTCATGAAGAGCAACTCTGATGTTATTTGGAGTCTTAGCATACACCAAGTCATGATAATCATTTTTAACAATGCAGAATTATAAACTATGCACATTTACTTTAGGTCTGAAATCCCAAAGCTTTTCTTGTGTGATTTGGAATTAATTAATTAACGAGCATCAATATGAGCAGCCAGTCTGGATGGCCTTGTTTCTCCACTGTCACCAATACCCAACAGCAGAGCATGTTCTCCAATATTTGATTTATCTGACACCTTATGATAATGAGACAAGCCGGTGATGTTGTTGTTTCTTTTCGTGCTTTGTGATGCATAAGGTAGCATTTTTTGCCATTTCCATAGCAGTTGACTGTTTTTTTCACTGGGCAGATTTGCTAGGTTGATGCTCAAGCCAGTGTGAATGGGAAGTGTGCAAACCCAGGTGCACTGGCCTCAAACCGTAGTGCTAATGCCACTGCAACATCGGCTGGCATTGTTTTGCTGATGCACATATTATAATATTTCAGTAAAATCATACAAGATGAAATCTAATCAATGACAAGACCAAACTGGAATTATGAGGACATTAAATTCTCTCAGTAATTAGAGGTGAACGTAGTATGTGCAAACTTTATCAGATCCTGATGCATGCAGCTCAGACATTTCTTACACCTAATAAGTAGGAAAGCTATGTTACATCATGCATGCAATTGGAAAAAAGGATGTGAGGCAACATCACATTGTTAACTCTGCAGCAACATACATTGTCCCATATACAGTAATATTGCTAAAAATCCCCAAAATTCCACGTTCATGGAATATCGGATGCAATAGTTTGGAATTGAAATCAATTATGATATTTTTGTAGTCTTTGCATCCTGTTTCTTCTGGCTGCTGACTAGTAGTTCAGGAACAGTAGCTGGGAAATCCCACCAGTTGACTTGGAGAGTTGGAAGAACATACTATGATGCCAATCAATTGTTGAGATAAGAATAACTGAGGAATGATGAAGTGGAAATTAGGAAGGACTATGGGACCTCTTTGGTGTTATTGATCACCTCATGGACAGAATGTAATTCCCCTGTGAATTAGTCAAAGAGTGGCCAAGCAAAGCACCAGTCAAATGGCTTCAGGAAGTGTTTTAACATTAGTTCCCAGTTGTTGGTCTACAATAAGTAAACAGGGGTTGTCTATCATAACTATTTGGCAAACTGACATTTTAAGAAATCAAATTCCTATCCTTTTCAGTTACATCCATTTTGTCAGTGAATGCATGGCAGATGCTGGTGGATAATATTGCTGATTTGCCCGTGCATTTTGTTTTGTTAGATGCACCACAAAAAATGAATGGAGAATTTGAAAAAAAAAGCATATAAAATAAATATTTTATTCACACTTACACATGTTGCATTGCACCTTCAAATAAAACTAGGCTCATCAAAGCATTCAGCTCATTATAATTATCAAGAGTTTCAATTAGAGTTTTCTTCAGGACTTTCTAGTTTTTTCACAGGTATATAATGAGAATTTCTAATTCCAAGAGCAAAATAGCAAAACATCAATGGCTTCTAAAGAAAAATATCTTCACCATATATTGGAAATATAACTAACTTTATAAATATTTAAATGCACAGAAGCTACTGTTGAGAAAGCTGGCATGACCACTGTGTGAAAAAAAATGCTGAAACACATATCAAGTCTTTGGATTTAACAGCATATAGGCAGAAAAATATTATTCAATTGATTAAGCTAATATTCAGTAGAACTTTCCTAAACTTGTTCACATTCAGAAGTAGTAACTGTACACATTCTTGTCAAAGACCATTGAAAATTAAAAATCTGATTGAAGTGCAAAAGTTTGCAAAACTGGACAGAAAGAAACCTGGAGGGAAATTTAGTGGACAGCTCTTTCAAATGGCAGCTTAACTATGAATGAGCTAAAAGTGTTATGTCATTTAATATATCATTCTATAATCCTTTAATAGCTAGCTGACTTCAAATAATTTTTTTGGCTGTGTCCAACAGAATTCTTTGGGAGAGCTCTGGGTCTTTTGAGTCAGCTCTGTTTGTTCTTGTAGACATGGGATGATTCACGAAATCACAGCAATATCAAATTCACAGAGTGATTCAAACAATCAGGAAGTGTAAATAATAGACCCTGGAAAGAAATAAAATGGGAACATACTGAAATAATGCAAAGTGCACTTGTACAAATGTGAAAAGCGACAAGAAATGTTCCCTAAATGCATGAATTAAGCAATGAAAACTATTGAACAAGTTCAGCAATATCCAAGGAGAGAAATAGGGCTAATCTTTCAGGTGGGTAAAGGGGTTTGTATGATCATTAAGCATTTCTTTCTCCTCCAATGCTGCCTAGTTGTGAGTATCCGTAGTAATTTGTGCTTTTATCACCTGAATGAGATAGATGCCCAGCAAGAGTGATACAAATTTAAATAGACAAAAACAATCAAGGCATATACAGTCGCAAACACGAGGAATTCTGCAGGTGCTGGAAATTCAAGCAACACACATCAAAGTTGCTGGTGAACGCAGCAGGCCAGGCAGCATCAGAATGGAAAGTAGGATCTCCCAGTGGCCACACATTTTAATTCCACATCCCATTCCCATTCTGATATGTCTATCCATGGCCTCCTCTACTGTAAAGATGAAGCCACACTCAGGTTGGAGGAACAACACCTTATATTCCGTCTGGGTAGCCTCCAACCTGATGGCACGAACATTGACTTCTCAAACTTCCGCTAATGCCCCACCTCCCCCTCGTACCCCATCTGTTATTTATTTATTTATATACACACATTCTTCTTCTCTCTCACTCCTTTTTCTCCCTCTGTCCCTCTCACTATACACCTTGCCCATCCTCTGGGGTTTCCCCCCCCTCTCCATTTTCTTTCTCCCTGGGCCTCCTGTTGTCCCTTTTGCCAATCAACTGTCCAGCTCATGGCTCCATCCCTCCCCCTCCTGTCTTCTCCTATCATTTTGGATCTCCCCCTCCCCCTCTCAAATCTCTTGCTAGCTCTTCTTTCAGTTAGTCCTGACGAAGGGTCTCGGCCCGAAACGTCGACTGTACTTCTTCCTAGAGATGCTGCCTGGCCTGCTGTGTTCACCAGCAACTTTGATGTGTGAAGGCATATACAGTATTTCATTTGCAGCTATAAAATCTTGAGCATAATATTACCAGGATGTGTATGCAAATGAGTCTCACTTATTGAGCAATGGGCCCAATTCTTGCAAAAATATACAAAATAATTGCAATCAGGGAAGTTAAACTGCCGCTGGTTAAGTATACCTTGGCATGTGGCTAGGAGCCTTGCTCATAGCAGCTGCATATTATAGGGTAGTAGCCTTTGCAATTCATAAACTTTTCTAGGTGACTGGGTTGAGATGGGGTGGGTGTTAACCGCTTCAAGTGTTACATTACATTCAACAGATATCCCACCTCTCTTTGAAGTTCTGGGAGTCTCCCGCATATTGATAGCGGCTCTCTGATGCTCGCAAATTATATACAATATCCTGGAAATCAATTTTTTTGTGAGCGAGCAAGAGAGAGTGCGAGAGAGAGCACACCATGGCAGTGTTCCAAAATCAAGAAAATATAAAACGTACTTCACCCCAGACTACACTAAAGTGTACCCCTGCCGAATTGGGGTCAAAAATAATGACAGAGTTGCTCGCTGCACTGTTTGCAACAGTGACTTTTCTATTGCCCATGGTTGGTTAAGACTGTAAAAGACATGTTGAGGTGAGTTTAACAGGTGTCATTCGTTCATTAGCATAGCTAACGTTATTTCAACCAGCTGGCTAGCTGCTAAGGAGCTACTCTATTGCAGACATCCCACCTCTCCCGGAAGTTCCATGAGTCTCCCACTAATTGATGATGCTATCTCCCTGAAATGAGTTTTTGCAGGCTGGGATGTCTGATTCAATGACACTCAGAATCTACTTGAAGCCACAAAGAATTATAAACTGATACACCTGTTTATTTTGTTATTGTCGGATTTGAAAAACCGAGCAACAAGACCATTCTTTTTTTTTTTAACTGAAAAATGCTGAACATTCCTACAATGGAGCTTAGGAAAGGTCCAGAGGCAAAAGTTGTGTGACTGACAATCATTAATGAAGACTGACTACAGGCCTGATGTCAAAAGTCTTGTTTCCGTTTCTTGCGAATATTTTCCCATCACCCGACACAACACCAAGTTCTTCAGTCACAGATACTCTGACCTGGAGAGGAACCATTTCTCCTGATACACTTTGTATCAGATACAGCCCCTAGGATCAGTACTATCAGTACTAATCTGAAAGCATCAAGTTGGAGGTGCATCTTCTGAGGATGAATATCTTTGTCTTCATCACTTCAAATGTGTCATCCATGCTGACCTCATGGATCAAAGCCTCAAAGTACAAATCAGAATCTTGAAGTGTCCAAATTCACTTTCAAAGTTACTTGTCAGCACCGATACTCTTAACAAAGGCTGTAACAAGCACATCAAGTGCTTTTGTATATTTCATTGTCATGGCTTTAGACCCCTTGATAGTTCCCATTTTTGAGCATAAGCTGTAGGAGCAGAATTAATCCATTTGGACCATCGAGTTTGCTCCACTGTTCCATCATGGTTGATATATTATCCCTTTCAACCCCATTCTCCTTTCTTCTCCCTTTAACCGTTGACACCCTGACTAACCAAGAAGCTATCAACCACTGCATTAAATATACTCAGTGACTTTCCCTCCACAGCTGTCTGTGGCAATGAATTCGATAGATTCACCTCCCTCTGGCGAAAGAAATTCCTCTCATCTCTGTTCCAGGGGGACCTCCCTCTATTCTGAGGCTGTGCCCTCTAGTCCTAGACTCAACAACTATAGAAAACATCAACTCAGTCTAAGACTTTCAACA
Organism: Mobula birostris; assembly: GCF_030028105.1. NCBI lineage: Eukaryota > Metazoa > Chordata > Chondrichthyes > Myliobatiformes > Myliobatidae > Mobula > Mobula birostris. The sequence continues at coordinate 131,381,829 of NC_092372.1, forward strand.
TTCAATAGGGTTCAATGAGATTTGCCCTCATTCTTCTGAACTCCAGTGAGTACAGGCCCAGAGCTATCAAGCACTCCTCACATGACAAGCCTTTCAATCCCAGAATCTTTTTCATGAACCTCCTCTGACCCCTCTCCAATGGCAGCACATTTTTTTTAAGCTATGGGCCCAAAACTGCTAACAGCACTCCCTGTGGTCAGTCCAATGCCTTATAAAGCCTCAGCATGACACCTTTGCTCTTACATTCTAGTTCTCTCAAAATGAATGTTAATATTGAATTTGCCTTCCGATCAGTGACTCAACCTGCAAGGTAACGCACAAAAAATGCTGGAGGAACTCAGCAGGCCAGGCAACATCATTAGAAAAGAGTAAACAGTCGACGTCTTGGGCCAAAACCCTTCATCAGGACCCGATGAAATGCCGACCGCTTACTCTTTTCCATAGATGCTGTCTGGCCTGCTGAGTTCTTCCAACATTTTGTGTGTATTACTTTGATATCCAGCATCTGCAGGCTTTCTCTTGTTTATGATTCAACCTGCAAGTTAACCTTTAGGAAATTCTGCACAAGGACCACTGATTTGTGAATTTTCTCTCCATTTAGAAAATAGTCTACACCTTTACTCCTTCTTCCAAAGATCCTTACCAGACACTTCCCTACACTATATTTCATCTGCCACTTTCCTCATTCTCCCAATCCGTCCACGTCTTCCTGCAGACTCTCTGCTCTCCCAGCACTGCATACCCTCCACCTACCTTTGTATCATTTGCAAACTTAGCCAAAAGCCATCAACTCCATTATCCAAATTGTTGACATATGTAGTAAAAAGAAGCAGTCCTAGTACCGAACCCAACAGAACACCACTTGTCGCCGGCAGCCAACCACAACTGGCCCCCTTTATTCTGACTCTTTTCCTCCTGCCAATTCACCAATCATTTATCCATGCTGGTATCCTTGCTGTAATACCATGGGCTCTTATCTTGTTAAGCAGCCTCAGGTGCCGCACCTTATCAAAGGCCTTCTGAAAATCCAAGTACACAACATCTACTGACTCTCCTCAGATCTGCTGCTTCAAGTCGACTCCGAGTCCGCTTCAGCAATGGCCAAACATTGGGTCATTCCTCACTGTTGGGCCCTGGTCCCACTGCTTTGATTCGGCCTGCACACACCTTGCCACAACCATCCTGCACCTTTGAGACTTCAGTTCACACCGCAAAAATGCCAGGTTGTACAGGTAATTCAAAAGCTCAGCTTCAAAAAGGAAGTTCCAGGCTATTGATTGCAGTAACTGGTGTCCAGAAAAAGTCTGATTAATAGAGTAACTAGTAGATTGGTTTGCTGCCGGTAAGGTGTCACTGTGTTTCACCAGCACCATCTTAAACCAGAACTGGATAAATACATACATTCTTCTATCTTAACTTTCTACCATTAACTCTGCTTCCTTCTACATTGATGATTTAGCTGCTGAGAGCATTTCAATATTTTCAGTTTCTATTTTTATAAGATGAATGTCCTCTTTAATTAATGATGAACAGCCATTCAGCAAAGCTGTCACCAAATAATAGTGTTTGGATGGGATAATAAGAACTTGCCTGAACAGGCTGGAATAATAAGGAAAAGGGAATAGGGAATCCGGAGATTTATCGAAAGCAACAAATAATGTCTTGATTTAATACCTTTAGTACCACATCATTAAAAATTGTTTAAACAAGCAGTAAATCATGTGTGCAACCATTTCATGTCACCTCACAATGCTAATTGAAATGGATATGACCAGCATTGAATCCTCTTTACCATTGTGGTAGATATGCAAAAATACACTCCTCCCTGTCTGTAAAACTCCTTTTGCTTTGGAGAAAACAGTCATACAGAGAGCATGATCTTAAAGTGGTTGTACTATTCTGAGAGACCACTGGGTAGGTAGGAACTGTATTCAAATCATTAGCCCACTTTCAAACATTGCCAGTTGTTCTGACTTGCAGCCCAATTCTTCGGTCTCAGTATCAATATTCCAAACCCTCAATCTGTCCCGTTTCAATTGGCCTCCCCAATGTCCCCTGCTGGCTGTGCATTCCCCTCTTCAACTCAGTACTCGCATCTGTTAACCACAAGCCAACCCAACCTGTAGCTATCTTCCCAAGTCCAGCTATAGGAGAGACATACCAGGCATCACATTTCCATGCACAAAATTAATATCTAAGACAATAATCACAAGTTAATTAAAATGTGACCAGAGAGTATCCAAACCAGTCACTCTTTCAAAGCATTATTGCCATCCCATTGCATTCTTTAAGGTAAGAGTTAGGAGGCAGAAGAGGATTTGATAATCTGACGAGTTTAAGCCTCAAACATGAAAGGTCAATACACAATTAAAGTATCCGGTCCAGTAAGTCAGAAAATAATTGCAGAAAAATTAAGTGCTTTCAAACAATATTACTACGTGAACAAACTGCACAATGTGAATTGTAATCCTATCTGAAATACAGTCCATTGTAGTCACGGAGGTTAAAAATGGAATGAAATTTAATTGCTGTTGGCAAGAAATTTTGGGTCACTTTGTGATGAAGCGAAATCACTGCTTGAATCACAGCAGGAAGTCTTTATGACTGATGCTGCAAAATTTTAATATTGAAAGTGGAAATTTAGAATCTTGCTGTAGATCATCTTCAGAAGGAAAAATCCCTGCAAACACAGTAAGATGTCTCTAGAAATGGAAGGAAAGAAGAATAACAATTATTTCTTCAGAAAAACAATTCTATCTCATGAAATATGAGCTTTGATCCCAATAAGCAGCACAGAAAGGATGAAGTATTTTACCAGCTATAAATATGAACAGAAACATACAAAAAAAGCACAGAGACTGCACCCCTAGTAGCCAGAGGCCTTTTGATACACTATAGTTGTACTGCCCTCACTGAGGTGTTGTAATATCAACAAGACACTCAGCCAACCTCCAATTAAAATAACATGAGAGTCAGAATATACCCTCCTAGCTCCTTAGTTTTATTGCAGACGCAAAGGCACAGCTAAGAAGAGGCAAGCCTTGTTCTTTTTTGGTATAGAGTAGTCAGGATGGAATGTTCCTCCTATCAGATGTGGGACTTCAGGATCCCTGACCATTACCCCGATGACTACATCTGTGGACATGCACCAAACTTCAGTACCTGACTGACCGGGTCCAGAGGTGGTCACAACCAAAGTACAAACTTCAGACAGTGAATGGGTAACCACCAGGAGCGATAAGGGGATTAAGAAGTCAGTGCAGGTTTCCCTGTGACTATTCCCTTCAGCAACAATCATCCTTTTCGGATATTGGGGTAGATGACCCATCAGATCACAACGGCAGCAGACAGTCTCCAGGGCTCGATAGCGCAGTTTGGTAGTTATACAGGACTTGATAGTTAGGAGGACAGAAAAGAGATTCTGTGGCAGCAAAAGGATGTGGTGTTGCTTCCCAGGTGCTGGGGTCCATAATGTATTCCAGGTGCCGGGGTCCATAATGTATTGGAGTGGCTGCAGGATATTCCTAAGGGGGAGGGTGAACAGCCAGAGTTCATGGTGCATATTGGCACCAGTGACATAGGCAGAAAAGGGGAAGAAGTCTGATGCAGTGAGTATATAGAGTTAAGGCTGATTTATACTTCTGCGTCAAATGGATGCCATAACCTATGTGCGTTGTGAGCATTTATACTTGTGCGCTGGTGTATCTGCATTGCTCTGCGATTCGCGCACGTCACGCATGCGCACACACTTGCCCGTGCAAGGCTTCATTGTCATGGTAGTCTTTCTTGGGGTAAACAAGTTTAAAGCGAGCGTCTTTTTTCGTAAAAGCGAAATATGTCCTCCATAATTTCAGAGGTCTGTAAAGCTTTATAGAAAGCATTGCAGCCAGGGTTCCTTCCCTGCCCTTCAGTCACCCAATGGGAAGCTATTGCAGCGTAGGAGGAAATGCGATGCTACAAAGCAGACCAATCACAGCTGTTGCTGTGATGCATAGTTATGTTTTGGGAGAGGTGCGCGTCAGGCTACGGCATAGGGATCCGCGTAGGCACTGCGTAGGGTTCGCAGCTACTCCGTACCTACGGTGTCGATTTGACGCAGAAGAATAAATCACCGTTTCGGAAAGAGGCTGAAGAGAAGGGTCTCCAATGTTGTAATCTCTGGATTACTCCTGGTGCCATGGGCTAGTGCAGGTAGGAATGGGGTGAAGAGAAGCTGCAGAGATGGTGCAAGGGACAGGGTTTCAATGAATCATTGGAACCTTTTCTGGGTAAGGGGTGACCTGTACAAGAGGAACGAACTGCTCCTGAACTGGGGGGTGGGGGGCGGGGAACCAATACCCTGGCTGGGAGTTTAGCTGATGCTATTTGGGAGAGTTTAACAATTTTTGCAGAGGGCTGGGAACCAGAGTCCCGGATTAGTAAGGGATGGACTGGAACAGAAGATAGAGGTGAGGGAAATTATTGAAAGGCAAAATCGAAATAACAGATATGATAAACTTAGAGCATGGATCAGAACATTGAAATATGATGTGACAGCCATTATTGAAACTTGGCTGAGAGAGGGACAGGGATGGGTAATTAACATACCAGGTTTTCAAAGCTTCAGAAAAGATAGAGGATGAGGTAAGGAGGGCAGGAACTGAAAGTGGTGGCTGAAGAGATTGTGGAGAGATTAGTAATGATCTTTCAAGAATCAATAGATTCTGGAATGGTTCCGGAAGACTGGAAAATTGGAAAGTCATGTCACTCTTCAAGAAGGGAGAGAAGCATAAGAAAGAAAACTATGGGCCAGTTAGTCTGACTTCAGTGGTTTGGAAGACGTTGGACTTAATTACTAAGGATGAGGTCTCAGAGTACTTGGAGGCATATGATAAAATATGATAAAAAGGGAAAGTCTTGTCTGACAAATCTCTTGGAATTCTTTGAAGAAACAATAAGCAGGATAGAAAAAGGAAAATCAGTTGATGTTATGTTGTGATTTTCAGAAAGTTATGATAAGTTGCCACCATGGTGCTGCGTAACAAGCTATGAGTCCATGGTATTACAGAAAAAATTCTAGCATGGATAAAGCAGTGGCTGATTGAAAGGAGGCAAAGAGTGGGAATAAAGTGAACCTTTTCTGTCTGGTAGCCAGTGACAAGTGGCATTCCAGGGGTCTGTATTGGAGACAGATTCTTTTTACGTTATATGTCAATGATTTGGATGATGGAATTGATGGCTTTGTGGCAAAGTTTGCAGATGATACAACAATAGTTGCAGGGGCAGGTAATTTTGAGGAAGTAGAGAGACTACAGAAGGACTTGGTTTAGGAGAATGGGCAAAGAAATGGCAGATGGAATACAGTGTCAGGAGGTATAAGATCATGCACTTTGGTGGAAGAAATGAAAAGGTTGACTATTTTCTAAATGGAGAGAAAATACAAAAACTGAGGTGCAAGTGCACTTGGGAGATCTTGTGCAGGATTCCCTAAAGGTTAATTTGGAGGTTGTATCTGTGGTGAGGAAGGCAAATGTGATGTTAGCAGTCATTTCAAAAGGACTAGGATAAAAAAGCAAGGATGTAATATTGAGGCTTTAAAAAGCACAGATGAGGCCTCATTTTGAGTATTGTGGGTAATTTTTGGCCCCTTATCTTAGAAATGATGTGCTAATACTGAAGAGGGTTCAAAGGAGGTTCACAAAAATGATTGCAGGATTGAAAGGCTTGTCTGATGAAGAGCGTTTGAAGGCTCCAGGCCTGTCTTCACGAGAAATCAGAAGAATGAGGGATGACCTCATTGAAACCTATCGAATGGTGAACGGCCTCAATAGAGTGGGTATGGAGAGGATGCTTCCTGTGAGGAAGAGTCTAAGACCAGAGGACACAGTCTCAGACTAGAGGGGTGTCCTTTTTGAACAAAGAGAAGGAGGAATTTCTTTAGTCAGAGAATGGCAAATATGTGGAATTCCTTGCCACAAGCAGCTGTGGAGGCCAAGTCTTTATGTACATTTAAGGCAGAGGTTGATAGATTCTTGATTGGTCATGGCATGAAGGGATATGGGGAGAAGGCAGGAGATTGGGGCTGAGAGGAAAATTGGATCAGCCATGATGAAATGTTGGAGCAGACTCAATGTGCCAAATGGCCTAATTCTGCTCCTTTATCTTATGGTCTAATCAAGAACAATATCACAGCTGCACTCAGGAGAGACATAATGGAGGGGTCAAACACTGAGGCCATTTTGGTAGGACTCAAGAATAAAAGGTGTGCAATCACTCTGATGAGATTGCATTACAGAATCATTAATAGCCAATGGGACATTGGGATACAGATAGCTAATCAGAGTAAAGAAATGAGTGAAAATAATAGGGTTGCTGTCAAGGGGGATTTCAACTTCCCAAATACAACTGGGATCTTCTTAGTGCAAGGAGTTTAGCTGGAGCAGAATTTGTTACGCGTATCCAGGAAGGTTTCTTAAATTACTATGTGATGGTCCAACGACAGGAGGGGCTGTAGTGGACCTGGTGTTGGCTAATGAGCCTGGCCAGGTGACTGACCTTTCAGTGGGTGAACAGCTAGGGAACAGCGAGACCTCCTTAACTTTCAGGACAGCTATAGAAAAGGATAGGTATGGTCCTTGCTGGAGGGTTTTAAACTGGAGTAGGACAAATTACAAGGGCATTAGGCAGGAACTTAGGAGTATTAACTGGGAACACTTTTTCTTTGCAAGTCCAGCTCAGACATGTGGAGGGTGTTTAAAGATTAATTGCACAGAGTACAGGAAAGGTATGTTCCTGTTAGAAGGAAGGATGGGGATGGAAAGATAAGAGAACCTTGGACGTCCAGAGGGGTGATGAATTTAGTCAAGAAGATAAAGGAAAAGTATGTAAAGCCTCGGAAGTCAGGATCAGACAAAGCACATGAGGAGTATAAGGAAACCAAAAAAGAAATAAAGAAGGGAATTAGAAAAACCAGGAGGGGGCAGAAAAGTCCTTGGCTAGATAGATTAAGGTGAATCCCAAGGCATTCTATACATACATCAAGAGCAAGAAGATAACTGGGGAGGGAGTGGGTCCACTCAAGGATAAAGGTGTGGAACATTTGCTTGGATGCAGAGAATGTGCGTGAAGTGCTTCCTGAGTGCTTTGTTTCAGTATTTACCAAGGAGAAGGATATTGAGGACCAGGAGATCAGTGCTGAGTGCATAAATATGTTAGGGCATTTAGAGGTCAAGGACAAGGAGGTGTTGGGCCACCTGAGTATTAAGGTGGATAAATCCACAGGGGCTGATGGGATTTACCCCACCTTATTGAAGGAGACAAGAAACGAGATTGCTGGGCCAATATCTTCGTGTCTTCTCTAGCCACAGATGAGTCTCAGAGGACTGGAAAGCCGGTGATGTTGCACTTCTATTTAAGAAGGAAACAAGGAAGTATCCCAGGAACTATCGATCAGTGAGTCTCACATCAATTGCAGGGATACTGCTGGAGAAAATTCTTAAGGATAGGATGGAAACCCTTGGCCTAACTAGAAGGAGCCAGCATGGCTTTGCACATGGTAGGTTGTGCCTTACCAACTTGGTTGAGTGTTTTGACAAGGTGAGGAGAGAGACTGACGAGGGTAGGGTAGTGTATGTTGCCCACATGGATTTTAGTAAAGCGTTTGACGAAATCTCTCATGGTAATCTAATCCAGAAGATTAAGATGCACGGTGTCCATGCCAAATCAGCTATTTGGATTCAGAACTGGCTTGAGCAAAGTCGGTGGAGTTGTGAAAATATAGAACAGTATAGCACAGGAACAGGCCATTCGGCCCACAATATTGTACCAAACCGGCTAAAAAGAAAATCAAAAACATTCAAACACTAATCCCTCCTGCCTACTCCATATCCATATCCCACCATCTTCCCTATACCCATGTGCCTATTCATACATCTCTTAAAGGCCTCTAATATATTTGACTCTACCACCACAGCAGGCAGTGCATTCCAGTCATCCATGAGGCATAGATGGAGGAGAGACAGAGTACCAATTTCCCAGGGTAGAAATTTCTAATACCAGAGGACATGCATGGAAGGCGAGAGGGGGTAGGTTCAAGGAGACGTGAGGGGCAAGTTTTTTTTTACTCAGGGAGTGGTGAATGCCTGGAATGTGCTGCCTGGTATGATGGTAAAGGCAAATACATTAGAGGCTTTTAACAGACGTTTGGATAGGCAGATGGATGTAAGGAAGATGGAGGGATATGCACATTCTGTAGGTAGGAGGGATTAGTGTTAGGGTGTTTTTGATTTGGTTTTTAGCTGGTTCATCACAACATTGTGGGCCAAATGGTCTGTTCCTGTGCTGTACTCTTCTACGTTCTATGGTCACTCCTCCTCCCTAAAGAGGTCTCACACAACAAGTTTGCTAATTATTCTTTTTTATTACATAATATTATGTTACCCATGGCGGTAAGGTTGAGGGTGAGGTCCCTGACAAAGAACAATCCAACCAAGACCTCAATGGTGGAACAGGCAGATGAAGTTACTTCGAACTCAGCGGCTGTGAAGGCAGATGAAGGCTGCAACAAATCCATCAGCTCCAATCGTTGTGGTTTCCATGCCACTGGAATCAGTTGGTTGATTTGTGAAGTATCGTGTGCTTCTTCGAGTGCAACATCAAGTACACGTTAAACAAATACATGCACGGGCGTCTTCACTCTGTGGGCCACTTCTTCAGAATGAAGACCATCATCCTCGACCTCGAGGGATAGCCACTATGACGACCCAGTCTTGGACCAGAATAGGGCCAGAAAGTATCCCACATAGCTTCAATATTTTTCCAGTCAGGATGGATAAAGTAGCAAAACGACCAGAAGTAATTAAGTATGATGTTGGCATAGGATATGTGAAATCAGTTTTAGAAATCCACATTCTTAGAAGCTAGAAGAAATGTTTATACTTGATCTGTCACAAACATAAATCTTGAATCTTCAAATTCACAAAGCGAGTCTTAGCTGAAGACTCCCAACCCTCAATTCAGGCACAGAATTCCCAAAAGGAACACAAGGTTATGACTCAAGAACCACTCCAAAATTTGTCTGGGTGATAATTCAGTGAAGCACTTCAGAAATACCGCACTCAGTGGTTCAATCTTTATACAGCATTCAGGTAAGTAAAACCTGACCCCTCAAGACTTTTCAGAATGCGTTAGAAGCAATGAGATTTTCTGATGCCTAGCTGATGGATATCCCTCAACAAAAACTATTAAAATAAATTATTTCGTCACTCATCTTGTCACTTTTTTTAAGAACCGGGTGGATAAAATTGGCTGCAGCTTTTTCCATATAAAAGTAGTGACTACATTTCAGAAAACTATTCACTGATTATTAAGTGCTGCCTCCTACTCAGGGATCATAGAAAAGACTTAAATTAGTATCATGGTTTCTCTCCTCTATTCATAACATCCAAATGTGGTTTCTTGCACGGAAGTACGTTTGCATTCACCCATAAAGCAGAGCCTGACATCCAGCTGTGAAGCCCATTTGTGCAACAATTATCTCATGTGAAAATAAATCATGCATAGGTAACTTCAACTCCACAATATGAGCTTTGGGAGCTAAAATGTTAGGAGCTTTGTGGATGTTCTGAACTGTGACAAACATAAATGCTGCTCTGCCACCATAGCTCAGAAGTTAAGGCACTTTGACATCAACATTACTGCAGTAAGTAAGAAATAGCAGACTGGAGATAGCAGTTTAAAGAACAGTGCATTAAATTCACCTTTTTTTCTGGAGGGGTAAACTGTAATAGACAAGTCCAGTGGCTCAGGTAATTCCTTTGTGGAAATGGTGAACCTTTTTGACCCTTCCGCTTACAATGATATTCAGGAACAGCATTCTCAGCTCTGTCATGGATAAAATTGACCAGCCAGAACAGTAACAAAGATTCAGGGATGTGCTCAAAGCCTCCTTAAAGAAATATAACACCCCAAATGACACGTGCGCATCTCTGATCCATAGCTGTCCAAATTGGAAGAAGGCACATTTGAGATAGTATTAAGAACATGTGAGCACGTGGCCAGGTGGTTAAGGCATTGGACTAGCGACCTGAAGGTCATGAGTTCGAGCCCCAGCTGAAGCAACGTGTTGTGTCCTTGAGCAAGGCACCTAATCACACATTGCTCTGCGACGACACTGGTGCCAAGCTGTATGGGTCCTAATTGCCCTTCCCTTGGACAACATTGGTGTCGTGGCA